>NC_139679.1:98804487-99116987 GCF_964106915.1 Podarcis gaigeae
AATGTGTAACATTTTTAAACCAGAAAGCTTTTTGGGTGGGGTCATGTTACATGTTCAAAGCTATATTCTCAGCTATCAGATCTCCTTAGAGCTTTTGATTTCACATAAAAGCAGTACTTAAAGATAAGTATAAAGGTAATGTGATGGGGAAGGATGACAGCGGCTGATCTTGTAATTTAAAAAATGTATTAGCTTTTAGACTAGCTGCATGCTAAAAATCATGAGATGCACAGATTGTTAACGATTAACAGCTATGATTGTCATAATGAGGTAGGCCCCACCTAGTGTGAAGTAAAAAAATTTAAAAGTCACAGTCAAAATGTAGAAATGGTACAATAATTATTTGTGTTTCTTTTTAAGGAAGTAAAGATTCTCAAAGAAGATCTAGCAACTAGATTGAACAGTAATGAAACCGCTGAAATACTAAAGGAGAAAGATGAACAAATTAAAGGATTAATGGAGGAAGGTGGGTATTAGTTTCTTAAAAACAGTTCTTGGGAAACTAGCTACATATGTTACTTCAAATGTCTGGTCACTTTAAAGTTGTTCTGTAAGAAATACTTTTCGACTACAGCCCTTACTGGAAAGGGAAGAATAGATTCCCTCTTCAAACCTATCTTTTCAACAAGCAATTCAGGGTGTGAAAATTTTAATGGCTTATGAAAGGGTAAAACTAGGTGTGTGTAGCCCTCCAAAAAGGTGGAATAACAAGGCTTTAGCCCTGAGATACACAAACCAGTTGATGTGCATCTTAGACCTTGACAGCTGCTTCTGAGATACAGTCGTACCTTGGTTCCCAAACAGAATCCTTTCCAGAAGCTTCCTGCACTCAATTGGAGGCCGTGTCGAACGTTCGGGTTTAAAAAAAATTTCAAACTGGAACACCCACTTCTGGGTTTGTGGTGTTCGGGAGCCAAAACATTTGAGTCACAAGGCATTTGAGAACCAAGGTACGACTGTACAATGTTAACCCTAGGCTCAGTTGCAATATAATTTTCCTCTCATGCTGTTTCTACAAGAGAAATCTTAAAAGGAGAAGCAAGTTTCAATCGTATATTCATAGAACGTCTGTATCGTTGCCCACTTGAGGCTGTCCTAGCCTAGTGAGACAAACATGACCAGGAAGGAGCAACGGTGAACCTCTGGCTCAGCAGGCCATTCCCCCTACCCTTCTCCTTTGTGGGTAGGAGGACTTCAGCAATGTTTAGTTTCAGTTTCAAAACAAGCCAGACTCAGACCACGGTTTAAGAAGATGAATTCTTTAAACGGATCATAGGGTTAAGTTACAATCACTGGTCTGGATAACATAATGTGCTAGAATTCAGGGAAACTCAGAAGTGAATGCTTCATGTCTAGCTAAATCATGGTTTAGCGTGATGTGTGAATGCTGCATATGTGTGCTTTAGAGCATTTGTGGTAGCTTTGGATCCTGCCCATTTTTATTTTTATTTTACACAAGCTTTGGTACACTACACCTGTTATCTTTTCATAGGCTCCCAGTTGGCTTCTGTGAATGGGGACATAGATAGGCTTTAGATCTGATCCATTAGGGCTCTTATTGTGTTTTCTATCAGAGTAGACAGCAAACACCTCTGCGGATACTGTTGGATTTTTCTTTGCTCATATAAGGCTAAATGTTTATTTAGGCAAAGGAATAAACTGAGATGCCTGCAAATCTTTGGATAAAAACTTTTAGTATCATTCATATATATATATATATATATATATATATATATATATATATATATCTCCAGTAGCACCTTAGAGACCAGCTAAGTTTGTTCTTGGTATAAGCTTTTGTGTGCATGCACACTTCTTCAGAAACTTAGTTGGCCTCTAAGGTGCTACTGGACAATTATTATTTTTTATATATATATTTCGACTGTGTCAGACCAACACAGCTACCTACCTGAATTTATAAATATATGTTACTTCAAGATTGATGCATAGGGTTTGGGTCTTTAGTCTTACCTAATTATATCTATCCCAGTTCACATGCCAGGGAAATTATGTACATGGCTTCAAGTCATTTTTATGATCATAGTCCTCACTGGTGATTAAGTTAGTTTACATGCCCTTTCACAGCCCATTTGCCCAAATAATTGGAAGTTAAAAAATCATATTATGAAGAGTCATAGTCCTATGTTAAATATGCATTTATCCCCGTTCACCAGATCTATCTTTCTTTTCAGGAGAAAAGCTTTCAAAACAACAGTTGCAAAATTCTAACATCATTAAGAAGCTAAGGGCAAAGGAAAAGGAAAGAGAAAAAACAAATACAAAGCAGAATAAAAAGATTACGGAATTAGAAGAAGAGTTACAGCATTTGAAACAGGTTGGGTAAATTTTTAGACATGGCATTGGAAGGGTTTGCATGCCTTTTATCTATGTGTGAATTCACTTATTATTATTTTTTAAAATGTGTAACCTGCCTCTTAAGAATCAAGCAGGCTTACAACAGGATTTTTTTTAACCCAGTAAAATATAAAGCCATAGTGCTCAAAGAGCAGCCATATTATTTTCAGAATTCTCTCCAAAAATGGAAAAAAACAAAATAGCTCTGAATCTTATTGTGAAAGCCTTGCCACAGCCTTGTGGTCAAAGCTATGCTTCTTGCAGCAGATGTATTCAGCTTATGTAGTGAGGGCAGATGGAGTCGGGACTGTTCATAGAGCATAGTTTACCATGTTTCCCTCATGGGAAGAAGCTGTATTGGGTATATAAATAAATCTCTAAGGGTGAGAACCAGCACCTTGAATTGTTCCTGGAGGAAAATTGATAGCTCTTTTAGTTATTCAGTAGTTTCATTTTTTTATTTTTATTTTTTGCATTCTTGGAAGCTTCAACTGAAAGGCTGCTTACAAATATTTTAAATGAATAAATAGAACCAGTTGAATGTGTACTATGAAGAGGCAGAAATTTTGCATCAGTTGAAGCTTTTTTGACAATAAACACACATGAAAATGTCATGGGACTGTATCCAATTTTAGCTTTGCACTAGTGAAAGTACCACTGCTAGTGCAAGGCAGGGCCATCATTTTCATCAATCTTTCTCTCACTAACTACAGCCCTCTGTGTCATATCACACACTGTTCCAGAGGGCCCCCAACCCTCAGAAGACACATTTGGAGTGCACAGAAGGCTGCACTGAGTAAGAGTGGTCAGCAAAACCCAGGAGTCCTGCCTTGCACAAGTAGAGGTTCTTGTATTATTGCAAAGCCACTACTGAATACAACCCATGGACCAGAAATAGACTGATTCATCCATTCTTAACTGCAGTGCACAATTTAGTAGCTTAAGTCCACCAGCTTCAACACAGTCACTGCAAATGTGTGCCCATTTCAGATGCCAAAAAAGTGTAAAGGCACAGAGACATACAATTAGGTTTAACCTTCTTTGTTAGTGTAATGATATTTTCTGTAGAACTTTCTGTGAAGCTTCTGAATCATTTTCCTTCATTGCTTATATTTTTCCTTAGTCTAGCTTTCGATAAAGGTAGCAGCTGTTTTCTGTGCAGAGTGATTTTTAAAGCTCTGTAAAGAGAAGTTAAGCAATAAGTTGTGATGCCTTTTCATTGTAACAGGTGTTGGATGGCAAAGAAGAAGTTGAAAAGCAGCACAGGGAGAGCATCAAGCAGCTAAGTAGTGTGGTTGAACGGCAAGAGAAGGATATTACCAGACTCCAGACGGATCTTGAGGATCTTGAAGAGAAGAACCGAAGTGTGCAGGCAGCTCTTGATAGTGCTTACAAGTAAGGCAATGTCCATAAAAATGGGCACGAACAGATATTTGTTGTGCCCAGAAGACAACATTCTCTTTTAGGTTTCCCCAGTATTTGCAGTACTGTGCATTTTGTTTTCCTGTTGGATTTTTAAATACATAAACATAGGATGGTGTTCAACTAAGTTTTACTCAACAGTGGACTTATTAAAAAGAATGGACGTATTCATCTCCATCAATTTCAATGCATACCTACGTTTAAAATACATATTTTTCACAGGGAACTTGCAGATCTTCACAGAGCCAATGCTGCGAAAGACTGTGAGGCACAAGAAGCAGCATTAAGCCATGAACTGAAAGTGAAGGAGCAGCTGGGCTTAGCTCTAGAGAAGGCCCAAGAGGAGGCTCGCCAGCAACAAGAGGCTTTAGCAATTCAGGTCAGTGTTGGGTACAACTAAAGTTTGCAAGTGTTTTTCTTTTGCCAGTTGTATACGTTGTAATGCTTACATGTCATAGCAGTGCAGCCTGAAAACCACATTATAAGTGATTCCCAGAAAAATCTAATTCAACATGTACTTGGCATAATTACAAGTAGGAATGAATGAAGCAGAGGGACATGCTTTAAAATTACATAGAAAGCCACTGAAATGCTGCAAATCTTAAGGGTGAAATTAAAAGGGTATTAGCTTAATTCTCATTTATCATTACTAGGGCACTAGATTTGAAGTACCGTATTTTTCGCTCTATAAGACGCACCTAGTTTTTAGAGGAGGAAAACAAGAAAAAAAATATTCTGAATCAAATGTTGTTGAAAAGTTTTTTTGCGGCTATCCCTGAAGCCAGAACAGCAAGAGGGATTGCTGCGCAGCTCTCCCTCTTGCTGTTCTGGCTTCAGCAATAGCTGCGCAGCCTGCATTCACTCCATAAGACACACACACATTTCCCCTTACTTTTTAGGAGGGAAAAAGTGCGTCTTATAGAGCGAAAAATACAGTATTTGAAACAGGATGGACTTGCTCTTTGTGCTGCAGCTACAGCATAGTGGTAAAGTAATGATAATAACTCCTTAAGCAACCTAATGGTGTTCTGGGTATGATAGTCAGAATTATAGGAGGTGCCAAGTGGTGTTGATGCATGATAAAAGGCCAATGGAGTGTTAGATTTGCATATTCAGTTCGGCATACTGTATTTGTATCCCTGTGTTGCAGGTGACAGACTTGAGAGTGGCTCTGCAACGTGCAGAACAACAAACAGCTAGAAAGGAGGATTATTTGCGCCAGGAAATTAGTGAACTTCAGCAGGTACTCTGGCAGATTGTTCTCTGAGATCTGTCTTTTTTTGCCTCTTACAAATGCTAGGAAAAAAATGTTTCCTAATTCACAAACGGTTGACTGTTGATCCTCCTTCCAGTGATCCATAACAGGAAATTTTAAAAGGGAGCACATGGCTACTTTTAATTTGGACAGAGAGTTAGAAACAGGCATGCTCTACTGAACATTCAAGATTTTAAGTTATCAATCAGTTTGGACTTCTTGGATTTCCAGTTTCAATAACAAGCAGTGTGTGACTATTTGTTGCAAAGCAACAAATATTTCCATGGTTTGGACTTGTGCAGAGCCTTGATAGTCTTGCCAGTGGCCAGCAGGTGGGGCTCAGTCCCATAGATAATGCCTTGCTCCTTCTAATAACTAGGAGAAGCAATTGTGCAAAATAAGCAAAATAGCTAGATGTTCAATTGTATGCTGTAGCTGAGCAGCAAAATCCAACTTTTCATTGTGCAGTTAAATGATTTGTGGTACAGCAAATGGTATACTGTTTAAAGCTGCTGCTGTCTGTAATACCATACTGCTTACAGTGGTGCCTCGCAAGACGAAATTAATTCGTTTCGCGAGTTGTGTCGTCTAGCGATTTTTTCGTCTTGCGGAGCACGGATTCGCTGGGTATTAACAGCTTTAAGAAAAAGGAAGCAAACTCGCAAGACGTTTTCGTCTTGCGAAGCAAGCCCATAGGGAAAATCGTCTTGCGAAGCAACGCAAAAAACGAAAAACCCTTTCATCTTGCGCGTTTTTCGTCTTGCGAGGCATTCGTCTTGCGAGGTACCACTGTACTTGCTAACTTTTTTTTGCAGTACATTAACGAAAACTTTTCAGTAAACGGAGGACGTGGCACAATACTGTATTTGCCTGAATAGGAATAAAGCTTCAGATGGTTCTGTTCATGGTATTTTAAGGCGTAAAGTAGTGCTTACCCAATTTATAATTTCAGAGACTTCAGGAAGCAGAGACTCGCAACCAGGAGCTGAGTCAAAGTGTTACATCTGCTACAAGGCCCCTGCTCCGACAGATAGAAAACCTGCAAGCAACCTTGGGAGCACAGACCTTGTCATGGGAGAAGTTAGAGAAGAATCTCTCTGATAGGCTTGGTAAGGCAAAAGTTGTTGGTCAGTGGATTTTTTTGCGGGGGAGGGGACGAGTCTCAAGAACTTCCACATATAGCACAAAATTAATGGATATGAATGGGAACTCATGATTATGCAGGCACACACACAGAGAGAGAACAGGAGATACAGGCATGTTTCTGGGATATGTGTTCTGATGGTGCATCTAACGATTTGCCAGATATCTACAGAAGCCTATGTGTGACCAGAAAACACTAAAGCACAGTTCCATGTGGTTCTGATTTTGCTTCTCTGGTTACAGCTTCTTTTGCTCCAAACCCAAGTGGGTGGAAAACTAGCCTGACTAGGTACCATTGATCTCCTGTACAGTCTGTATCTGAATCTGGCTCAGTTTATTCCTCACCCCCTCCACAATCTTCCTTAGAATGCGAAAACAACCTAGGCAGTGATCCAGCCAGTGTCTAAAGGGAACCATCTGTGCCTTAAATCCATAGCCCTTTGCATGTGACATACCTAAGAGCCATGTTTGATATATGTTGTTGTTGTTGTTTAGTCGTGTCTGACTCTTTGTGACCCCATGGACCAGAGCACACCAGGCACTCCTGTCTTCCACTGGCTCCCGCAGTTTGGTTCGATATATATGTGCATTTTGGAATTATGGTGCTGGAGGAAGACTCTTGAGAGTCCCATGGACTGCAATAAGATCAAACCTATTCATTCTGAAGGAAATCAAACCTGAGTGCTCACTGGAAGGACAGATCCTGAAGCTGAGGCTCCAATACTTTGGCCACCTCATGAGAAGAGAAGACTCCCTGGAAAAGACCCTGATGTTGGGAAAGATGGAGGGCACAAGGAGAAGGGGACGACAGAGGACAAGATGGTTGGACAGTGTTCTCGAAGCTACCAGCATGAGTTTGACCAAACTGCGGGAGGCAGTGGAAGACAGGAGGGCCTGGCGTGCTCTGGTCCATGGGGTCACGAAGAGTCGGACACGACTAAACGACTAAACAACAACAACAATGTAATAATAGCTTTGGGGGAGAGGTCATAAAGTTACCAGAGGCTACACTCCCCTCCTAAGAACACAAGAAGAGCCTGATGGATCAGACTGATGGCCTATCTAGTCCAGCATTCTGTTCTCACAGTGGCCAACCAGAAGCCTGTGGGAAAGCAGGAAGCAGAACATGAGCACAAGAACGTTCTCCCCTCCTGTGGTTTCTAGCAACTAGTATTCGGAAACATTGCTGTCTCCAGCTGTGGAGGCAGAGCACAGCCATCCATCATGGCTAATATCCATTGATACCCCTCTCCTCCATAATTTTGTAAATTCTAACTAGTAATGTTCTCTCACTGTTAGGGGAATCTCAGACTGCCTTGGCAGCACAGGCTGAAAGAGAACGTGCTGCTACAGAGGAACTTCTTGCCAATAAAATCCAGCTTTCTTCCACTGAGTCACAAAATAGCCTCCTAAGGCAAGAAAATACCCGCCTTCAAGCACAACTCGAGACAGAGAAAGCCAGGCTGAAGAAACTAGAAAATGAAAACAATCGGTAAGTTGCTTCTAAAGTTTACAACAGTTTCTCTGAAATAGCTAGGTGGGGTGTAATGAACAGTTGAAATAGCTAGGTGGGGTGTAATGAACAATGCTACTTTAAAAATTTAATACTTCTTTAACACTATATTTTATTCTATTTTTTGTGCCACTTGTATGGCCGCTCAGTAATATTGTTTTCTTAGGGTCTCAGATGCTTTCAGGATACATGCATTCTATTGGGAGCATTTTTCCTAATGCCGTAGAAAGCAGAAAGAGTGACAACGTATACTGCAGGCATGGGAAACCTGTGGCTTGCTGGATGTCCTTGGACTTGCAGCTGCCATTAGCCGCAGCCAGATTGGCCAAGCACAATGTATATTGTTCTCTTAAAAATGGTTACATTTGTTGTGTGAGTGCTGCTACCAGCATAGTGTGTTTACCAATAAAACCATCTCACCAGCAGTGCAGATAATACAGGTTACTTGGTGATCCTATGTGCAACCAGACTGGCATGCTGCAATTCATATGGGCCTGTTTTCCATTTTGCAAGTTCTATATAATCTTGACTGCCAGACACAATACAGTGATATCTCGGTTCTCGAATGAAATCCATTCTGAAAGCCCATTTGATTTCCGAAATGTTCAGAAACCGAGGCGCAGCTTTCCATTGGTTGCAAGAGCTTCTTGCACTCAGTGGAAGCTGCATTGCACGTTTGGGTTCCGAAAAACATTTGAAAACGGAAGCATTTACTTCTGGGTTTTTGGTGTTCGAGAACCAAAACATATGACAACTGAGGAGTTCGAGAACCGAGGTTCCACTGTAGTAAATCTCTCATGCTACTTCAGTGCATTTATTGCATTTTATTTTTTAAAGTTTTTTTTTTATTGAAATGAGTACAAACAAAGCTATACAAAAAAATAGTTGAAGTACAAAACAGTATGTTTATAATAAGATCTCTCCTCCTATTTACTGAGATTGTACATGTGTTTTCTTGCTCTTGGTGCAGGTATGAAGTCGAGCTAGAAAACCTTAAAGAAGAGTATGTGAAAACTGTTGGAGAGGCAAAGAAAGAAAAGGTTTTGATATAATCTTTGATAATAATATTGCTTTAGCAAATTAGGCTTCTCAGTGAATAAATACATCTTTTTTGTTTTCTGCAGACACTGTTAGCTACTCAGCTGGAAATGGAGAAAATGAAAGTTGAGCAGGAAAAGAAGAAAGCAATTTTTGTACAAGAAACTGCAAGAGAAAAGGTGCTTGTTCATGTTAACCACTTTTCATAGTTCTTGGAGACAAAGCAAGCCTTAAATGAGCACACGAAGCAGTCGTCAGGCAAGATGGTAGTTTTCTGGGATCTCCAGTTCTGTGTTTCACTCTTGATATGGCCATACACTATATACAATATAAATTCTGGTTTAGTTGTCTGTAATAACAACACAACTGTTGTTGTTGTTATTTGTATACTACCCTTCATCTAAAGGTCCCAGGGTGGTTCACAATAGAAATTGTCATGGCAGTGGGCCACAACCTCTTATTTTGTGGGCTTTATACTTCCTTCTGCCCTGCCCTGAACCTTCCCTTTCCCTTGGGTTTCCCATTGGCCTTCAATCCTGAGAATATTCCCTCATTTTAGTTCGCTCTTGGACACCTTTGGGGATGCTCCATTTGTTTGTACTTAACTTGAGGATAGTGAAGAAGTCTTTATGTTATATATACAATGTAAATTCCTACACTGACAAAAAATAACAAGCATGCTGCTCTTTCATCAGCAGTGTGTCTGATGCTAACATGACATTAGGGTTTCATTCTGCTCTGTGTGATTACTAAATGAAGTTACTTTGTTTCAAATAACCAGCAAGTTCTGTAGATGATGTGACTTTGGAAGTTGAAAGAGCAGAGTAAGCAGTGCTATCAAGTCCATTTTGTTACTTAATTTATTAAAGTTACAAATGAATTGCATAACAGGAGATCTTGTGTTTGTCATGTTTTTGTCATCTTCTTAGTGAGTATTTCAGAGTAGGTAAATTCTTTGCACTAATATATACATAATATTTATATATAGTTATTCTCTTTGGATATTGTACATTTTCTCTTAGGAGCGTAAATTATACACTTCTTCAACAATGGAAACTGTCTCAAGCACTCCAACTCTGTCACGCTCAAGCTCAATAAGTGGGGTTGATATGGCAGGACTCCAGGCATCCTTTGTATCCCAGGTATCGTTCCATGTATCATTTGACCTTTATTTGCCCCTTCAGTGTCTTTTTTTATTAATATCATTGTGCTGTCTTAATTTTTTTCTTGAATCGAGCAAAACCTCACTGCTAAAATGAGAGCAGGTAGTTTGAAGTAGTTTCACCAGTTCATGTGACGCTATAGGGCAACACATAGAAGGTTAATATATTTTATATTTGCTGGTAATTAGAAAATTAACTTGCTCCTCTTTGCCTATGCGGTACGTTTTGGCTCTCATGAGGAAATTCCACCTTGGATGAAATCTGACGAGAGCTTAATTGACAGGTCTTGGGTATAGCCTTTTATCAATATCAGAAGATGAAATTATTTAAATGTGGTATTTTCTTTCTGGAACATTACTTCTACAAACCACTGAATATATATATTTGCTAACAAAAATTGCAAAGACCATTTTTTAAATATATACATGAAATGCTTTCCAAACATTTCAGTCCTCACAGCAACCCTGTGATGGTGATTAGGATGCTAGATATTGAATGGCCAGAAGTTATCTCATGAACTTCATGGCTGAGCAGGGTTTCGAATCTCCTTGATCCACCATACCAAACTGGCTGTCTTCACTTGCAAGCGCTGTTTAAACAAACAAACAATTGTAGTGTCAATCTTGAAAGTTGTATCATTCTTTAGGTACAAAATAGTAACTTGCATGCTGCTAAGTATTCAGTTTCATGGGTGTATCACAATTTTTATTGCAGGATGACCAACATGATCATTCCTTTGGTTCAGTGTCTACAAGTGGGAACAATCTATACGACGCAATGAGAATGGGAGCAGGCTCAAGCATTATTGAAAACCTACAGTCACAATTAAAATTGCGAGAGGGCGAGATTTCTCACCTACAGGTAACCTGTGTTGACCTGTGTATCTAAACATCAGTAGGAATAGGTGTTCCATATGTGTGATATGCATACTTGATAGACTGGTGTGATCAGTTCATTTTTATGGGCTTGTTTTGCCAGAGTTCAGTCTTCGGCCTAATATATCCAGTATTGTCAGTCCACTGGGGGATCCCCCCAGAGCAAATTCTAGAGGGTTCCCCAACCTCCAAAAAAATTGGGAGCATACCAGGGCTAGCAACAGGATGAGAGGAGCCCGGAAAAGTCTTGTGTGAACACAGACACTTTGATCGCTGTAGAACAAATTATAGAAATGGTTCAGAAACATTTTAGTGGGTAGTTCCAACACGTGGCACAGTAAGAAAAATATAGTGCAATGTTTCTGTCCATCTGCTGTGTAATACTGCAGTAACTTGGAGGAAGTAACTACTGTAAGAGGTTAGCTACCATAACAGGTGTTCGTAAGTTCTTCTATTTTTCAGGCTCATGAGCTGCTGTAATACCTTCTAGTTAGCAGAGTTTCAATTCTCTTATTTTGTCCTCTGAATCCAAATCCTTGTGTATTGATGCTACATCAGAACAAGAGATGGAACTTCGTAATTTATTGTAGGTGCACAATAAATGTATATGCCACAGTTATAATTTGAAACCTTGTGTTGCTTTTGCTTTGTAGGAATGGTTTACCTTAATCCCTTCATTTTATTTGTGTGCTGCTTTTCCACAAAAGAAATCATGCTCATAGTGGCAGAAACAGGGATGCTTTTCAAACAAACACAACAAAACCAGATTCACAATAACGTAGCAAAACAGCAACATAGCAACCATTTCATAACAACGTAACAAAACGAGCAAGAATAATAACACAAAAAAACCACACATTGCAGTAGCATAAAATAAAGCAACATGCAGCACTCAATGGCAAAAATAACAAGAGAGCTTCACAGTTTTACCTTAGTCCTAGAAACACCTATTCCATGATGTAGATCACAGTCCCTCTTCTGCAGCAATTTCTTATAAGGCTTTCAAGGACAAGGGGTGGGGTATCTGGAAACGCCACTTCTATGCATTATTCCTGTGAATACCAGAATACTCGTAATATGGGACATAAGCTTGCAGGCTTAACACTCCTGGTTAATTTTAATGGAAACAGAATTAGTAACTTGGTAGAATTTTAACTGTCAAATCTTTGTTACCTTAGCTGGAAATCGGAAACCTTGAAAGAACTCGGTCGGTAATGGCAGAAGAGCTGGTAAGGCTGACAAATCAAAATGATGACTTAGAAGAAAAAGTAAAGGAGATTCCCAAGCTACGTGCACAGCTAAGGGTAGGTAGCTTGTTTCTACGATGATATCTGAAATGTATTCAGCAGCGTCTGTAAATATGTCCCTGCTGTACATGTAAAGTGAAATCCTTTATTACAAAGTACAGCGAAAAGCAGTGCTTGCATTCCTAAACATACTAATAAATAATTCTCACTGAACACTACAAGAGTTACTTCTAAGTAAACCAGGTTAGGAACCTGCAGCTAATGCAAAATGCAGTTTTTAGAGTCCTTAATGGGACATGCAACTTTGCACATATTACACCAGTGTTGATTTTGACTTATAAAGGCTTATGTGACTCAGGATCCGAATACCCCACAATGATCTTTTGAGGCCCTTCTCTATGTGTCTTCTATGAAGGAGGGTGGCAATGCATGAATTGGCCTTTTTGGTGGCTTCTCATCTGCGGAATGCTCTCCCTGGTGTCGTCATTAACAGCTTTGGACACCAGGCTAAGGCTATAATGTTTTACCAGATTTTAGGTGGCTAATTTTGGATCATACCTTTGTATGATTCTTGCCTCTGTTGTGGTGCTCATCTTTTAGTGGGCTGGACTTTGATAGTACTGCTGGATGAACTTAGGGGAGCGGGTGAAAGAACACTTCAATAAATTTTGTTTGCTTTATTTTGCTTCTTGTCAAAACTGATTTTAGCTGTTTGTGTATTTTACGTTGTTGAAAGTTGCCTTGAGACTTTTGTGTGTGTTTGTGAAGCGGCGAATAAATGCAGTAACTGTGTGTGGTTGGTATTGTTTTGGCTACATAAAGATTGGCACTCAAGAGAATTGACTTTTCTTTTAGTATATTCTATCTTGACATTCTAAAAAGTGTCTTAACAGCTCTTTTATAAATTTGGAGAGCAAGTCATCAATTATTGGGCTGTGTTGTTTCAGGATTTGGATCAGAGGTACAATACCATTCTCCAGATGTATGGTGAGAAAGCAGAAGAAGCAGAAGAACTGAGGTTGGACCTTGAAGATGTGAAAAATATGTACAAGACTCAGATTGATGAACTTCTAAAACAAAGGCATAGTTAATTATTGCTGAAGTTGCAGCTTGCAAACGACGTTGCATTAAACTGTAGAAATGTTTATGTAAATGCAGATGAGTTGTAAAGAATTTGTACTATAGGATGATTATACTATAGAGGGTTCGTACGTTGGCAAGAATGTTATGCTTTTGTGATGGCCAACTATCAGCAATTAAATTATTTGTTAATATTTAAATTTTTATATCCATAGCTGAATGTTAATTAAAAGGCAGACCATTTTGTTGTCAATATAGTAAGTTGCAAATTAGTTTGCATAATGCTGATCATTCAGCAGCAGGAGCTTTTTAATTGCAGTTGCCTCACGGGGATGTAGCTGAATAATTTCACTGACAGTTTTTCATGGATATCCTAATGCTAATTCATTTCTATCAAAATTAATATTTGGCAGAAAAAATATATTGATTTTTAAAATATAAATACCGATAGCAAATAATTGCTATCTGAAATACAAGGCTTAGAATGCCTTTTAAGACTTTTTTAAAACCACCACCACCACCAATTAATATTTGGATTTATTCTGTAGTGTCCTAACCAGGGTACTGGTGCCCACAAAGCAAGATAACTGCCTTTGCAGCCAACAATACAGGGTGACATTTAAAGTCTGGAAATCGGTATTGTATGGTAATAGCAACCAAGCTCCCTCTTATACAATAGATAACAATTCTACTGTTTCTTAAATGTTTGGCTGCATTCCAAAGCATAATCCACTGCCATATAGAAGTGGGCTGCCTAGCAGCTTCAATGGCTTTTAACTGTAGCAAAAGAAAAGAAGCAACATTTGCCTAAAAATCAGCAGTACTCTGGGGGATTAAAAGGAGCATGGTGTTTAAAAGTTTACATGTTGAAATGGTTGCACCTCTTCCTGTCATAGCCTAATTCTCACCATGTGTGTGAGTGCACTTTATTTTCAAAAGTGAATAAACGTCTTCCAGATGTTTCAAATGAATTCCAGTAGTTTAGAAACTATCTTTAGAAGGTGTTTGACAGAACATAAAAAAGGAATAGCATCTTGAGTTGCCTTCCCAACTATTTAGCCTAAGCGAGACAGAAAACTCCCTAGTATCAGCCACATTCATAGGAGGACCTTTACATTATTGTGCTTTCTTAAAGTCATACTTTGTATGACACCTATAATGGGCCATTTCTGTTAAACTGACCTTAAGCTGTTAAAATGTTCAGAAAAATATGTGGCGTTGCTGCATTTATTTAGGATTTTAAAAGGTTTCCTCACAGGAATTGGAATTTTCATAGCTGAATTTACATGAAATTTTTAGTCTGATAAATAGATAAAATTTACGCATCCTGTCATGTTGGTATACAAGACATATTTTCCTGAACCAATTATCTACAGAGCTTTCATCAAGCATAAGGTGCGTGGAAATTCTAAGATTTTATTTGATACTTTGACATTGTATCAACCACCTACCCTTAATTGCTTACCTTTGGTCCATGCCTATTTGGAAATCATGTGCTATAACCTCCTGAGATCATACCACCATGTAATAGGAAATGGGAGTCTTACACTGTTGGTCTGCCTGAGGAAAGCTAGTGTGTCAGGGAGAGAGCATCTACTGTAGGCTTTCCCCTGACATATTAGGATTCTTCCTGATCCACTAATTTTCTGTGTGCAGGATTTCTTTTTTTGTTATGTGACAGAACATTTAATGAAGCAGTTCCTCCCCTATATTCTGAACTGCTACATTATCAGGAGGATTGTATCACTTTAATCTAATGATGGATATTTAAAGCATGCAATAATCTTCCTGATAAGAGACTAAATTACAGTCTAGTGTGCGAATTCTTTGATTCAAAAAGAGGTTTGCATAATAGTTGATACTTACACAAACAAGCAAATGATGGCTGCTGACAGCAGAACTTACCAAGTGTTATTTTCCAAGAAGGCACTGCATATTAGTACTTAAAGCCAATGCAAAATACAAATTGGAATGCTCCTGAAAACTCAATTTAAGACCTGAGAAACTTAAGTGCATGCTACTTTCATAATTTATATTTGGAATAAATTATCTCTGCATTTGAACTGGAGAATACAACCCCTGACTAGAACTTAGGTGTTTGCACTGGGAACAAAAAAGCTTAAGTCTTGCACCCAAAATTTTGCATCTTTTAGACATGCTGCCTCTTCATGTTTAATGCAAGTATTGGTTATGTAGCCCATGTTCCACCATAAAACCTACAGACTTCCTTGTTCCTTTGCAGCCCTTTATCAATTTACCAACTAATGACAATTGGAAAGTGGGGGGGAAAATACTTTTTGCAAGTGAGGTCTGTGAAATTTAGGCTCTCAAACTCTTGAAACTCAAATGCAGTTTTCAAAAGCAACCAGACACTGGACATTTGTTTGCTCAGGACTTCTGGAAGCGCACCTGTATATTTCCCCTCCCTAATCTGCCAACATGCAAGAGCAGTGGGCTTCACAATGTTGGTGCGGAAAGCAGAACTACAAGAGAGAATTCCCTAGTAGACTGCAGAAGGAGACCTTGGTTTCTCAATGCATTGCTAGGCCCTCTTAATACTTTGTGGGAGTAAGTTAAGATCTCTAGTTAATAACTGGAAGAACAGTGCCAGTATATACAGTTGTTTAAATCTTCATTTCAGCTGTGTTAATATGGTTTGCCCTCTTAAGAATTGTTACATTTTTATAAAGGGCTGTAAAGTAGTTTAAATAAAGTATGTAGATGAATAATGTCATGGGAGTTAAGCTGTTAATGTAATGTAAATAATTTAAATATGTTTGACTCTTGGCCTGAGTAAAGTATTTGAGTTACCAGTGTTTTATATTTTTCTTAAATACAAAAATGCATCCTGGTGGTTGAGATGTTGATAATAATAGCTTCCAAACAAAGAAGCAGTGGCAGAACGTAAAGTGAGTTCAACGCCTTGCGAGCCAATTTGCTGAAGGCTTCACCCAGCGGTGAGGATGTGACGTAATACATGAACACAGGTTTACCCATATCAGAGCCAGACCTTATTGGCATCTGCCTATCTTGAGAGACAATGGCATGCACCTCCGGGGGTGAAGTGAAACCACCGTGTAGCAGCACCAAAGTGATCTCCCTGGCCTGAAAACCTGAGCAGTGTATGGAGGTCCTGGGCTGCCCAGACAACAAGAAGCACCACCCCTCAGTCTTGCTGATGTGATCCAAAGGAAAGCAAAGAAATATGTTTGGCACCTGCTTGGCTGCAGGAGTTGCCGGAAGCAAGGGCAATCAGCTGCCCTGTTCTCTTTCAGCATGAGGGGAAGGCAGCCCCTCGCAATCGGCTGCCCTGGTCTCCCTCACAGTGAAGGAAGGCAGCTCAGATCAGCAGCGTTATCAGCTGAGATCATCGTGCAATATCGGAGGTGCCATGAAATTGGCTGCCCTGCTTCACCCTCACCCCCCTGCATGAGGAGCGATATATTGCTGCATATTGCTGGGTCAATACCGTTTATCATGGTGTGATTTCAAAACCGATTTTGGTCAATATATTGAAAAATAACAGCACTAAAATAGACCATAAAATTTGTACAAAAATGACAAAAATTAGTTGAGGCAAGGGATGGAGCTGTGCACCCCCGGGTACATTCTGCAGACCCCTACACCAGTGTGGCGTAGTGGTTAAGTGCGACAGACGCATGTCTCTGCTCCTCCACATGCAGCTGCTGGGTGACCTTGGGCCAGTCACACTTCTCTGAAGTCTCTCAGCCCCACTCACCTCACAGAGTGTTTGTTGTGCAGGAGGAAGGGAAAGGAGAACGTTAGCCGCTTTGAGACTCCTTCGGGTAGGGATAAAGAAGAAGAAGAAGAGTTTGGATTTGATATCCCGCCTTTCACTCCCCTTCAGGAGTCCCAAAGCGGCTAACATTCTCCTTTCCCTTCCTCCCCCACAACAAACACTCTGTGAGGTGAGTGGGGCTGAGAGACTTCAGAGAAGTGTGACTGGCCCAAGGTCACCCAGCAGCTGCATGTGGAGGAGCGGAGACGCGAACCCGGTTTCCCCAGATTATGTGACTACCGCTCTTAACCACTACACCACACTGGCTCCAAGCGAGATATCAAATCCAAACTCCTCCTCTTCTAATTGGGAACCACTGCTCTAGACCAAAATAGTTGGGGACCCTGGACCTACACTCACTGGAAGACCTCAGGCATGTCTTTCCCTGATATTCCTGGAGGTGCCAGGGATTGAACATGGGACAAGGTGCATGCAAAGTGCATGCTCTACAACTGAGCTATAGCTCCTAATGCATTGCATGCTATCGGGTGGGGGGTCTTAAAGGCACATAAAAGTAATGAAAGCCGTTTCTGTGTTATACTCTTAAAAACAAATAGACTTCACTTCATTCACTCTCAGAAGTGCATATATCTCCCAGAATATATTGTTAATAGGCTTTTGCAGTTATTTTACCTTGTTTACAAAACGCCAAGCAGGAGCACAAGTGATTGCTTTGCTACTACAATATAGCTCTTCCTGGGAAACATCAGATGACATTTACATTTTTGAAATGCATTTTAAGATTAGGAAAACGTGTCTAGTAAACAATTACAGTCGTACTACATTCTTAATGTAGTTGCAAAACACCAGAATCTTGTTTTGAAAGATCACAAACTTCCTACGGTGCAATTTTTAATCTTTAGTTTAAAGATTATAGTGTTTAGCTGAAGCAGAAACAAGGAAATGGGTTCAAGACTTTGAGGAAAGAGAACAATGTGTTTGGACTGGTTTCACTTCCTAGCATTGGAAGGAAAAGAGGTTTTCCTGTGCTTGCAGAAACAGCAATATGCTGAAAGCCTTGTCAACAGGCTTTGCCTTGATTAATAGGTTTCCCACCAAGAATTTTCTATATGCATTTTGAAGAGAATTTTTTTTGCTTTTGGTACAAAGGGAGCCATAATTATAAGTGAACCTTTATGACTTAGCATCACTACAATTTTTAAAATGTGTTTAGAAATAATGCCCATTATGTTAATGAACATAACTCTAAAATAAATATTTAAACCCTAGTTACCCAGGTTCTAGCACAACACTTTGAATCACACTGTTTGATTGTCTCATTTTACAGCTATCACTTCTCTGTTTCCCAGTACTGTGGTGCTGTTAAAATTACTGGTACAAGCAAGCACAGTGCTGATAACACCAAGGTTGTAGGTTTGGTCCCCTTATAGGACAGCTGCATATTCCTGCATTGCAGGGGGTTGGACTAGATGATCCTTAGGATCCCTCCCAACTACAATTCTATGAAGCCAATGTTTTAATTTGCAAAAATTAATTTGTTTCAAGATCCCCAAATGCAATGGGCTAATAGACTCAAAGTCCTACACCAGTAACTTCTTTCTTGCATCTCCTTCCCTCTTTTTTGTATCAGCCTTCTCAGAAGCAACAGTTCAGTGAAACTCCCAAAGGTAACATACGTTTCGACTTGAGGCGAAGGAAAGACACGAAGACCCTACTTTGGTGGAATCTAAACACATATGACGCGGGTGGCGCTGTGGGTTAAACCACAGAGCCTAGGACTTGCCGATCAGAAGGTCGGCAGTTCAAATCCCCGCAACGGGGTGAGCTCCCGTTGCTCGGTCCCTGCTCCTGCCAACCTAGCAGTTCAAAAGCACATCAAAGTGCAAGTAGATAAATAGGTACCGCTCCAACGGGAAGGTAAATGGCGTTTCTGTGTTCTGTCTTGTTCGCCAGAAGTGGCTTAGTCATGCTGGCCACATGACCCGGAAGTTGTACGCCGGCTCCCTTGGCCAATAAAGCAAGATGAGTGCCGAAACCCCAGTTGGCCACGACTGGACCTAATGGTCAGGGGTCCCCTTTACCTTTACACACACATTTTTAAAAAACGCTTTTTAAAAGAAGTTTTGAAAAAAGCCATTGAAGTTTGCATAGCTCACTCTCGCCTTCTCGTGTCACATTTGGATACAGTATTGCACTTTACAACACATTTAAAAAGTCTTCTTGGCAGCTGTGTAGCTGAGGACTTTGTGTGGCATTAACTTTGGTTGAAGAGATCTAGATCTGGAGATCTCTAGAACATCTGGAAAGGCCCTCTGCCGGGTAATAGTTTGACTGATCGAGATTCAAGGTTATATGTATATGTATATATGTATTTATATAGCTATGAATTTATATTGCCCTGAATCTCGATGCCAGGCGCGCCTTGAGTCAGGAGGACCCCTTTCGCGAGCTGAAAGCGGCTGCTTTCCCACCCCCTGCGACCAATTCAGTGGTGGATGTGACAGGTGGGTGCTCTGGGCACCCGGGAACTGTAGCACCCTCGCTAGTCTGCTCCCTTCGCCTCCCAGGCTGTCCGCGAGAGGCGCCTTAGTCCCCACCTGGCTCTTCTCCTCGCCTTGGTCGTCTCCAAAAGGTGGCGCAGGCGGCGGCGCGCTCCGGGCCTGGCGCCAAGCCGCTGGGTTTCCGGAGGGCAGAGCCTGCGCCTTGTGCTGGCCCCTCCTTCCTTCCTTCCCTCCCTCCTCCGCTGGCCGCCGCCGCTTCGCGCTCCCCCTTCGGCGCCGGTGGAGGGGAGCTCCACACAGGCGCGGCAGCGGCGTTGGCTTTGGCACCGGCTCCCGGGAGGCACAAGCTGCGAGGCGGCGCGCAGGCCTGGGTCGGAGAGCGCGCCACGCCGCGCCTGGCTTCGCTTCGGGGCGTCTCCGGGGCTGGAGGTGCAACGAGGACGGGGCTCCTTGGCGCGCAGTCTCCTCGCGTCGGTTTGGAGTTTTCCTCAGGCAGCAGGCATAAGAGTTTCTGGTTTCTCTCTCCCCATCCCAACCCCCTTTTTTGTGAGTGTGGCTTTCTTCCCTCCTTTCTTGAGTGCAGGTGCCGCCTCTCTGCAAATAAAATCTCTGGAGAGAGAACCGGGCGGATGGAAGATGGGGCTTAGCTCAATGCGATCCTATCGGGCATGGATCTAGCTGTGCATATTGACCTGGGAGCAAATCCCATTGAGCTCCGCTCTTTATAGTCCAGCGGCCCAAATGAAAGACCGCCCCGGCACTTTTCTCCAAATGACTTCTTTTCCCTTGCAGCCTGAAGGTCTGGGGCTGCCTTTGCAAGCTTTTCAGCACAACCCCTTCCTCTGTCCTCCACATTTTGGGCGACAGCTCCCATCATCCCTGATCATTAGCTATGCTGGCTGGGGTGGGGCTGGTCGGAGTTGTAGTCCCAATATCTGGAAGACCCTCGGTTGACTCCCTTGCTTTTTCCATGCTGCAGCGAAGCCTAAATCAGGGAAGCAACTGTTTCTGCTTGTCGCTGCCTTCATTTCCCTTCCCTTCCTCTGTTGTCTTCAGGTCCTTATACTTTGTAGGTCTTCCTCTCTCCCTGTTCCATATCTCTGACTGCCTGATGTTTCCGCTTGGATACATCAACATTATTGTTATCCTTCTTGTTTGCATGGCACAGCACAAGAGATTCCTGATCTTGGGGAGCTTTTAGTCCAAAATTTGAAACAAGGAAGGAAGCAGGCAGGAGCAATACATGTGATTGTTTAAGTTTCATGTGTTTATGCTTGGCCAAAGGGTTCCTAACTATGTTAAGGCATGGGAACTAGGGGAATGCGCCAAAGGCTTTGTGGAAAAAAGGTGTGTTTTGAAAAGGGATGTGAATGAACTAAGAGAGGGGTCAATACACAGGTATTCTGGGATCCCAGCAATAAGAGGCAGCAAGAGAAAAAAAGTCGGGCTGTGGAATCTGTAGCTCTTTATGTGCAGACCATATCTACTAGATCCAGATTATTCTACGGTGTTGTTTGAAAGATTCCTGCATTGCAGAAGGTTGGACTTAGATGACCATCATGGTCTCTTCCAACTCTGTGATTCTATGTTTCTGTATTCTGCATATGCTCAGAAACACTTTTCTTTATTGTTACAGGTATGAACCCTGGCACTGAAAAATATTGTGACAATGAGCCCTGGTGCAAATTAAGTCCTGTTTGAAAGCTCTGCAGCAGGCAGGGAGGCTGACAGCATCTTTCTCTCTACCTTCCCATTCCTAAGGACCCAGAGCCATTAACCACAGAGGTAAGGTTTGTCAGGTGTCTTCCAGCATAAATGTACATAAGTATCAAAATCCAAGAAGATACAGAGTTGCTGTACTTGATTATGTTTTTCGTGGAGACAGAATATAATGCCAACCCTTTAGCGAAGTTTTGCATTCATAAAACTTTCAGGAGAAGGAAGTTCGGTTTCCAAAAGCTCAAAAATGTCCAGATTATGGTGGAGAGAATTGCGTTAGGCATTGCAGTCAATAATAAACGGTATGCATTGAAGTCAATATATACTTTACTCCAGAAACTACTTGTGTGGTCCTTTTTCTTCCTCTTAGTACATTTACAATGTATTAGTGGGCCATAGACACTTTTTTTTGGATGAATAGCTGTGGCCAACTGGTATGTATTAATTTGGAAAGGAAAAGAGCATGCTCTGAAATTTTTAGCACAGGAAAGGCATAACTGAATACGCACTCTTCTTTAAGAGCAGAGGAAGTACGCGGTGGAGCTGCAGGCACTGAAACAGTTCAGCCAGTAGCTAGAGCACAGAGCTTGGAAATCTCACAGTGAGAGATGAACGGTTTGAACGGAGGTGCAAGTGAATAATTGTACTACGTGGCAGTGGCCAAGAGAGCCCAAGTAACTGTCCAGCTGAGCTTTTTGGGGTTGTGAAAGGGTTGTTCGGTTTGAACTTGTCTTCAGATACAGTCATACCTCATGTTATGTCCGTTTCATGTTACGTTCTTTCAGGTTACGTCCTGTGGTGACCCGGAAGTACCGGAAAGGGTTACTTCCGGGTTTTGTTGCTTGCGCATGCGCAGAAGCACAAAATGACATCCTGCGCAGAAGCGGCGAATCGCAACCCGCGTGTGTGCAGATGCACCGCTGCGGGTTGTGTTCTTTTCATGTTGCAAGCGGGCCTCCGGATTGGATCCCCTTTGCAACCAGAGGTACCACTGTATGTATAGGGTGGTACCCTTGACCTAAGTTGTTGGGTACTTTGTGCCATAGTACAAGAACCCTAAGAATCATAGCATCATAGAGTTGGAAGGGACCCCAAGGGTTAACTTGTCCAACCCTCTGCAATGCAGGAATCTCAGCTAAAGGACCCATGACAGATGATCATCCAACCTCTGCTTAAAAGCCTCCTAGGAAGGAGAGTCCACCACCTCCCGAGGGAGACTGTTCCACTGTCAAGCAGCTCTTACCTTCAGAAAGTTCTTCCCGATTTTTAGTTGGAGTCTCATTTCTTGTAACTAGAAGCCATTGGAACGAGTCCTTCTCCCCCCCCCCCTCGGAGCAGGAGGAAACAAGCCCTTAAAATATTAGAAGATGGCTATCATATTTCCTCTCAGTCTCCTCTTCTCTAGGCTAAACACATCCAGCTCCTTCAACCGTTCCTCATAAGGCTTGGATTCCAGACCCTTGATCATATGCACACATTCCAACTTGTTAATACCCTTCTTAAATCACGGCACCCAGAGCTGGACACTACTCCAGGTGTGGTCTGGCCAAGGCAGAACAGAATGTTACAAGCAGCAACCATTTTAGGCATGTCTAGTTGATGCTCATCTGCTGACGCATGGGCCCTTTTTGACCCAGAAGACAGAGGAATGGGGGCAGGGTAGAGGTGTAATGGGGCGTAACAGGCTTATGCATTGACACACGTGGGGACCAGGAATGGAATCCCTGCTCAAAATGGCACATTGTCTGTACTATTATTTCCCTTGATCTGGACACCATATTTCTGTTGATGCAGCCTAGATTAGCATTGCCTTCAACCTGGCCCAGTAGAAAAAGGTGATCCTCCATGTGGATGATCATCTTTATGGCTTTACGTTTCCATATTAAATTCCCACTTTTTCTTACATGTTGCTTTAGCTATGGTATGATTATGTTCCCATTTACAGTGGTACCTCGGGTTAAGTACTTAATTCGTTCCGGAGGTCCGTACTTAACCTGAAACTGTTCTTAACCTGAAGCACCACTTTAGTTAATGGGGCCTCCTCCCGCTGCTGCGCCGCCAGAGCACAATTTCTGTTTTCATCCTGAAGCAAAGTTCTTAATTTGAAGCACTATTTCTGGGTTAGCGGAATCTGTAACCTGAAGCGTATGTAACCTGAAGCATATGTAACCCGAGGTACCACTGTATTTGCATACACGAGAAACATTTCAAAAACTACTGGGGCAGTGGAAAGTTGTTTCAGAACTGCCTCTCACCCCTTGACTTTTAAGAGGTTCTCAGGGACAGAGTTTGAACCATGAAAGCACTAAGCGCAAAATCCCATGAATTCCACATACACAAAAGGCAATGTGGCTATCTGATCAGGCATTTTCTGCCCTCCGTTTGTTTTGGTTTCCATTCTTTTCTTGGATGCAGAGGAAGCAAATCCCTCGAGAGTCCCGCATGGTTTCCTGACTTGAGTTCCCAGGCATCTCTTGGGAACAAGACTTTGCCTTCGCCTATTGGCTCCGCATCTGCGACAGCGATAAATGCTATACGAACACATGTTTATGCCAAGAGGAGAGTCTTTCTTGCCAAGAGATCTATAGCTGCAAACACACATACACAGACTTTAGGTTTATGGTTGAAATTTAATCAATTAACTGAAGTCGTAGGTATGCCATTCTTAAACCGTTTTTCTGTGTGTTTGCTTTAGGTTTTCCAGATTGCCATGTTAATGCTGCTTGCATTTGGAGTCCTACTTCAAGAAATCTTGGCCAGGACCCAAGGTGAAAGTCTTACTGATGGCAGCAACATTCCACGAGTGCCATTGTATAGCTATGGAAACATCAACTTGCCCGAAGAACATATCCCATACTTTTTGCACAATAACCAGCCCTTTGCCACAGCCTGCAAGAACGATCTTCATTGCCCATATAAAGTAAATACTCCTCTTTTTTTTTTTTTTTTACTGGAGCCTAATGCCGATTTGTTGTGTTCTTAGAATCAAAGAGGTTGAAGGTGATGATAACTGGCTTCTTTTCCAGAAACCATGATGGTGATGATTCCAGACTCCGTGTTAGGTCACTGCCTTTGTTGGGCTATCTAAAATTTCACAAAATAGTGTGCAAGCTTTCAAGTTCTCCATAACGCTTAATCAGGCTTGGTGTTAAAAAAATGTAAGGTGCCAGAAGAGGGCGTGGGAAGAGAAAGAAATACATTTGACGGGTGCCCAAGTTATCTGTGTCTGCATCTGGTAAGAATATTAGCATGGAGTGTGCAGGGAGGTAGCATCAGTCCGAGCCAACAATCAGGGTTGACATCTGGAGGGCACCAGGTTGGGAAAGGCTGCTCTAGAGCCTTTAATCTGATAGATACTTCCATGTGTGTTTAATTTCCTCCGTATTCTCTTCGGCTGCTGCTAACAACATACTTGTTTATCCAAGCCTACCCAGATACATAGGGATGTGGGTGGCGCTGTGGGTTAAACCACAGAGCCTAGGACTTGCCGATCAGAAGGTCGGCGGTTCGAATCCCCACGATGGGGTGAGCTCCCGTTGCTCGGTCCCTGCTTCTGCCAACCTAGCAGTTCAAAAGCACATCAAAGTGCAAGTAGATAAATAGGTACCGCTCCGGTGGGAAAGTAAACGGCGTTTCCGTGTGCTGCTCTGGTTCACCAGAAGCAGCTTAGTCATGCTGGCCACATGACCCGGAAGCTGTATGCCGGCTCCCTCAGCCAATAAAGCGAGATGAGCACCGCAACCCCAGAGTCGGTCACGACTGGACCTAGTGCTCAGGGGTCTCTTTACCTTTACCTTTTACCCAGATACATAGAATGCTGCTGTGTTTTTAATTTATTTCTGGTTTTAACTTTTAGAACGCTTTGATTGCTTTTTCTGACAATCTTAACTGTTTTTTTTAATAGTCTTTATTGATTTAAATAACGCACATATACAAAATATTTGCGAAGGATTTACAATCTCATATTGCAATTATATAAAATCATATTGTACCAACCATACCATATTAGCAGAACTCGAGTGATACCTGTAAATAAAACACATAACAAATATCGCTTTTGGAGTAAATAGGGACAATACTAAAGAATATGAAACTGTGCAACAAAAAGAAGGGCAGTATAAACAGTACAATGAGAATGATCGCAAGTCTCGTTTTGTCAGAAGTCTTTTTATTTAAGTGTTTATTAAGATGTTAATAGGAAGATAATGTATGTAAATTAGTTTCTGTTCTTCTCATCTTTTTCTCCTGCAATTTCTTCTCCTTTTTCTTTCTCAATTGTTTTTCTTTCTTGATAATCTTAACTGTTTTATTCTTTTCATAAACTACCGTATTTTTTGCTCTGTAAGACTCACTTTTTCCCTCCTAAAAAGTAAGGGGAAATGTGTGTGCGTCTTATGGAGTGAATGCAGGCTGCGCAGCTATCCCAGAAGCCAGAACAGCAAGAGGGATTGCTTCTTTCACTGAGCAGCTATCCCTCTTGCTGTTCTGGCTTCTGCGATTCAGAATTTTTTTTTTCTTGTTTTCCTCCTCCAAAAACTAGGTGCGTCTTGTGGTCTGGTGCGTCTTATACAGCGAAAAATACGGTACTTTGAGGTTTCCTACAGTCAAGCGGTATATAGATGTTATGAAATAAACACCTTGATTGACTTACAGCATGTCCATGTGTAGAACTGGAGGCTCAAATCTTTAGAGCTAAAAAGTACATGCAGGTTATTTGTAGATCACACGTGCATTTTTGCAAGCTTGCTCGTTCGGCAACATGGCACCAACATCCAAAACAAATTTGGCATTTTCCTGTGTTTCCAGAAATACTTGAAGAAATTGAAAGCCTGTTGGGGTTATGAGAAATCATGCAAGCCTGAAAACCGTTTTGGATATCCGAAATGTGATTATGCTGAGATTGGATGGTAAGCGTACATTCCATGCCCCCGTGCTTCCTGCAAACTCAGGCCCAGGCCCAGGCCAAACCCAACATTCAGTTGCATATAGAGAACTTCTGCTGGTACAGTATTTATTTATTTTGGTACATGAAACAAGACCCAAAGCCTCCCAATTTATATGCTGCCATTTGTTTTTCCAGAACCACAGGTTCTGTTAACATGTACCAGGGATATAGTAGCGCAACATTTTAATTAGTATATAGATAGATGGATAGATATAGATATGCATATGGGGTCATGAAGAGTCGGACACGACTAAATGACTGAACAACAACATATACATATGTGTGTGTGTCTGTGTGTGTGTGTGTGTGCGTGCGCATAATACTTCTAACATCTCCACTACTGATCTATTCCCATCCCAAATGCCAAGCAGGCGCCCCTGTGCCTTCTTGCAGATCAGTTAAGTGCTACCCTTTTTGTGCATAGGCAGAATATGTGAAAGCTCGCTCTTCTTCGTTGTTACACTCAGTAAACCTAGCTTATAAGGTTGTGCAGCAGCATTTATTAACCCATAGACTGAGTTTATTCCCATAGTTAAAGCTTGATGTTTTCTCAAATGGACACACTTGCATTATTTCACCATGTAAGGGCAAACACCATTGAGGAGGCCCAGCATGTATTCTGGAAGCAAGCTGATTTTGGTTATATTAAGGAGAGGATGAATGAAGTGAAGACTCACTGCAGACCTCAGGCAATGGTAAGCATGCTTGTATGCATTCAGAGAAAGTTGTTTCCTGATGCTATGCTCCACTTCCCTCCCCCCCAATTCTTCTTCTTTTCTCATTTTCTTATAGGAAGATTCTTCACTTCAATGTTCTCGTTACCTCCAGTATTGCAGAGCAACAAATCTATACATTGATTTAAGAAACCCCAAAAGAAACCATGAGAGGTACGTACCTTACTTACATTTCAACAGGAGAAACAGACACACTTGTTGTTGTTTAGTCATTTAGTCGTGTCCGAGTCTTCATGACCCCATGGACCAGAGCACGCCAGGCACGCCTGTCTTCCACTGCTTCCCGCAGTTTGGTCAAACTCATGCTGGTAGCTTCGAGAACACTGTCCAACCATCTTGTCCTCTGTCGTCCCCTTCTCCTTGTGCCCTCAATCTTTCCCAACATCAGGGTCTTTTCCGGGGAGTCTTCTCTTCTCATGAGGTGGCCAAAGTACTGGAGCCCCAGCTTCAGGGATCTGTCCTTCCAGTGAGCACTCAGGGCTGATTTCCTTAAGAATGGATGCGTTTGATCTTCTTGCAGTCCATGGGACTCTCAAGAGTCTCCTCCAGCACCAAAGGCAACAGACACACTAAATATCAATTCTGCTCATCTATAGAAAACTTCTATTTTTTAAAATACTTCTCCAATAGTCATTAACAGATATATGCCTGGACTCAGAAATCTGCATAGGTTTAATCATCCAAGAATGATGTCTAGAAATCTCTTCTTTCTTTTTTTTTTTTTACTTTTTAAAGAATCATTTGCTGGCCCTCATGATTGTAGAACAGACATGGGGAACCTTGCGCTCTCCAGGGGTTGCTGAACTACAGTGCTATAGCAGGTTCTGCAAACATCTTTCTGAATTTGGAAAAACACAGTTATTTTCTAGTTGGCTGATTTTATTCAGTACTTGCTTTAATTCATGAAGCATGCTTTTGTTCATAAGTTTGTTTCGGTTTTATGTTCATACCGTCAAAAGTGTGTCTATATATAGTCATTGTATGACCGTTACGCTTATTTCTCGAGACCCTTAAAACATTTGCAGCTGTGTTGATTGAACTGTAGGCTGGATGCATGTTGAAGCAACGACATCACCATTTTGGTTCACTCGAGACACTTCAGGGATCCATGCAACCCATGTTTCCAGTGTATCACATGCAGTGCAATCCTGCGCTTGCTTAGAAGTCAGTCCCACGATATTCATTGGGGGTCTTATATGGAAGTCATGGTGTTTAGGATTGTAGCCTTTGACTGCAAGCTTGTGCTCAGTGATCTGGCAGTGAGCTTCATTGAATACCACAGAGTTTAATTTTGAGTAAGCATGCTCGTTGTACAGAGTGACAAGTTAAAGCGTGATGGTGAATCAATGCCTTGATGTACATCATTAATCAAGAGAGTGCTCACAAGGTAGTCCATTTTAGAACTGACACTTGATTTCAACTTCTGCTAATAATGTTTCCCCTCTTTAAATAGATTCAACGAAGACTTCTTCCAGAAGGGTGAAATTGGAGGCCACTGCAATTTAGACATTCAAACTTTCCTTGCTGAAGGGCAGCGGAAGAGCCCTTTACAGTCTTGGTAAGATTTGTAGCTGTATGCTCTTTCTTGTTTCTCTACGATAGACATCTTTGTAGAAAAGCTCAGCTCCCAGTACTGTGCTCAGTTGCGTACTCCCCTTCTCTCCCACCAGGCACACCCACCTAGGAGGCCCCCCAATTTTCAATGCGGGGGCCAGGCCCCCTCAGTGTTCCACAGCCAGGCAGGCCCCATTGGGCCCTCCCATGGCACTGCAGGCTGTGTTGGGCCCTCCTGTGGGCCCTATACCACCGTGAGATGCATGATGTCATGCACACTTGCCAGGCCTAGCCCCCCATGTTGGGCAGAACCCGGTGTGCCTGTCTCCCACCACATGTCACAGCAGTAGTTAGGGGTGCAGTTGTTTTTTAAGGAAGAAACAGGCTTCTGTGATGGTGGAGCAAAGGGACAATGACTGAGGTGGTGGTTATTCTAGTCTAGAATGTTAGCAACAAAAAGCAGGTCATTGTGGCTGCATTACATTCTTATCTATGGGAACCGTTGTTTTTTAACATGAAAATCCGCCGGTAATAGGGAAACCTGGGAATTGATGTGGCCTGTTTTGTATAGCCTGTATCAAGGGTGGGGAACCTTTGGTCCGTGAGGTGTTGCTCCCAGGTCCACAAAATCGAGTGTTATGAGAGAGGGAGAAAAACTTCCCTACTTTCTACTTTCCTCATGCCATGTGTTCTTCTGTCATGTTACCTCCTGCTCATCAAACTAAAAAGTCCCAAATGCTGCAGCGGTTCTTCTTAGTGGGGTTGCTCCATCGCTTAGATGATTTTGGTCGCTATTTCCTGGACCTTTTCCAACTGTATAATATCCTTTTTGGGGCAAGACAATCGGATTCCAATCAATTCCTTCCCTAATAATCCCTAGATTTTCCTTTTTCATAGCCACCATGCACTGAGTCAGCATCTTCACTGAGCTTTCTGCTACAACCCATAACTTGATCAGTCCCCACCAATTCAAGCGCCGTGTGTGTATAATCATCATCATCATCATCATCATCATAATTTATTATTTATACCCCACCCATCTGGCTGAGTTTCCCCAGCCACTCTGGGCGGCTCCCAATCAAATGTTAAAAACAGTACAGCATTAAATATTAAAAACTTCCCTGAACAGGGCTGCCTTCAGATGTCTTTTAAAGATAGGATAGCTGCTTATTTCCTTCACATCTGAAGGGAGGGTGTTCCACAGGGTGGTCGCCACTACCGAGAAGGCCCTCTGCCTGGTTCCCTGTAACCTCACTTCTCGCAATGAGGGAACCGCCAGAAGGCCCTGGGCGCTGGATCTCAGTGTCCGTGTATTAAGATTTACAGGCCATTCACTCCATTCGGAAACATGCTTTTGGAGCTCTTCGTCGTTCTAACTACCGTGAACAGTTTGCTGTTGTCAGCAAACATGGCCACCTCACTGCTAACCCCAACTCTAGCTAATTTATGAACAAATTAAAAAAATCCCTTTCTCTATTTAGAGAACTGCCAGTTCATACCTCCTGCTACTGAAACAATACCTGATCCAGAAGAGAACCCTCTCCTCTTAGTTATCATCTTCTAGAAATATATCTTGCAGGGCTCAAGTTCCATTAGCTGAGCCCAGTACAAATGGTATTACGTCATGGAGGAGACTTGCTAGGCTGTTAAATGGATCATGCTAATTGGTCTTGTACCTGCAGTCATGAATAACTTGTGTCTTCGCTGAGATGCCTTTAAAATCATGGTCAGTGCACTTGACATGAGCGTAGATATATTCAAATTAACTGGATATTGGAAACACACGGACAGAGAGATTCTCTCTCTTGAAACTTTCCCCAGCTCTTGATTTATAGATCAAAGATGCAGCTTGCTCCTGAGATCAAAGGCAGAGTTTAACCTTTTGAAGCCTTACTGAAGAAGCTTCAGTTACAATTAAAAATAATTTTAATTGTCAAACTTTTTCTAACTTCACCAGCATTGTGAAGAGAAGTCTGCATGGTGCATTGCTTAAATTATTGTTTTTGGATATGGGTGGTGTTTTTTTTAAATAATTTTTTGCAGCTTCTATTAAATAACTGTAATTACAGGTTTGCGGAGCTCCAGACATATACGGAACTGAACTCCAGGCCTATGGAAGATGGCAGTTGTGATGTTATTATTGACAAGCCAACTTATTTCATGAAGCTTGATGCAGGTACAAGCCAGTGTGGTTTTTGTATGTGCAGATCTGTACGACTCCTGGCAGTCTGTCAGGATGATATGTTTGGAGGTGGTCATGTAAAGGTCATTTATATGCACAGCATTCTGCATGTATTGCATTATCTTGTAGCATGCTCCAGCAAATTGGATATTGCCCCAGCACACTTAAAGGTAAAAGGACCCCTGACCATTAGGTCCAGTCGTGGACGACTCTGGGGTTGCGGCGCTCATCTCGCTTTATTGGCCGAGGGAGCCGGCATACAGCTTCCGGGTCATGTAGCCAGCATGACTAAGCCGCTTCTGGCGAACCAGAGCAGCGCATGGAAACGCTGTTTACCTTCCCGCCGGAGCGGTACCTATTTATCTACTTGCACTTTGACGTGCTTTCGAACTGCTAGGTTGGCAGGAGCAGGGACCGAGCAACGGGAGCTCACCCCGTCGCAGGGATTCGAACTGCTGACCTTCTGATCGGCAAGTCCTAGGCTCTGTGGTTTAACCCACAGCGCCACCTGCATCCCCCAGCACACTTACGGGCAGGCTAAAAGCCAATTATGATATATTCTGTGTGCATAGGCAGCTTACACATGACCATAGGACTTCTATGCATGCCACATGCAGGCTGAAGTCGATGTGGACAAGAACTGCCTGCCATCCCTGCTATAAGTTATTTTGAACTTCTTTTTTAAGTTTCTTAAATTCTAAACTATTTGTGAAGCTACAGAGCTCGGTTCAAAGACTGTTCTCAGTCAGCCCTGGCATTCTGGTCAACTTGGTTCAGTCTTGATGATTTGAATGGAGCTCTTTGCTCTTTAAAACTCAGAAGCAGGGCTGTGTTTTCAAAGTCTTGTTTTTCCTGAGTTTGCAGCAGCACTCTGAGTGAGAACAGTTAAAAGCAAGGGTTCCTGTCCAAGGACATAGAAACGTTTGAAATAAATAAATGGAATAAATCTGGAACAGAGGTGTCGCAGCAATTTTCTTTTTTAACATCTGGGCTGCACCAGTGTTCTTGCACTTCAGTGCTGTAGCCCTTTTCGTTTGCAAAGGGCTTTGCAGTCTTTGTTTGCGCTGGCCTCCTCAAGCAAATGGGATTGGTAGAATTTCCTTTCTCCACTTCCACCAGAAAGAATGGTTCCCAGGGCCATTTAGAGAGACTGGCAGAGGTGGTTCTTGAGCCTGTGGTTTCTAGACCCAAGTCACAGTCTTTGGCATGTACTTGCCGCTTCACCATTCCAGCCTCATGATTAGATGTAAACTGCATGCCGCTCAGGAGATGCATGGTTTAATCTCTCATGGTTTTCTGTTTTAATGAAATGCAGTGTATGTGTATGTGTTGCCAATTTGAATTCAACATTATTCAGGGCTCCCCCCCCCAACTCCATTTCACTTTTCCAGATAAAAACAACCCCATCATGGTTGTTTGCCTTGTGGAGGTCTGTGGGGTAAGTGGTATTGGTAAGGAAACACAGACAATTTGGAGATACAATCAAGACCTGCATAAATTGCGGGGGGGGGGGGGGGGGAGTTTGATCCTTTTATGGCATCTCTTAAATTTCTATCATGTCACCACTTTTGCAACCTTTCCTCATAGGATAGTTGCTGTATTCCCTTGATCATTTTGGTTGCCCTTCTGCATGTACAGTCTTAGTGAGGTTTGTTTCTGGGTTTGTGGCCTGATCTTTTCAGATGTTGCAGATAATTGTCTCACGCAGGTAATGTTGATATGCACACACACACACATATATATACTGTATCTTATGATGGATCTTATACTGTATCTTATCTGTATCAACCATGAAGATCCACAGGGATGGAAGAACAGAATAAAAACTGTTTTAATGTATTAATAGCCAGAAAAGCTCACAAAATCCAAATGGGCAAAGACTCATCCTTGCAAATAAGACTCTGAATGTGACACTCATATTCATCTTAGGTCTTTTGCATTCATAGAAACAGTCTTAAATGCTAAAGATGGCCCTGGTGTAAAATTCTTCCAGTGAAGTGAGGAGAAAGTGTTAAGAGGTTTTGAAATGAGAAACCATGACAAGGTTCGTTTTTCTTTCTTCTCCCAGGTGTTAACATGTACCACCATTTCTGTGATTTTGTCAATCTTTACATCACTCAGCACATTACCAACTCGTTCAGCACAGACACCAACATTGTCATGTGGGATACCGTGAGTAAGATCTTCTGTTCACAACACGCTGGTGTTCATAGGTGTAGTGTATTCACTGTCTGAGGTAAACCACAGTATTAGCAAGGAGCATATTTACTCCTACCTGTGCCAGATGCTCTGTGCATAGACTGGTATAAACCATTGTCACTAGCAAGCTGGATTAAGTGAACTATCCTTCCAACAGGGTTGTATAGGAGGGATACAGTCAGTGTTCAAAATTAGCCAGATGCCAGGCGCGTTTTGCACCTGGCTGTGGACCACTTTGCGACCAAGTGAAAATGCCTGGGTGCCAGGATGGCTCCTGCCATCTCCACCACCGGGGGATCATTGGATCCTGACCGTTTCCACACACTAATACCCCACCCTGTAGAATTCTATCAGCTTTATTTTATCTGCACCATTGGAATGAGTTTCTGGAACCAAATTGCTTTTTCTGTGCCGCAGGAGCAGGAATCACCATTAGGAAAAAGAGGTAGGAATAGGCCAATATATACGTGGACAGTCCCAGGATCAAGTGGCTTTTCTTCTTTTAAGTTCTCAAAGCTCTTAAGATACCTCAAGGTTGCCATCTGAATAGCCAGATGTTTAACTGTCAACCACAGTCATTTGAAAAATAAGACTCAAGAGCCATCTTGTTCCAAAATGGCGACTAGACATTTCGTTTTGGCAACTTTAGCCTTGGTTTTAGGAGCCATTTGATGCCTAGTTTATATAGCTTATATATCAGCCGGAGTGGGTGGCTGCCTTCTGTCTTAGCACTTGAACGTGACTTCCTTATGGAGGCTTCTCTTTTTTTCCTTTTTTTTGGGTACAATTTTATTAAGCTTTTCTATTTTACCTTTTAGAATATTCATTTAAACAACCTTAAAATATTAATGACTTCCTTCTTCTCCTTCCATGGTTCAGTTTTCATGCCGTAGATCAGGCTTCCTCTACCTCGGCCCTCCAGATGTTTTTGGCCTACAACTCCCAGGGTCCCTAGCTAGCAGGACCAGTGGGATGATGGGAATTGTAGTCTCAAAACATCTGGAGGGCCAAATTTGAGGAAGCCTGCCATAGATCCCTGCATATTTTATATAAACTAAACCCTTCAGTATTCCATTTTTACATCCATCAAAACTTATTTACACTGTTGAATTTATCTTAACGCTGCCAACGTTTTCAAATGTACACAATTTTCACCCATATATTCATTAAACGTTTTCCAATCTTCTTTAAATATATATTCTTATTGTTCTCTTAGTCACTTTCCACCCCCCAGCCCCAGCCCCTGTTTTCAACACCACCATTTCCCTCCCACAAAAAATAAAATAAAATAAATCTCTTAGGTTGTAAATATACTACAAATAGATGCACTTGATGATTACTAGCACATTTTTCGTACCTACGGGACCGCCTCTCCTGGTATGCCCCGTGGAGGACCTCAGGGTCCACAAATATCAATACTTTGGAGGTCCCAAGCTGCAAGGTGGTTAGATTGGTCTCAACTAGGGCCAGGGCCTTTTCAGTACTGGCCCCGACTTGGTGGAATGCTCTGTCACAAGAGACCAGGGCCCTGCGGGGTTTGACATCTTTCCACAGGGCCTGCAAGACGGAGCTGTTCCGCCTGGCCTTTGGTTTGGACTCAGTCTGACCCTTACGTTTCCGTCCCCTGATGGTTCTGATTTATGGGCTACTATTAAAATGAGGCTTCATTTTAAATTGTATTTTATTGGTGTTAGCTGCCCTGAGCCCAGCTCTGGCCGGGGAGGGGAAGGTATAAATAAAAAAAATATTATTATTATTTTCTACCCACGAGTCACTAGTTTGACAATGTTTTAAAGACTGTGTGTGTATATTTCTATGTAAAATCATTATGTGAATATCCTGCAGGAAATCACTGCATGAAAGACTGGAGTTTCCTGTTTTTCTTGTGTTATGCTCCCTGTCTCTCGCCCTCCTCCTGTCACCAACTGATGCTTAAAATAACTGTGTCCCTGCCACCTACTGGACAGTTCAAGGAACTGCCTACACCGTTTTGCCAGGCCTACCAATAGACTTCAGGGTTCTTTGCCACCCGCGTTTGCTGGATATTTTCTTTACAAGCCTGCTTATAGCAGATTTTATGCCACTGTAAGAAAAGGATGCTGGACTAGATGGACTTATTGGCCAGTTCCAGCAGACTGTTCTTATGTTTTTTTCTCCCCTCTGTACTGAAGCTGCCTGGTCTACCCATGTCTTTTCCCTATAAAATACATATCTAATTGCAGCTCCCACCAGCCCTAGCCAGCATGGCCTATGGTCATGGTAGCTGGCAGCCAACAATATCTGGAGAGCCACAGTGTAGCTACTCCAGTATTTGGAAAACCAGCAGAACCTGCAGTAGAAGCAACAGGGAACTGATGCTTTATTTGCTAATGATGCAGATCTTTGGCATGGAAAGTGGTGCTCCTGGGTGGAATCTACACACGTATAAAAAAAAAAAGCTGTGAAAATGTGTGTTTTTTAAAAAACAACAACGTTTTGAAAAATACATTGAAATTGCCATAGTGCACTGTCGCCATCTGGTGTCACATTTGTATATTGAACTTTACAACACACTTAAAAACATTTTATTTTGCACCTGTATATCAGAGTCCCTGGTTTCATCCCTACCCAGTCCAGCTATACTTAGGGCTCTCCGTTCTAGGACAGTCAACCGCATATGGCTTGGGTTCCCACCTCACTACCTTTTCTTGGGAAGCGGCACTGTTTAAGAATGTATGCTGCTTCCCCGCAGTCACTCTGAAATTCTGTAATGCCATTCTGATCGGCAAAAGAGATGCATTTAATTCCTTGCATTGCCAGATGGTGGTGCCAAGTAACTGCTTAAACTTGCAGAACAGAGGCAGCGAGGCTTTTCCCCCCTTTATGTAATGCATGTAGCTTTTGGCTCTTGCAAAATTACAGTTCTTACTAAATGTTACTTTCTTTATAAGTGAGTGAAACAAAGCAGGAACTCAGTGGGGGGAAATGTACCCAGTATGTTTCCCAACAAACAAACAAATATGACAAGGTGTACAATGTGTGTGTGTGTTTGGTGGGCTAGGGATCATTTTACAACCCAAGAGCCACATTCCTTTCTGGGTAATCTTCCGAGGGCCAGAGTGCCTGGGGAGGGGGAGGCCAGAGGCAAATGCGGGCAGAGCAATGAAAAGGATGATCAATGTCCCCACTTTTCAAATTTTGTATGAGCCTCAATTTAAGGTTCAGAGTCACCCTTGTTATAGCAGTTGAAAAAGTTTCCCACTGTGTGGTCTAAATTGAGATATTTAATTCTTTATTCCAATCCTCCCTCAGCACCTGTATGTCAAATCGGTTTGCTAATAACAAAGATTTATATATGTTGATGGCTGTTTTTTGTTGTTGCGTAAGAATCAATCAACTGCTTCAATATCTCGGGGGTCTCTGAGGCTGTAAAAGCTGCTGGTCCGTAGGTGGCAGTTAGCAAGTGTTTTATCTGAAGATATTGCCATTGAACATTTGTAGGTAATCTGTATTTGTCTCTTAAGATGGAATATGTATATAAAAAAATCATCCTCTTTGTTTATCAGCTGGTCTAACGTTAATATACCCAAATTCAAAGTTTGGATCTACCCTTTAATTTTGGGAAACGAAAGAGCACGATGCTGGTGATTACAGACTGTTCAATACTATGCATACTTTCTTGGGAGTAAGTTCCATAGGGCTTGGTGGGGATGCTCTCTATTAAAAGAATGGGGAATGTGTGGTCCTCCAGAGGTTGGTGGACTCCAGTACTATCTGGAGGGCCACAGGTTGCCCTGCCCTGCCCTGCTCAGTTGTTTACGATTCTAGCCTTAAGGCAGGAGCATTATAGATAAGCCTGAAAGCTGTGAAAATAATGATCAGTCGTTTCTCACTAAAACCTCACTTGTGCTTCCATATGTTTTTGTTTTTTCACAGAGTGCCTATGGATACGGAGACCTGTTCAGCGAAACGTGGAAGGCATTTACAGACTACGAAATAATACATTTGAAATCCTACGATTCAAAGAGAGTGAGGAATATTTTGCTTTTTTAAAAAAACCACAAACAAACTGAGGGCTGTACCCAGAAGTCAGTGCTTTTGGTTCAGTTTTGTGACCATGTTACCAAATACGTATGGGTCCTTAAGCTACAGCTGAACCACCCTTGCTGTAGAGCAGGGACATCCGACTCCCAATGCACTGCGATCTACTCACAGTATAAAAAAAAACTGGTTGTGATCTACCCATTGTTGTTGAGAGAGGGGGAGGGGATCAGTGAGGGGCCAGAGATCTACCAGGGTCTACCAGGAACACTCCACGATCTACCAGTAGATCATGATCTACCTGTTGGACAAGCCTGCCGTAGAGGGTTTTAAGATTTTCATTCATACTATAAGGTTACACTGCACGGTCCACTTCCGCAGGTGAGAGAAAAGTACCTTGCAGCAGACCTGTTGCACACACACAGGTTTACGTTCATGGTTTTGCATAGGATTAAGTAGGAGATTCAGTAATCCGGACAGAGGAGCACTAAAGGATTCTGCACATTTTATGCTTTCTCAATTTGCCTTTCGTTAAGAGAAATAAATACAAAGGACACTAAAGAATGACTTCTAACCTCCTTTCAAAGAGTGTGGTTTTAACAGCCGTTACCCTGCCTAATTCTAGGCACGTAGTCGTGAGTGTGCTGCGCATATGAGCATAGGCTCAGGACCTCTCAAACCTTTGCACGTCTGTGCTCCAGGAAAGTGTGAGAGGGGCTCCACTGCCATCCAGGGGCAAGCTGCCATTGTTTTCCATTGTGTCTGCTGCGCTTAATTCCCCCTTCCCCTTTTGTTTCATGTAGCCCCATCGGGAAAGTTTTCACCTTGCCCCCCCTCCCATTACAAAGTTTCCTCATCTTACCCTCTCGGGTCTTTGTGTCAGATGCTGTTTCTGTTTCAGTCATTTGTTCAGTGCTTAACGCAAGGGAGTGCTCAGATTGGTGCTGTGATCTGGCTTCTGTTGCAGTATTAATAGGTCCTGCTTTATATTCACCTCTTTTAATTATATATCAGGAGTTCTGCTGTAACTTGTTAATGATCTCCTTTTTCAGGTATGCTTCAAAGAAGCAGTTTTTACACTGTTGCCTCGAATGAGGTACGGCTTATTTTATAATACACCATTGGTGAGTAAATACATTGGGTTCCACACCCACCCACCTTTTTTTTAATAAAAAAAATAAGAAATTTTGAATAAGATTTGTGAGCTTCTTAAATAGATATGTTCAATAAGAAAGGACTTCAATGCCTAAAAGCTTTGTTTGGAGGTGGGGGACGGTTTGTTACTAGCAAAAAAATATTAAAATTTGAGCACGTGGGTGCATTTTATTCCTATATGTCTGTTGTGATTTCAGATATCCAGCTGTCATGGTACAGGATTATTCAGAGCCTTTTCCCAGCATGTGCTGCACAGATTAAATGTCACACAAGAAGGACCCAAGGTATTAGTGATGCTCTGTGCCGTTCTGTAAGAATCGTGAATGAAGCTTGAGTTTGCATGCGCCCTCTCTCTTGCTTCGGATCGTGCTCACAGCTTGAGAAGTTCTCTTTTCCGATGCCCACAGTCCTGAGTTTCATTGTAGTTTTGAGCACTCCTGTTTCCACTGACTTGCATATCTTCCTGACGAATGAAAGCTCCCTTGCAATAGCGAAGGGAATACAAATAATTTAAATACTGAAGGAGATGCCTCTTGCCTGCAGTACTTCTGTGCTCCCTGTGGCATCTTGTACATGCAGGGTGATAAATGTACACCAGCTCTCTCGCTGTAGCGAATTCTATCTCTTTATGAAGACAGGAGGCATTGCTCGGAACCCTTGAGCCATTTCCGCAGTTGCGTGGTTTGCTTGGTGCTGCCAGAACAAGTTTTCTAGCAGCAACAAGCCCAGCAGAGCAGCCCAGTAAACCCTTGGCTAAATCAGGGAGTGACATTTGCTTTTCGTCCAATATCTGAATCCACAGGAAGATGCTGGCTCCATTAGAACTAAAGCTGTAAGTGTGTGTGTGTGTGTGTGTGTGTGTGTGTGTGTGTGTTCACAGGGTGTATACTGGGGGGCGGGAATCAATTTGGCTGCTTTTGAGTTCTTTAAAATATTTTCTGGAGAATATACTACATGCTTATCACAAGGGACTGTTGTTTTCGAGCTGTGTGCAACCATTTGGCCCTGATTTCCTGCTGGTATTACTAGGTGTCATGCAGTTAAACCTTTGTAATTCTTTCTTCTTCTTCTTTTTTTTACACAATTTACCCCCGATGGTTCGATGGATTTTTAAATTGGGAAGGGAAATAATAACCTTGTTAGGTGGGCTAACACCTCCCCCCCGCACCCCAATAATTCATCAACATATAAAGCATACTGTGTCTGTCTGTGTGACTTCCACTTTTTCAGATACTGCAGTGGTTTGTGGTCACGTGGGCCATTTTCTCTTGAATAAAACAAAGGGGTTTGGAAACCTTTGCTGCTGGTAGTGCTATCAAGTTCTCTGTGGTTTCATTGGGAGTTGAGGGACTTGATCAAGTCCATAAGGGGACTCTTAAATGACTTGCTAGTTGTTGGTTGCAAATACTGCTTTCGGGGAAGGAGGATCGACAGAAAGTGCACATTAGAACAATCCATTTTCAAGAATGTGCCTCTCTCCTGTGTGTGATATAAACGAGGTGATTAAAAGGAAAAGACATTTTAATCACTCTGCTAATTGTTTTTACATCAAGGGCACTAATTTATTCATTGTCCGTCAGCTGGTCTTTCTCCTCCCCAGCTTGCAAATGGATTCATTTTGCTACTTTTTGTTTTGCTTGTTCCCCAACAGGATGGGAAAATCAGAGTTACGATACTCGCCCGGAGTACAGAATACAGGAAGATATTAAACCAAAATGAGGTTAGATTATTTTCTGTTGAGTAAAGGCTTCCAAAGAGCAGTGGGCACAAGGAAGTCGTGGTTGGGTACAGGAAATGGGTGGGAAATAAAAACAGCAATTATCATGCAGAAATGTTGCTTTCCCCCCTCCCTCCCTCCCTCCCTCCCTCCCTAGCTTGCCAACGCTTTGAAAACACTGCCGTTATTTGAAGTCCGAATAGTGAACTACAAATACAAGTAAGTACACCTGCAAGGCGTAGCAGATCTGCAGCTGTTCCTAACTTGAGTTTCACCTTTCTGCACCTGCATGACGGGTTGTGGCCCATGGTGGTTTTGCACTAGCGGAAAGAGCTTAAGCTCGCTTCAGATGATGCACTCAATTTTGTCAGAGGAGTTAATTTTGAGGGAGCACAGAGGGCTACAGGAGAACAGTGAAAATGGCCTGCCCCACCTTGCCATAAGGAGAACTGCCTCTTCTGCTCGTGTAAAGCCATTACTGGATACAGACCAATTTCCTGTAAGTAAATGCTGTTGAAATCTTTGGAATGTTTGCAATCCCAGACATAGTTAGACGAGAGAGTAATTCCCACTGAACGTATTATTAGGACTTGCAAACATGCATAAGTGTACGCTGTTAAGGGTCAATAAAGAGAACAATAGAACATTTCCCCCCTTCCAGCCTCAGTGCTTTGTGGAAGGGCAGGGCCACGGCCACAACTGCAGCCCTATTGCTCCCGGTGACTTGGGCAGAAAAGGGGCGGTGAGAGGATTGTCAGCCCCTGGATGGGACCAATAGGGTTTCAGGATCCAGGGCTGTCTCAGCCTTGCCCTTGCCCCTTCCTCTGACTCCTGGCAGCAGCCCACCTGATCACATGTCCCGCAGAATGAACAAAGGAACACCTCTGCTCTGCCTAATCCAGAGCTTTTCTTGTTGGTGACACACTTTTTAGACTTGCATCATTTCGCGACATGGTAATTTAGTTCTCCTAGCGATCTGGAGCTTAAACTAATCCAGCCCCGGGAGGAGGGCAGGGAGTGTTTGTGTGACACACCTGCACACTGCAGCCGACACACTAACATGTCGCGACACACAGTTTGGAAAGTTCTGGCCTAATCTAGTCTCCCCCGCCCCTCACCCAACCCAACATGGAGGGCAGGTCGGATTGCTCTGCAGATTGCCCTCTGAAGTACAGTGGTACCTCAGGTTAAGAACTTAATTCGTTCTGGAGGTCCGTTCTTAACCTGAAACTGTTCTTAACCTGAAGCACCACTTTAGCTAATGGGGCCTCCTGCTGCTGCTGTGCCGCCGGAGCACAATTTCTGTTCTCATCCTGAAGCAAAGTTCTTAACCCGAGGTAATATTTCTGGGAGAGCGGAGTCTGTATCCTGAAGCGTATGTAACCTGAGGTACCACTGTACAAGTTTGAAAACTATGAATGAGCTGTACATTACTGATCTTGAGGCTAATAATGGATTTGAGTTTGAGTAACATTTGTTTTTAATAATGTACATTTCTTTTTTTTAAAAAAAAGACCAGGCGCTGAAGCAGTTTACTGGGTGCATTTACATGGCAACCTTTTAATTTATCCAGTGCAACAATATGCTCTTCTAAGATCTTGAGCATCACCAGGAATTTTATTCCGGTGTATAGCTTATTTCCTCACCCCATAAGAGATCCTTGACCTATCTGAATGATGATCTGTTGTGCTATTCACACATACCCATGTTAGAGTCATTCTTATTATACGTTTTCTCTAGGGAGCTCGAATTTAAGGAGCAGCTGAAAATCACGCACAATTCTGATATATTCATTGGGATGCATGGAGCAGGACTCACCCACCTTCTCTTTCTGCCAGACTGGGCTGTCATCTTTGAACTGTAAGCCTCCATGTGCTCATGTGTTTAATAGCTCCTTTTTTGTATTTGCATGAAAATTGGGCTGCCGTGTCCTGATCCGAAGAAGGGCTTATAAACCATGCTTTTAAGCAAACGCATGTCACAGAGGGTGAGATGGCGCCTCTGTATTTCTGTCAGAGCAGATATTGAACTTCCCTCGGTCATACAGTTAGAAGAAGCATTCCTTGATGTGTACCAGGTGGAGTGTGACAACTCTGTTCATTGGCCAACTTGTTTGGGCAGAGGTTGGCAGCTGGAAACCTCCACGTTAAACCCAGCCAGCAATGTGGAATGCCCCGGTGGCAAAATGAATTAGAGAAATAAAATCATAGAGAGCCGAACAAGTCCTTAAAAACTTATAGTTTAACTCCTTGCCCAAGACCTGTTGATATGAACCCACAGAAGTTCTATAAATATTTCTGCCAGTGTGGTGTAGTGGTTAAGAGCGGTAGTCTTGTAATCTGGGGAACCGGGTTCACGTCTCCGCTCCTCCACATGCAGCTGCTGGGTGACCTTGGGCCAGTCACACTTCTCTGAAGTCTCTCAGCCCCACTCACCTCACAGAGTGTTTGTTGTGGGGGAGGAAGGGAAAGGAGAATGTTAGCCGCTTTGAGACTCCTTTGGGTAGTGATAAAGCGGGATATCAAATCCAAACACTTCTTCTTCACTGTATCAATCTCTCTAAAGTTTTCTTCATGAGGATATGGTTCTTGGATTACTGCTTGTTGCTCTAAAACTGTATGGCAGGTCTACATTTCCCTCCTTGCCATCTTATCTTTAAAGCCATTGCTTCCAGCTGAATTTCACCTTACTAATAGGAAAGGGTCTTTATTATTTGAAAATAATCCTCCATGGTATAGAAGCCAGGCACAATGAAGTGTGCCATCAGGGTTTTTTTTTTTTTTTTTTTTTGAGTCCTACGATAGGGGTAGCTGAACCCTAGATTTGGAGGTTCTTTAAAGCCCAGTTTTATCTAAATGATTGTCCTACGAACTGTAACTTCCATGTTACCAGGCACGTACGCATGTCCTTGACCTCTGAGCTGTATGTTAGTAAGTTCAAAGTTACTGTATTAATTTACAAAGCTTGGATCCAGGTTATGTTAAGGACCACCCAGTCCTTTGTGTCCCTCCCCAGTCACTGAGATCTTGAGGGTGTGGGTGTGTGTTACTGGCCCCCATGCTCAGGTGCATGGCTTGTCTCCACTGTGGGCCTGATTCTTTGGAACGCTTTCCTGGCTGAGATTAGGCAGCCCGCTCCTTCCTCGGTTGAACAAAGCCCTTTCTTCAGCAGGCATTTTAAGGATGTTTTCTGGGGGTTTTGTATGAACCATCATATTTTATCCATTGCATGCTTTTTTTGATTTTTATATACACTGCTTAGCGACTTTGGTTCATAAGTGGTATATAAATAGCTCAAATAACTAGATAGCATGTTTCCAAGCCCACCCAAAAAAAGTCTGAATCAAAAGTTGGGGGCGGGGAGAGAGAGAGACAGCTTGAGTGCATTCCTTAATGCTTGCTGCAGGAAATGCTAGAGCAAAACCCAAGTATCAAGGGGATTTGCTTCCTTGGCTCTCTCTGTAAGGTAAAGGTAAAGGACCCCTGAATGGTCAAGTCCAATCAAAGGCGACTATGGGGTTGTGGCGCTCATTTCACTTTCAGGCTGAGGGAGCCAGCGTTTGTCCTCAGACAGCTTTCCAGGTCATGTGGCCAGCAGGACTAAACCGGTTCTGGCACAACGGAACACTGTGACGGAAACCAGAGCTCACAGAAACACTGTTTACCTTCCCGCCGGAGCGGTACCTATTTATCTACTTGCACTGACGTGCTTTCAAATTGCTAGGTTAGCAGGAGCTGGGAGAGAGCACTCCGTCATGGGGATTCGAACCGCCAACCTTCCGACAGGAAGCCCAAGAGGCTCAGTGGTTAGACCACAGCGTCAACCTGGCTCTCTCTGTAGCAAGAGCTGTAGCAGGGGAAGCCGCAGCCTGTCCATTTCCAATTGCTAGTAGAATGATTACCTTTCTGTTTCCTGCAGGAGAAGAGCAGGCGCTAAAGAGAACCATTGCGCCTTTTGTTAATGAATCCCCATCATTTCCTCTCCAGGTACAACTGTGAAGACGAGCGCTGCTACTTAGACCTTGCAAGGCTGAGAGGCGTCCATTACATCACCTGGCAAAAGAAGGACAAAGTGTTCCCTCAGGATGAGGTATTGGGTGGGATGCAAAGGTGTTTTGGTTCTGTGTTGTTGTTGTTGTTGTTACTTTAAAAATGTTTTAGCCATCTCAGTTCTTCCACATGAAATATGATTCTTCTGCTTCAGCCCAAATTAAATTCTCTGCTCTGATTAAAGGATCATTTTATGTGAATAGCTGGAGGAGGGAGAGAAATGAAATTAATTGGCCATTAGTTCAGACTATCAATAGCAGTGCTGTTAGGTGTTTTCTTACTGACGCTGCTGCTTTAGGGAGGATCGATAAATCAGCGGTTATGAATTAAAATGCGTGCTCAATTTGCTGCTTGTTTTCCAGGGGAAAAGAGCTGACTTGTTTTGCTTCCTTAAAACCATTTTAACTCCCTTTTCTTCAGGGGCATCATCCAACACTGGGAAAACACCCAAAGTTTACAAATTACTCCTTCGACGTGGAAGAATTCGTCCGCCTGGTGCTTTCGGCGGCTGATCATGTATCGCAGCATTCCAAATGGCCGTTTAGGAGAAAACGCGATGAATTCTAGATTAACTGCCTAATTTCACAGGGTATTTTAAATACAGCAGCGTTATAAAATGTCAGTTGTTCTGATACACAATTATAATTTTTTTTTCTCTCGGGAGGAAAAGTGTTAAAAGGATTGGTAGTTGCATATCATGGTTCCCACCCTCACACTGTTATTTCTGTGTGTGTCGGCGGCGGCGGCCCCACCCAATAATGTTCTCACTCTCAATTCCTTTCCTAATTTTACTTGAGAAATTTGCATTTTGCAAGGTGTATTTATTAAGATGACTAATATTTGCACTACTTCCCTCCCTATTTATTTTAGGGGTTTTGCCCCCATTGCTAAAAAGAAGGGTGAAGTTACAAATAAGTGCAGTGGGTCCATTTTCCTTCTCTCTGCTTCTTCTTCTTTTTTTAAGACTTCCAGGTTGAAACCATACTTGGGATTAAGTCCCATTTAACTCATTGAGACTTACTTCAGAGTAGACTTGTATAGCATCACACTCCTGTTTTTGCAAGGCACTCCACAGCACCAAGAGAGACCGTGGAAAGAGAACTCAGCTGAATCTGGGAGGCCAAACTATACATTACAAACAACGTGGTTTTTAAATGCGTGCTTAAACTAAGCACAAGGCCACCAGGGGGCAAGCAGTGGCTCGGGTGAGTAAGTGGATTTTTAGTAGGAACCCAGTGCAGGGCCCTGATCCAGATTAGGAACCCTCTGGCTGCTTTTTCTTCAGAATAAAAGTGGTTACCTAAAGCATGCTTTTAGGAAAAACTGTGTTTATCATAACATGTCGTTTGGCCCTGATGTATTTCTCACTCCTGCAGGTTTTTAAGCAACCCTAATCTGCTTCCTCATCTTTTCGGTTCTGTTACTTTGTTGTTGTTGTTTAGTTGTTTAGTCATGTCCGACTCTTCGTGACCCCATGGACCAGAGCACGCCAGGCCCTCCTGTCTTCCACTGCCTCCCACAGTTTGGTCAAACTCATGCTGGTAGCTTCGAGAACACTGTCCAACCATCTCGTCCTCTGTCGTCCCCTTCTCCTTGTGCCCTCCATCTTTCCTAACATCAGGGTCTTTTCCAGGGACTCTTCTCTTCTCATGAGGTGGCCAAAGTATTGGAGCCTCAGCTTCAGGATCTGTCCTTCCAGTGAGCACTCAGGGCTGATTTCCTTAAGAATGGAGAGATTTGATCTTCTTGCAGTCCATGGGACTCTCAAGAGTCTCCTCCAGCACCATAATTCGAAAGCATCAATTCTTCGGCGATCAGTGTCTACCCATTTCAAAGTTAAGATGAGTTATGTACAAACTGAATTAACTTGGGGCAGGGAGTGAGGTGCAGTCATGGGGCAAATGCCAAATTGCTGCGTCCCCACCAAGAAACCTTGTAATTCAGAACTGCTGAGCTTGATGGGAAGACATTTCCGGGCAAGGAAGTTGGGTATGTCATTGTTTTTCTTGGTAGTGCCTTTATTTTAAACTGTCCCGCTGTTAGGTATGAAAACTATGGCTTAATACATGAAGTATGTTTGTCTCCAAAGCTTTAAAATAATTTAACTTTTCGTAATTCATGCTTGCACTATAATAATGCCTTGAAAGAAATATAACCATGAGTACATGTCTTCACACAATTGCTTTCAAGCAGCTCCTGTTGACTTAATCAGATACAGTCATACCTTGGGTTGAAGTTGCTTCAGGTTGAGCATTTTTGAGTTGCGCTCCACAGCAACCCGGAAGTAACGGAATGTGTTACTTCCGGGTTTCGCCACTTGCGCATGCGCAGACGCTCAAAATGAAATCACGCGCATGCGCAGAAGCAGCGAATCGCGACCCACAGATGCAGGTTGCTTTCGCTTCTGGATGCGAACGGGGCTCCGGAGCAGATCCCGTTCGCATCCAGAGGTACCACTGTATATCTGGTTGAATGCTTGTGAGCCAAGTCCTTATGTGAATCACTGTTATGCCGCAGATTGTAGCGGATTCTCACTTGTGTGTACCAACCCATTGCCCTTGCCAGCTGCGCTTCTATGCCATGGTTCTCCCTCTCTGACATACGTTACATTTCAGCCCGTTCTTAGCTGCAGACATGGCAAGTACCTGGTCAGTGTTCCTTAGCATGTTGCACTAGCAAGCTCAAAGAAGAGCAAGACAAATAGGGCGAATGACAGCAGAAGTGGTTTGTTCCTCACTCGTTTTGCAACTTTTGTCATATAGCTCTGCACTATAACAAAACAGATACTGTTTGTCTCAGTGGGTTGGCTCCAAGTGCATGGGGCAGGCTGGAGGATGCTGAGCTCTTCACCTCATCCCTGCATGGCTCCCCCAGTCCTCCTGAATTCCTCTCCTCAGGTAGCCCTGCTAAATGGGGCTGCAGCATAGGAACTAAGAAAAAGGAAGACTGCCAAAATGAGGTAGAGGCAAGCTGCCAATTTACTTTGGTTTGTGTCCTTTATTTTCCTAGTTTAGGCAAGACTTGCCCCTCTTGTGGTCTTCTGATTTGTCTCGTTAACTGCACTGTTATCCCTCTAGATTTACGTGCCCTTTCTAACTTTTCCCAGAGGCACAGGTGTTTCTCTGTTGTCACAAACGCAGCCAAGAGTCTTGTGCCTAAAAAGATTTTATTTTGGCATAAGTTTTGTGGACTCTACGGTCACTTCCAGACTATCATTATTTTATGAGTGGGGTTCAGTTGCACTCTGATGAATTCATTAAGGTGGGTTTGCTGCTCTTTTGCACCTTTTTAAAAATAAAGAAGGTATATCTGCAGTAAGGAAAGTGAAGGAAATTGCAGTGGAAAACACAGGACAACAATTGTTAGATGCAGTGCTGTATAACCTACCTGAAAACAGATAAGAATGAATGGATGCTCGATAAACAGAGCATCCCAGTCCACAAAAGCATATAGCATAATAAAATTTGTAAGTCTTTAGGATGCCAGAAGACTATTGTTTTCTAACAATTAAGTACATTCTGTTTGGGCCTCTTGTTGCAATAGTTTTACCTAATTGCCAGGTTTCCAAAGAGATCTGACCTTAACTTTACATACGCTCTAATTTGCAATACAATCCCCCCCAACACATATTTTATTGTGAGTTTTTCATTATGCACTGCGGTGTTACAGTGCTGCACCGGCTACTTGTAGCCTAGGAGAGGAGGCTGGTTTAAGGAGATCCCTCAGCACAGAGCTGCTGAGTACTGAGTTGTGTGTAGTGTCCTGGGGGCTAAATACAGCTAGCTGTCAATCACATCATTAGTATAGTTGTCCCTTCAGGATCGAAATACTGTACGGCACGTAACTTGATTTACAGAGCAACCCTGTGCATGTCTACTCAGGAGTAAGGCCCATGAGCTTCAATGTGGGACTTACTCTCAGGTAAGCGGACATAGGGTTGTGGCCCTATGCTACTTTTGTGTGCACAAAAATAGGAGCACAAAACACCCCTCCCCCCAAGAAAGTTATGTTGGTGCAAACGTGCATATGATTTGAGTTTCTGAAGTGAGTTGATCAGGAGATATTGCAGCCCAGAATCAGGGCATTGAGGAAGAGAATGGTATGCAGAATCAGGAAGGAGAGTTTTATAGTAAATGTAAATACTTGAGTGGTATGTACCTGACAACCATGGCTATTACTGACATCCATTTTCTAACAATCATGAGCTAATTTATATACTGTAGGGCCTATTTGCCATCCTGCCTATGGAGGATGAAGAGAATGAATTATTGTAAGAGTAGCTTACACATAGGTCTCTCGTGACTTCAAGTATTGCAGAGGTTGAGCTACAGATCTCTGAAACGTATTTGTCTTCTCCTTGGACCAGGACAGTTGATTAAGAACTTGAAAGGAAGTGTAAAAGTGTATTTTTTTGCATATGGGAAAAAAAAACTTTCTGAAATGCACTGGTTTTTTAAATAAATATATATATATATTGCATTGATCTGTAAGCTTCATTTTTTAAAAAGCAAATTTGTACCATTAATTGTTGGGGGATGGTGGGAGTTTGAGTTCATCTCTGTCTGCAGGGCCACCCTGCAGAGTTGCCTATTTCTAAGGACTTCACTTGCTAGCCTTTGAAGTAGCAATAAATAATGAGCTGCAATGAGAATAAAAACAGGGTAGCATTCAGTTTTTCATGTGTTGGAAGTTTTGTTTGGATGAATTACTGGAGAAGGATGCTGGAAAATGGGTTAAGCATATCTGTGTGTTTAATTAAACACTAAATGCAAAGGATAAGTATTGCCATGCACTTAAGAGTTAAATGGACCACTCTGCCATAGTTTAGAATAGGGGTAAGTCAACCTTTTTATATCTACCGCCCACTAATGCATCTTTATTGATGGTAAAATTTCTCAGTGCTCGATGGAAGGAGGATTCAGCTTGTGCCGTAGAACCCCCTACCATCCACCTAGAACCCTGAAACGCCCACTAGTGGGCGGTAGGGACCAGGTTGACAACCCCTGGTTTAGAAGGATAGATATTTTACAGGGTTATTTTTGCAAAATCATTTACTGTCATGAACAAAGGGCATGGCACTTAATGCACATCTCATTCCAGTGGCGAACTCAATTCCTTGGGAATTGACTCAGTGATGCTTTGGTTAATAATAATAATAATAATATTTCTACCCTGCCTATCTGGCTGGGTTTCACCAGCCACTCTGGGTGGCTTCCAGCAAAATCTATAAAGATAATAAATATCTGCTCTACATCTACAAATATCAATGGTGTCTCTGCTCCAGTGGATTATCTGATGTCAAAATTAGTTCATTTCATCTACAGGGATATTCATGCGCTGCAGTCATGCCTGGAGTGCATGCATCACACTGCATGGTGTGCTGAGTTACCGCATTTGAAGAGAGAAAGGATAGCTTTGGGATTCCACTATGTTAAGGACTGTAAGAATACCTCTTCACCCAGTAGTCTCTGCTGAGGCCAATAGGATGCTTTGCATGTGGCGCTGAACCACTACACAGAATTCTACTTCATATGTTTACACAATCCCCACATAGAAGGAAGGCATAGGAACTGGAAGAGTTAATGTACATATAGATTGCGGTGTGTGCCATCATAACTGCATGGGCGCATGTTGGCACGCCACCGTTAACCACGTTCCCAACCCGTGTACATGGCAGTGATCCAGATATACATAGGATCATGGCTAAGGTATGGTCTACATGCATAAGATAGTGTTCCTTATGTGGAAGTCCCATCTATGCAAATGTTTTGTGATATGTAAACCAATCTGAATCTTTGAGGAATGGAATAGCTCATTTTTTAATTGGTTAGAAGAGGTCATAATGCATTCCAAAAGCAGTGTCCTTGGTTGTCCTGCACAACTTCTGAACAATTCAAATGAACAGAAAGTATTATTCCATGACATTGTCTAATAATCCTTTTGTTTCTTGTTGCTGAAATTTGACTGTTAAATTTTTACTCTGGTTTTGAAATAAAGTTAAATGTTTTATGGTACTTTTCTGTCTCTTGGTTGTGGCATTTAGGATATCTTCTGCTAATGACTCGCTAACTTTTTTGAAATGTCTACAAAGTGTTATTCCGTGAAATAATTTCTCTTTCCTCACTGTAAACCCTGAAATACATCATCTTTTTAATTAAAAAATAATGAATTGATGAGTAAGAAATTTCCAACCGTTGACAGCTTTTCTTTCCAATTTCCAGCTACTTCTAAATCATAGAGGTTAGGACAGTAGGTGGAGCTAGAATACTGTCAAATATCACATCTGTATGTCCAGCATCTTCAAGGAATGAAATTCGGGAGCGAAAAAGCATGCTGTAGAAGCATTAGTAGCTATTCATTCAGTTATTAACTAGCTGGTCATATAGTTCATTTGATGTATTTCAGATTTATGCCCCACCTTTTAACCATCTAGGTCCTCAGGGCGTCTTAGAAGCATAATTTTAAAACTGTAACATACCAAGAATATCAACCAACCGAACAAGATAACAGATTAAATAGCACATTGTAATGTATTTAACGGCAGATTAAAATGCTAGTTTTAATTGGAACTGTCCCTGTGAACAGATGTTCAGGGCTGATAGCCTTGTTACACGCAACTTCTGTACATCTCTTGATTCTCAGGTAGCAAGACTTTCCAAACAATGCCTCAGACCCATGACATACATTTAAAGCACACCCAGCACCCAGTTAATTACCTGACTTTCCCTAAAGAATTCTGGGACTGTATTTAGTTCAGGGTGCTTTGGATTGTAGCTGTGTGTATGTGTGAGAGAACTATAGCTCACAGTATTTTTTTTGGGGGGGGGGGAGTAATATGCTTTGGATACGTGTCACATGCTTTGAATGTTTGAGAGCCCATGTTTACCTTTGTTAAAATAGCTCAACATTCACCTGTGTAGAGGTGCTGTAATAACATTAATCTTAATGTAGCAATCCTAAACATATTGACCACTGAAAACAAAAAACCTGCTTCCAAGTAAACACGCATTATGCTTTTAGAGCAGTGTCAGGGAACTGCCATCGGAGCCAGAGGCGGAGGGAAGGCTCCGGAGGGATGCCGGAGAGGGTCCCAGTAGGGAGAGAGGCAGCCCATCTGCTGGGGAAGGAAATCAGCGTAACACCAGTGGAGAAGGGGGGCAGAAGGGGGAATTGGAGAGGAGGCTCCAGGACTCCTCACCGGAGACCAGCGGGGAGAGCACGGGTACTCCGCTGCCCACACCCTCCCTGCGCAGAAGACTTCCGCGCAGGGAGAGTAGGAGGAGATTTGGCGTCAAAGAACTTCTTTGCTGGAAGAAGTTCAAGAAACGCCCACTGACGGATTCTGCCAGCGATTGAGACAGCCATGGGTGAAAGGCTGTCCAGACAGAAAGGGTTCAACCAGGCAACCTAGCCAGGAGTGGCGGCAACTTACGCACGAGCAACCCCTAGAACCATTACAAGCAGTTTTCAGATAAATTCTTTTCCCCAAGTGTCAGACAACCTGACTGACCTGTGAGCCAAGTGGTGGCTGTTCATTACATGGCTTCTCCTCATAGCCAGATTAAGGGCAGGCAGGTTTGGCCTACGTAACATGTTAGCATTCCATTCCTGTTAGCATTTCCCTCCTCCGTTGCTGATGTGTGACTGTTACATCACATGTCTGTATTTACTTTTTAGGCTTGGAAAGCCTGAGAATGGAAGCTAGCCTTTTCTCTTCCTCTCTGTTGTGTTTTTGTACTTTTTACTTTCTGTTCAGCTCTCGGAGCTGAAGGGAGAGGATGCCATGATCGCTTTGTCCTGTATATACTGATTAATAAAAGCTTAGAATGAGCACACCCATCTCCACTTGGTTTCCGCTAAACTCTGCTGGGTGTGCGTGCACATAGGCAGCTGCTATGTGTCGCTGGAGCGTGCTGGGGCTGATGTTTTATGGATGTCCCGGAGCTGTGCAACTTCAGGAAGATACCTGGAGAGGTTTGTCTCATCTTGGGGGGTTTGTGTAGCCCCCGGCGTATTTTGACATAACATAGTCCCCCAAAGCAACTGCATTGTTTAAAACAACTTGGGTCCAGGATACCTCAGGGAGCTACTGAACCCTTATAGGTAAAAGGTAAAGGCCCCCTGGATGGTTAAGTCCAGTCAAAGGCTACTGGTGTTGCTGCGCACATCTCGCTTTCAGGCCGAGGGAGCCGGCATTTGTCCACAGACAGCTTTCTGGGTCATGTGGCCAGCATGACTAAATCACTTCTGGCACAATGGAACATCGTGATGGAAACCAGAGCGCATGGAAATGCCTTTTACCTTCCCGCTGCAGTGGTACCTATTTATCTACTTGCACTGGTGTGCTTTCTAACTGATAGGTTGGAAGGAGTTGGGACAGAGCAATGGGAGCTCACCCCGTTGCATGGATTCAAACCACCAACCTTCTGATCAGCAAGCCCAAGAGGCTCAAGAGCAAGCTGGTTCCCAGAGTTGGTGAGGCTCGTTTGACAACAACAAGAAATCAATCTTTAGTGTCATTGGTCCAGTCCTGCGGCATACCCTGCTACTAGAGATTCAGCAGGCGCCTTCTGTTCCAACTTTTAAACGCCTGTCGAAATCCCTTCTGTTCTGCAGGCCTATGCAGACAATTCAGACTACATCACCCACAATGGTCTAGTGCTGTTTGTTTTTGGTTTCCTTTTGCTTTTAACTTTTTATGATTTTATTGTCTGGGTTTAGGTTTTTATATTGTTGCGATATATATTTATGATACAGGAGTATTTAATTTTTTTATATATAAATAAAGCATCGGTTGGTTAGCTACCATCTGGATTTGGCCCTCAAGCAGGGACAGGGAACCTGTGAATCTCCAGACGTCTTTGGACTACAACTCGCATCATATTTGACACTTACTATGCTTACTGGGGCTGATGGGGTTAGAGAGTCCAACAATGGGTTTTCCTTCACCTGCATAGTCCCACAGGGTGCCTTGCGGACCAGACCAAAAAGGGTGTCCAGCCACTAGTACTGGCTCTCAACAGGGTAAACTCTTTGGCCAATGGGGGCTATGCAGCTTCATGTGATTCCTCCATTGCTGGATTGGGCCTCCAGAAAAAGAATTACAGCCAATCATCAGATCAGAGTAGATCCTTTACAATTAATGGATGTGACTACCATTATTTCCAGTGGGTTAGCTTGCGTACAGGACTAGCATTGGGTGTAGGCCGAGGGAATTTCATATTTGAATGCTCTTGTCTTTCATATTTAAAACTCCCTGTGCATTCAAAATGAGCATGTTGCAAAGATTTGTTTCGGAACCTTCCTGACATGCCAGCTTTGTATGTGCAATGAATTTTTTATTGGGCCAGGGGAACAGCTGAACATCTGGTATCTCACCTAGAGTCTGCAGTGGAATAATCCAGCAACAGAGACATCAGATGGGGCTTCTGATCATGAGTACTGCAGTTCTTAAAGGGGCTTAAGCATCCTTTGTGAACCACCTCCATCTCCCTCATGAGGTCCTTGTCAGTCAATGAAAACCAAACAGCTGAAGTACCAATCAAAACCCCAAGCCCCAGTATGGTGTATTATGTTGGTGAATGTGTGTCCTGGCTGGCACCAGACTATGGAAACGTGTTTAAATTCTCTGCTTAGCCACGAAACTCTCAGGAATGCCTTGGGGGGCATGCAACAGTCAGCCTAGCCTACCTCACAGGGTGTTGTGAGGATAAAATAGGACACACTCTGCAAACTCCCATTTCCTGCTGCATCCTATTGAAACCCAGTCTGTGCTTGGAAAGGTTACACGATGTGATTCCTTGACAATTCAAGTGGCCTGTTTCTTTGGAGTGATTCCCTTGGGTTATTTTTCAGGAAAGAGTGAAAGTTTGGTGTGTCCTGAACATGCTTTTCAATTAAACAGAAAGTAGAGAGAAAGAACACGGGTGAGAGGGACACGGGTGGCGCTGTGGGTAAAACCTCAGCGCCTAGGACTTGCCGATCGCATGGTCGGCGGTTCGAATCCCCGTGGCAGGGTGCGCTCCAGTCGTTCAGTCCCAGCGCCTGCCAACCTAGCAGTTCGAAAGCACCCCCGGGTGCAAGTAGATAAATAGGGACCGCTTACTAGCGGGAAGGTAAATGGTGTTTCCGTGTGCTGCGCTGGCTCGCCAGATGCAGCTTGTCACGCTGGCCACGTGACCCGGAAGTGTCTTCGGACAGCGCTGGCCCCCGGCCTCTTAAGTGAGATGGGCGCACAACCCTAGAGTCGGACACGACTGGCCCGTATGGGCAGGGGTACCTTTACCTTTACCTAGAGAGAAAGAACAAACAGGTGTTTTTCCAGGTTCTTTGTTAAGGGGTACTACCTGCCCAGCAAAAGAACAAATCCAAAGTTCTAAAAATGTATAAAGTGAATTTAATAGGCAACACTCTTCCTCAAGTTATTCTACTATCAAATGATAGCCTGGGAGATGACAACAAACACTATTCTCTACAGCAGTAAAAATTGCTACAGGATTATAGAATATATTGCAAATTTTGATGGAAATGCTGTGAAAATACATTGGAGTGTTTTGACCATCATATTTGATGTTCTCAGTTGAACCTGTCTTTGACTATATCCAAAGCAGCATTATCCAAATAGCCAGGTTATCAGCTTTAGCCGGTCTCTGCTGTTAGGCTGAATGGGGACTGGCTTTGATTTTTCTGAGTATCTAAGCATTAAGACACACCTAAGGTAACTTGGGGCAGTTGCCAGAACCGAAAGGAATAGAAGTGAGCTCTCCTTTTCATGGCAACAATTTTACAAAGCAAAACGAATTTTTGAAGAAGGCAGTTTGAATATATTTAGTCTTTTGCATTACTCAAGCTTGGTAGATGGGGAAAGCCTGCAGTAGAGAGGGAAGAAAAAGTGAAATCATTAGTAATGAAATGGATTTGCATAGACAGATATCAAGCCTTCATTCGCAGTTGCATAGAACCCAGATTGGTAGAAAATAGCCTTCAAGCAAAAAGTGAATGTTTCTAGAGGAAAGTCAAATGGAAGTCAAGAAATGAGAGAAAGAAAGGAAAAGCACCTGTGTGTGATGGAACTGACTGGACTTTGCATTATCATAAGGGGAAGAGTTGAGCATTGTATGTTAGCAAGGATGACACCAGAGCTCTCCCCACCCCCTGGAGAGTACTGTAATGGCATCTGGGGAGTTGGGATCCATCATTATGTCCAGTTTTTCTATAAAAAATTAGACTTGTTGTGCATTGTTTGCACGGTTTCTTCCCAGACTAGCACCAGGTGCGAATGGCATACCACATTTCCCCAGAACTTGATATAATTTAGGGTGAAGGCTGATGTAATGTAAAAGGAGGACTTGGAACAGATTCTTCAACTGTGATGTGAGCCTGTTTTCTACCTGGATTCTAGTTCAAAGGATGGATGTATATACCAGGGAGTTTAATGCTAATATAGCCATCAGATATACCCCACCTGGGAAGGCTAAAAGTCTTTTATAATTTTTAAATTAAAAGGAGTTTTATTAACTTTTTTTAAAAAAGGAAATGTCTTGGAATAGAAAAACTGGTGCCGTGTGTGTGTGTGTTGCCTAAGTGACATCACAGGTGCTGGCCAATCAGCACTACACACAGCCAGTTTCTGCTACAAACCTGCAGAACAGAGATATTTTTGCATTTTTTTTTTGAATGCCTTCCTTTAATGCAAGAGAGGAAACTTGGATTGGAATAAACGGATAAAAAATGGTTGCATCATCAGGTTGCACTTCTCGTTATTACATTCACCAACCATGTACAGCAAAATCCCGTACAAGTACGCTCTGAAGTGAGTTCGGTTGAGTTAAATGCAGCTTATGAACAGGGAAGTGTTATAAGCTTTGAGCCTTAAGGATGCCATCACTCATACATGGGCCAAATGCTCATATAGACTCATGCAACACCTTCACAACACCTTCCAACGCATAGGCCTGCCAGCAGTTTGTTCCCTCTTGACACTGGAAACCAGCATAACAGAGATGACAGTAGATGTAATGCAAAGAGTGTGACTGGGATGTGGAAGCAGGTAACACCTCTAATACAAAGCACCCCCCCACCATAATTTTAAACACAGTTAAATCACATGGTCCCCCCTCCCCAGAATGCTGGGAACTGCCGTTTACCCCTCACAGCACCTTTAACAAACTACTATTCCCCAGACACTTTGGGGGAAGCCCTGTGCTTTTCATATATGGCTCAGATGCGACCAGAGTCTCTCCAGTCCTTCACAGTCGCAAGTATGATGTAAAGTCACTTTGTGCTGCATAACCTTGACGTTTCAGATGCCACCTGTTCCTCTCCCGCCCACCTCAGGCAGGCTAGATGGCTGCCACAGGGCCCAATCCCAGTTTCACCGGGCTCCAGAAATCACGAGGCTGTCCCAGAAACCAAGTTTCCGTGACACTGTCCTTTCCTGCCACTCTTCATGCGGGAACAGAGCGCTGCCTCCACTTCTTCTGACAGGGCATGCATCTTTAGCCAAGCTTCTGCACACCCTGACGCTGTGTGGCTGCCTGGATGGCTGATTCTGGCAAGGCCCATTGGGTGCTCAGCCTAGCTGGAGATTCCACCCACTTTAATCAGAGCTGCTTAATATTCTTATTACTATTTTTCACTGGGCTCCGAACGCCGCAGGCTAGAAAGCAGAGGTGCCGCCTGCTGGCGGAAGGACGCGCCTGTCACCCTCTGATGATCACAGCTTGAATTGTTTGTCTTTTTGCAGAGCAGGTTAAATAGATTAGCAGGCAACAAGCAGCAGCTAACCTCTTGCAGGCTGTTCTTCGATGAGAGAGATCATTATGGCTGGGACGAGGAGCTTTGCGCAGACTGGGTGTGCATGGAAATGTTTTCATTTATGGAGGGATGTGATTCTTGATGCTGTAATAATTCTGTCCGTTGTCAAAGTCGCCCCAACTGCATTTCTTTGGTTTACAGTGCTACGATTTCATTGAAGGGAAGCAGCAATTGGCCGCGCCGGAAGGGACAAACATCTTAGGTGTTTTATTTTATGTAAAATGCTGCTCTGTCAATTTCAAGGCACTTTCCAGTGAATCGAGAACATGACGAAGGAAAAACCCGGCAGTGTAGTAGGGCACAGCCCTACCAAGGAGAATCGCAAGCAACAATTTAAAAGCCTCATATTGCGAAACGCTTAAAGCCCCAACTCTTTCATGAAACGTCAAAGTTAAACATCAGACAAAATAGCCGCAGCGGTAATCAAAGCACCACGAGCGCAATTTTAAAGTGTGAATAAAAATGTGTTTGTTATTTATGCATTTCTGAGTATCTGTACTTTCACCCTTTCCAAGGCATTTGCATGGCTCTTGTTGCAAGGTACTCCCTCTGAAGAAATAAAACAATAGCATAAAAATGGAAACAGGCTCAGAAGATAAAAAAACAAAACATTATGACATGAGAGTTTCCCCACAGGCATGGGCAACCTTTGGGCTGTCAAGGGATGCATTGCATCTGGAGCAAGCTGTGTGGGGCCAAGGGAAGGGTCCGAGTCAAAAGGGGAGACACAAAGAGGACCGCCTCAGCTGATGATCTGAGCAGACGTGGAAGTGGCTCCTCCAACAAATGGGCCATGTTTCCATTCCTTACCATTGACAGCAACTGTATCTCAAGTAAACAATCCTTTGGCAAGGTACTCAGAGCGGAAAGGCCACCTCATAAGACTATTCAGCCTTCCCCAATCTGGTCTTCTCCACATGTTTTGGACTACAATGCACACCATCCCTGAACACTGGAGACCTCTAGAAGGCAGCAGGAAGGTTGGCTTAACTAGTGTGTCAGCCATGATATTGCTACTATCGATGAGGCAGATCTCAAGAGCGCTATGTAATGCTGGTTCAAGGCCCTGGCATGGAGATTTTCTTCACCACCTTGAAGATCCCAGATGCTTGCCCTGGTTTTAATTTTACTAAAATCTGCTGCGATAAAAAGATTAGAGCTGCCAGTTCTTTGCAGGATTCCTCACCTGCCTCTTCATTGACTTTTCAGTGTGACTAAACGTATTTGTGATTAAAGCTTTGGTTACTACTCCGTGGTAGAAGGCAAAGCCTTCTTTGATGCTTCCTTCTTCAGACCCAAAATAGCTTTTATATTTGCCCCTTACTGATTAAAATCATCCCACCATTAATCAACTCGAGCTTTAGTTGACCAACCTTCAGATTTATACGCCTTAAATGTTGCAGCCCTACAAATACGAGGACGTCAAAGGCATTGTACACTAGTTCTTTGTGGTGACTGGGTAATGCTCAGGTGAGCTAGGATCCAAGGCTTCTTGCCAGAGTTCCTTAACCTGCCATCCAAACAGCCATGCCGCAGATATTTTGCCCTGGACAGGAGAAGAAAGAAAAGCAGGCTGGCTCCGATTGAAGAGCTGTGAGACTTTTTGCACAGACACAGGCAGCAGGAGGCGAAGCTGTGAGTGATCATTAATGCAGGCAAGGCTGCTTTTGTTTCCTACTCAGTCGGGTCATAGGTGGCGTCATAGCCTGCTTCCTGAAGTGCATTAGAGAAATGGAAAGGTACTGAGGAGATCTGAACAAAGGGAAGGCTCTTTAACTGAACTGTGATGCAGCCAAATAAAGCAGCGGTGGGCAGAAAGAGGATTGACATCCTTTGGTAGAGCTCCAGGTGGTTCTCAGTAGATCAGTGTGGGTTTCTGACATGCAATTGTTTCACAATAGCAGCATCTAAAAAGTAGTAATAGGAGTAGTATTAGTAGTAGTAATGGACAGCTGATAAGAAGAGTTGGTAGGGAGTAGACTTTGGAATGAAATAGTTTGTGAGATTGGTTCTGGCTCCAATCACCAATTTGTGGACTGCCTACCTGGCTGAGTCACTGTTTGGCACCTAGTTCTAGCTGATTGGACCCCACCTGGAGTTAAGAACATAAGAATTGTTCTGCTAGATTGGGCCAATGGCCTGTCTAGTTTCAGCATCCTGGCCAAGCAGATACACGTTTCCCACAGGTGAAGAAACCCTTGCAAAGTAGATTCTGCAAGTGAGGTCTGAACATCCCGGTCTTAGCGCCATTCAAATCAAATGTGTTGTGGTAAGAGGACACAATGTTTGTACCCCAAAACCTAAGGCTATAGTGATGTGACAGATTGCACAAAGGTGAGCAGGGGATGCTGGTAGAATTGCATGACTCCAATGACCACATAGGGGCTGTTGACCAAACAGAGAATCGGTCCTCAGATTTCTAAGTCCAAGTGGAGGAACTTATAGTATCTAGAATTAGCTGTGTATTTGGATGGACTCCAAAGTTTCCTGTTGCCATTTGTTTCATTTGAAAGAGACAAAGTTCTTCTTGTGATATATGCTTTCTCAAAAGAGCCTTACCTGCCGCTTTAGTCTGTTGCCTTTTCTGTGTCAGGTGGAGACTGTTTTATTTGCCCAAGGATATTTACTGGTAGTTCTCGCTGCTGCTGATTTAATTAACTTTGTATTCTGCCCTATACCAGTAGATTTCAGGACAGTTTATTGTTTGTAACACTGATCTCATCTCCCACACCATCTATTTTTTTCTTAGCTGCTCCTCTTTAGTTGTTTTGTTTTTACTGCTGTTTCATTGTGTGTTGGATCCTTTTTAGCCATTTGGAGAGTCTTTGAAAAGCGGATTAGAAATTGTCCTGTTAAATAAATGAGAGCTACTCATAGGAGAAGGAGAAAATAGAAGTCATGCTTAATTATTAAGTGCCCGTTTGGAATGGCAGCCAAGGAGGACTGTCTTTCTGGTGATTATTTTTAAAACATTTGCAGGAAGACAGGCAACATTGCATGGGTTGAAGAGGCTGTAACTTCTGCTTGGCCATGGGTTTTCCTCAAATATTCAGCTTTGAATGAGGAATCTGGAAACCCCTTTCAGTAGTCTTCTTGCCCACCCCCTTCTTTGTGCAGCATTAAGTTATAGTCTCAGCTGGAGAAGTGGGCAGCAGCATAGAGCCCTCTTGGATCAGGCCCAAGGTCCACCTAGTCCAGCGTCCTGTTCCCCCAGTGGTCAACCAGAAGCCCAAGTGCTATCTCCATTTGTGATTCCCAGCAGCTGGTATTCATCTAGCCCTATTCTCCACTAATTTGTCTAACCCTCAAGTTGCCAGTTCAGCAGCCGTCACTGCATCCTCTGGCCACTAATTCCGCTGCTTATCTATGTGATGTGTGAACAAGCATTTCCTTTGGCCTGACCTGAATCCTTCCAGCATTCATCTTCACTGGATGAATAAGGTCTCTGCATGGCTGGGGTAGAATTGATTTCATTCAGCAGGGCGGTTGGTTATATATAGAAAACAAAGGGCTGAGTCAGACATAGTGCATATTTTTTGCAGGGTTTTTGTTGTTGTTGTTGTTTCAAGCCACAAAACACCTGCAGAAGGAAATATTGCATGGAACCTGCAAGTTTATCTAGACAGCTCTGTAAGCAGGATTCCAGATTCCCATTATTCATGAAACGGAACTCCAGAAAAAGTAGCCCAAAATTCATTTTTGTGTGTAGAAGGACTCAAAGCATACTTTTTAAATTCTTGGAGTATGAAAATTACATCGTCGCAGGCCCAAAGTTTCCTTCTCACTAACCTCCTTTACATGCAGGGTTGTACTAAACCTTTCTTATAATTTATTTACCATGGTGTTAAGTTACTTTAAAATACCAGATCTGCCCTATCGGCCCTTTTACATCTCTTTCCTTTGATGCATCATTATTCATTATTAAAGAGGCCTGGATCCTACTTGACTTTTTCAAGCTTTCCTCTCCCCTTGTAGTTTAATGCTGTCACTGGGAATTTGCATAGTAATGTTAAAAGCATTTTGGCAAGCAACAAGTCCTGCTGGTTAGTAATGGTCTCCTTCCTTTAACCTATCTGGTCCTGGTGCTCCCACACATATCTCCTGTTAGAAATGATACATCATCAGGGGCCTTTGAGCACATCTCTCTCTCTCTCTCTCTCTCTCTCTCTCTCTCTCTCTCATCGTAACAACTATACACTTGCAAAGGGGTACCTATGGGATGCTCTAGCCTTGAAAAACTCCATGGTGAATGCTTAACCTCATGTTATGTTCATTTGCAGCTCAGTGGTGAAGCATCTGCCTTGCAGACGGACGGTCCCAAGTCCAATCCTTGAGCATCACCAGGTAGAGCTTGGACCCGGGGCCAGCAAGGTTGACCAGCCATGGGCCAGATCACTCCCACAGAGATTGTCCGTGGGCTGGACTGGTGCAACACAACACTGGAAATTGCGTCTGTGCATGTCCGCGGCACCAGAAATCACGTCTGCACATGCCCAGACGTCAAAAATTGTACCTGCGCAGAAGTGATTTCCAGCATCTGGACATGTGCAGATACAATTTCTGGTATCTGTGCATGTGCAGATGTGATTTCTGGCACTGCTTGGCGAGTCCCCGCATTGTGCCGCACCGGTTTAGTGCAGCGCACGGAGGACTCGCTGAGCGGCCGGCTCAGTTCAGGGGCGGCTTGTGGGCCGGTAAAACAGTCTTTGTGGGCTGTATCTGGCCCATGGGCCACACGTTGCCGACCCCTGGCTTGGACTGTCCCCTGTCTGGCATCTTGAAGACTTGCTGCCACTAAGTGTAGACAATATTCAGATTGACCAGTGGCCTGAGTCAATATAAAGCAGCTTCCTATCTTCCATCCATTTTGATGATAAACATCCAAGTCCACAGAATGCTTCCCATCTTTGCTGGGATTTCCCTGCTGTTGTTTTCTTTGTTCCCAAACATGAGCTGCTTGTGCTTTACAGGCTGCTCCTGGGATTCCTCCAAGTTTCAGAGTGTCTTGCTGAAGAGCAAAGAGAAGGACCGTTCTGTGGGAGATTAGCAGCCAACCCTAACACTCTTGCTAGATAGCAGGAGAAGTTCACAGAGCCGTATTGCTGATAGGCAGATACTCAGACCATAGATATACTATTTGTAGAGTGGGCTCTGTGTGATGTCATTTCCCTTGCTCTTCTGGAGAGGAAGGAGCAGCTTCTATCCCCGTAAGGGACAGCTGCATATTTCTGCATTGCAGATGGTTGGGCTAGAAGATCCTCAGGGCCCCTTCCAAACAACTCTGATTCTATGAGAGATGAGCATATAGTACTTCCTGTCTCTCTCTTCTTGTGATGAGCCATGAGGGCAGGTGTGCCGTGTGCTTGCTCCATCTCAGGGAGGTGCCTGAAACTGGTTATATTGACAGCTGGTTATACTTTCAAACTGCCAACCTAGCAGTTCGAAAGCACACCAGTGCAAGTAGATAAATAGGTACCGCTGTGGCGGGAAGGTAAACGGCGTTTCTGTGTGCTCTGGTTTCTGTCATGGTGTTCCATTGCACCTGAAGTGGCTTAGTCATGCTGGTCACATGGGCCGGAAAGCTGTCTGCGGATAAACGCCAGCTCCCTCGGCCTGAAAGCGAGATGAGCGTTGCAACCCCATAGTCGCCTTTGACTGGACTTAACCATCCAGGGGTCCTTTACCTTTTATTTACCTATATTTACAGCATATAAATATACTGTATTTTGTCCACATAGTTTTTACTGCCACTGTTGCTATGAGCCAATGCACAATTATCAAGTAAGCAAACTTATTTTAAAACTTAGTTTTACAAATTGTTGCCTGATTCTTTGTTAGGTGGGGAAGTCAGCTTTCTTCTGTATTTCTGCTGTATTGTTTTTAACACGTGATTGGAAGCTGCCCAGAGTGGCTGGGGAAATTCAGCCAGATGGGTGGGGTATAAATAATAAATCATCATCATCATCTTCATTAGCTAGACTTGTTCAGAACAAGGTTTTATAGCCTAATTCCTTTGCTATTAATTTTGCTGCCATTAAAAAAAAAAACTTCTCTATACAGAATTGCCTTCAAACAGCTTAGGGATTGGATAACTGCATACCCTCCAACATTTCTCCAGTGAAAATAGTGACATCCTAAGGAAAAGTGGGACATTCTGGGATCAAATCAGAAACCAGGACAGCTTCTCTAAATCAGGGACGCCCCTGGAAAAGAGGGACACTTGGAGGGTCTGCAATCCTTGGTCAACAACACTCTTAACCTTCCCTCTTTCTGTGGATCAATAACAGTTTAAGCATGAGTGTTTGGAAATCTCTCCTCCTTAATGCTTGTAAAGTGGACCAGGATCTTTTCAGTGGAAGGCATAGTTATCAGGGTATTAAAAGCATTGTTTTGCTATAATTAATTACTCGGTAAGATAATAAGCATCATCTGAAAGGAGGAGTGGGGGAGAAATGCTGAATGTATGTCTTGTCAAATCTGAGAGCAGTGCATTAGCATAATGCTGGGATTTCACTTAGCAATCCAGGTTGTCTGTTGAAGAAGAAGAAGAAGAAGAAGAATAAGAGTTTGGATTTGATATCCCACTTTATCACTACCCGAAGAAGTCTCAAAGCGCCTAACATTCGCCTTTCCCTTCCTCCCCCACAACAAGCACTCTGTGAGGTGAGTGGGGCTGAGAGACTTCAAAGAAGTGTGACTGGCCCAAGGTCACCCTGCGGATGCATGTGGAAGAGCGGAGACGCGAACCCAGTTCCCCAGATTACGAGACTACCGCTCTTAACCACTACACCACACTGGCTCACAGTGTTGAGCACTATGGCTACATTCATGTCTAACAACTTCCCCCTAACTCTTAAGTTCCACATTATATTGGAGCTTTAACATGGCATAAAAGCCACTTCTGGAAGTACAGTAGAATATAAAGCGGATATATTCATGTGATTTGCTTCCAGAAAAACCCCTGTTTGCAAAGAATATGGAAGTAAGTGCTAAACTTGTGCTGCATTCCACTGTAATTCTGGAAGTGGCTGTGAGAAAGCTCAGATAGAATGTGGAAATTACCTGGTAGGGAAACATAGGCGCCGACTCCATGGGGCCTGAGGGGGCCCGAGCCCCCTCAAAAATTCGTTTGGGGGGCTCTGCCCCCCCAATAATTTAACAAAATTATTAGTTATATTATGCTTTGTAAAATCACAAAATTATGTTGCTATTTTTTATTTTCCTTGTTTGACGATAGTTACCTTTTAAAATACATTCAGTAATGAGTTAAAACAAAGCCACTCCCGATCTAGAGAGGGGGTGGGGTTGCGGGCTCTTGACCCATCAACAATCTCGCGGGGCTGGCGTCAGCCCCGCGAGAAGCGGGGATTCCCCCTAGCTCATTAATATTCACCGCCCATGGCGGCAGCCAATCGGCTGCCGCAAAGGGCGGGCCCTCACAGGTTCACTTAAGGTCGGGGTAGCCCGGGGCTCGCCCCTTTCGTTCCCCCAGCAGCAGCGGTTTGGAGGTCTTGGCCCCCCCCAATATTTTTTATAAGTCGGTATGGGCCCCCGCCCCCCAATATTTTTTATAAGTCAGCGCCCCTGTAGGGAAACGATGTGAGCATGGAATAAACTGCTGTGTGAATGCAGCCTGTGGTTGCATGAGGAACAGAGCTGGCTTTCCTCCAGCGCATAACTTGAAAACTCCACCGGAGACACACATGTAAGAAGGTTTCCAAACTGGATCTGAATCCCCTTACAATTTGCTTCATCTCCTCCCCGTTTTCCCCACTCCGAGAAGAAAGATCTAGTGCCAGAATCCTAGGCAGAATATTAAGCATTTCATTAAAATACTGCTAAGTAAATGCAGAGGGGCACAGATGCTCCGAAACCTCCTTCCAATGCCCTTGGTTACAATATTGCCTTTGATATGATCCGCTCAGCATTTTTAGCATTCAACCCTCAGACAAAAAAATGGGAATACGAGACCTTTTAATTCGGGCTTCAAAGACAACACTTCGGAATGTTATGTAATAAATCAATCATTACTACACTTAATAACCTTAATGCTTTTCTTTGAAGTGAGGAATCCAGGAGAGAGTTTTGAAACACACAAAAAGAGAAGGGGGTGTTATATCATTCTGGTCATTTGATGTAAAGCTGTTTCATCGATCAGATCAGAAGAAGTATTTGAAACTAGCTGTAGGTAACAGCAGCAATTCCTGAACGCTGGAGAAAATGTGAAAATCTACCTATGCTCTAGAACCCGGATCAACAGAGAGTTCAGCATTATCACATCCAGGGGGCGTCCAGACTGTTGCAGTTTAGAAGGCAGGTTTTCAAGTTGTATACTGTAAATTTAAATCAATGCAATTAAAATGGTTTAAGGTGCTCGGTTGCCTTAAGGGCAACACTTTTTGAAGAAAGAAACAAACATTTTGCAGTTAGGAAAGTGACAGGGAAAAGCATTGAAATGGAATGACTAAAGGAAAATTGAAACTGATGTGGAGACCATCTGCTTTTCATATTTCTTGACTTGTATCACTGGAATCACCACTACAGGGTCACTCAAAGTGAGAGCTGCTCCATTTGCAAATAAAATAAAAAAGTGTTCTTTGCTGTTCACCCAGTAGTACCCTTTAATTACTGGATTTTGTTTTGTTACCACCGGAGGCCGTAGAAAAGGATGCAGAGCAGCAGGGTTAGGGGGAGCCCTGCTTTGTTCCTTGATCCCAAGGCATTATTTTCTACCACTTCTGTATTGCTTTGATAAAGTTTGGATAGCGTGCTTATAGACTTCTTCCCCAATTGATACGTTTTCAATTAAAAATCCCCATTCTAAGCAATCAAAGGCTTTATAAGCATTTGTCATTACCAATACTATGAGACTGCTAGTTTGCTTACTGTGATACGTAGACTATATTAAGGACTCACTGAATGGGATTAGAAATTCACTGGTCTAGTATAACCCCAATTTGATGAAAGTGAATACTTGAGGAGATAATTTGATCTAACTGTTTTGGCAGTATTGAAGTAAAAAATGTTTTTATCTTGATTTGATAATGTAATAGGGTGGTAAGAGTCCATGTACATTAAATCCTGGCCAGCTTTGGGAATAACTACAGTGGCACCTCAGGTTAAGTAATTAATTCGTTCTGTAGGTCCGTTCTTAACCTGAAACTGTTCTTAACCTGAAGCACCACTTTAGCTAATGGGGCCTCCTGCTGCTGCCGTGCCGCCGGAGCACAATTTCTGTTCTCATCCTGAAGCAAAGTTCTTAAGCTCTTTCTGGGTTAGTGGAGTCTGTAACCTGAAGCGTATGTAACCTGAAGCGTGTGTAACCCGAGGTACCACTGTATTATGCCCGAAGAACATTCTTACTATTATTATTATTAAAGAAGGGCCTGCAGGATCAGACCAGTGGCCCATCTAGTTCAGCATCCTATTCTGACAGAGGCCAACCAGATGTCTATGGAAAGCCCACAAGTAGGATCTGAGTGCAACAGCATTTTCCTCTCCTGCAGTTTTTGGTAACTGGTATTCAGAAGTGTTAGTGCCTCTGATCATGACTTGCAGACAAATTCATGGAGGTTGTGGGCTCTCCCTCCTTGGAGGTTTCCAAGTAGAGGTTGGATGGCCATCTTTCTTGGATGCTTTAGCTGAGATTCTTGCATTGCAAGGGATTAGACTGGATGCCCCTCAAGGTCCCTTCCAACTCTGTGATTCTATGATTGATCCCAATACCGATCCTTGGGAGACTCCGCTTTCCGCTTCTCTCCATTTGGAGGAGTGTCCGTTTATTTCTACTCTTTGCTTCCTGTTCCTTAAACTAATCTCTGCTCCCCAAGAGGACCTTGTTGGGAATCTGAATACATGCAGCTACTCACACAGAGTCAATTAAGGTTTGGCAGACAGCTAAAAGGTTATGTGAAGGAGTAAGTCTGCCTGGTGATACAGAGGCATGGAGACAGCTCCATGATTGGTCAAGCTCTCTCAAGGGAGTGATAATGCCCTACTAACTGTTAGTTCAGTGTGTCAGTGTAGGAGTTGTGAGTCGTGTATGAGAGAGCAAGCTAAAGATCCGTGTTCTGTTCTGTTCCTGTAAATAGTCCACTGTATATAATAAGCACCTAACTACAAATTCCTGGTTCCTGCTTCGTCCATCCTGTCTGCAGCCAAGTTGCCAATTGCTTCCATGGATTCTGTGTTTACTCTGCTAGGTCTGGCTAAGGTCCTGCAACTAGTCGGAAAGTTGCGAAACACCAAATAGGTTTTGCCAATAGACCTCGCCTCTTATTTCATGACTGTTAAGCTCATTCAGGAGCCTCGGGGAGGTATTCGTCAAAAGCTTTTGCAAAGCCCAGGGACACTATGTCAACTGGATCACCTCTCTCTCTATGCTTGTTGACACTTGCAAATATCTCTAATAGGTTAGTGAGGCAGGACTTACACTTGTAGAAGCCATGCTGGTTCTTTTTCAGCAAAGCTTTTTCTTTCATATTTTTTGTTCTTTTATCTTTAACAATACTTTTCACCCTCTGGGGCAGATGTTTAGCTAACTAACCTGTAACATCCAGCATCCTTTGTGGATGCCTTTTTAAAAATTGCTGTTACACTGGCTACTTTCTCATTCTCAGGTATGGAGGTTTATCTTAGCAGCAACTTTAATATTTTTTGTTAATAATAATAATAATAATAATAATAATAATAATAATAATAATTTTTATTTATACCCTGCCCTCCCCAACCAAGGCTGGGCTCAGGATGGCTAACAAGCAATAATAAAAACAAGTTGAATGAATACAACTTAAAAACAAGATTAAAATACAACATTAAAATATTGAAACATTAAATATTAAAATGCAGCCTCATCACAGGAGGAGAAAGGAAAAAGAAAAAAGAAAGAGGGGGAGGGAATCAAACTGGCTCCAAGCCAAAGGCCAGGTGGAACAACTCTGTCTTACAGGCCCTGTGGAAAGAAATCAGATCCTGCAGGGCCCTGGTCTCATGAGGCAGAGCGTTCCACCAGGCCGGAGCCAGTGTTGAAAAGGCCCTGGCTCTGGTTGAGGCTAATCTGACCTCCTTAGGGCCCAGGACCTCTAGAGTGTTGCTATTTATGGACCTTGAGGCTCTCCGTGGGGCATACCGGGAGAGGCGGTCCCGTAGGTACGAGGGTCCTAGACCGTGAAGATAAGTAGTATCTTATAAATAGTAGATAAGCTATTTCACAAATGACTTCTCTGAGAACACAAGGGTGGATGCCACCCAGACCCACCAATTCACCAGTTTTCAGTTTGTCTAGTAGTGATGTATGGCATAGTATAATAGAGCCTTCTGCTGCACCCCTTTTCCAATGCTGAAAACAGTTTTTGAGGCAGAGTGTTTTCCCCCAAAGCAAATTGCAATACGGACCTGGGGTCTGTTGTTCAAAAGGAAAGGGGGGGGGGAATCGAAAAAGAAAAGAAAATCTTTCTGAGCGTGCACAAGCCCTTGAGTGTGCGCTTAAAGCCATCCTTTGGATCCCAGCTTTTGTGCAAAAGCATTCTGCAGCTTTTAAAAGGCCTGTTTGATCGGCCATGTACATTTTCAATGAATATTTACTTGGGGTGGGGGTTGGGGTGGGAAAGGAAATCTGTGGCTAGTTTGTAATGCTATAAGCATTAATTTCCTGGGGTTAATTAAAAGATAATGTCATTGAAATTGAAGATTGCAACTTAGTAACAGGCTCCAGCCCTGAGATTAATGCAACAGGAATAAGCAAAGGATTTGCAGAAAATTAATGCAGAGGAAAACAGCTTGTTCTCTGAAACACTGAGCTTGGTGCAAGCCACAACGGAGGCTGTGTGATAGCAAAAGAAAGAGGAACAAAAAAGAGGGATGGGAGAAGAAACACAGGCTGCAATCCTAACACTAATTACCTAGGAGGTAATTCAGTTGGACTTGACATAGTTAGGACTGCAGCTTTAGTTTAAAGGGGAGGTGGTGGTGGAAATGCTGTTTCTCTAACATTTTATTTTATTCTGTGAACTGCCCTGAGCTCTTATGATGAAAGGCGGTATATAAATCTAATAAACAACAGCAACAACAGCAGCATGTTTTGCCCAAGATTTTCCTGGCTTTTTACTTGGCAATGAAACGTTCCATTAATATCAGATGGTTTCAGTTGCTAACCACTTGAATATAACTCCATCAAACTTCTTTATTCCAGGACTGGCCCTTCTATGCAGCGCATGTTCCAGCCAGGCAAAAACACTGGGGATGCAAAGCAAGGCTAGTAAAGGGTCTGCCCTGGGGAGACATAGAGGCATGGAAGACTGTGTTTGCCTCCCCAGGTCTGAGGTTCCCCATGCGTGCTTTCAGCTGCCACAAGCACCTTGTTGTTCTTGCTGCAATGGATTAACACTGCGACAACCTGGTTATGGTGTTTCTGGCTGCTGAAAGTTGGTGAGTTATGAGTTCTTTGTGGTGTAAATGGGCATTGTTGTCTTGGAAGATATTTAGTAGGGCCAATTCTGGGGTGATGTCCAGACACTGGAGAGACCTGTCAGGAGTAAGCATGGACCAATGGTACCAAATAGCATGGGAAACAGCCCTACTAGAAAAATTAACCAATAAACTGAAACTGACACGGGGACAAACAGAAGAAGACGCCTTTACCCCGGTATGGCTCCCCTTTATCACATACACAGTCCAACAAGACAACGACAATAATCCACCAACAGCATACAAATCAATGTGGCTAACCTGATCCAAAACACCCACCCACCCCACTCACACACGAAAACAAAGATCACCACAGCCAATCACAAACAACCAACCACACCCTAGGCCAACCCCAACCTCTCTCGCCACCAAAGGAACACAAGTGAACAGCACAAGCAACGCTGACACCAAACCCTACATACATTAAGCATAACAGCAACATCGCCCCCCGACCCCACCCCCACCCATCTTCCCTCCCTCCACCCCCTTTTTCCCCTCTCCTCCCCCAATGTCTCAACAAATGAAACGGATTTGTAAAAATGTTACATGGAAAAAATATGAGAGACATTACACTTACTTCTGTAAAACAAGAAAATCTTTAATAATAATAAAAAAACATTTTTAAAAAACCACTGCGACAACCTTCTGGAAACTATTTCACAATATTTGCATGCTGCTTTTCAGCCGTAATGTTTCTCAAAGCACTTCCCAATAATGAATCCAGTTTTATAAGCAAGTGATATATAAGTATACAAGTTGTAAAAGGTAAAGGTAAAGGTACCCCTGCCCATACGGGCCAGTCTTGACAGACTCTGGGGTTGTGCGCCCATCTCACTCAAGAGGCCAGGGGCCAGCGCTGTCCGAAGACACTTCCGGGTCACGTGGCCAGCGTGACATCGCTGCTCTGGCAAGCCAGAGCTGCACACGGAAACGCCGTTTACCTTCCCGCTGGTAAGCGGTCCCTATTTATCTACTTGCACCCGGAGGTGCTTTCGAACTGCTAGGTTGGCAGGCGCTGGGACCGAGCAGCGGGAGCGCACCGCGCCGCAGGGATTCGAACCGCCGACCTTTTGATCGGCAAGTCCTAGGCGCTGAGGCTTTAACCCACAGCGCCACCTGCGTCCCATACAAGTTGTACAAGTGACAATAAAGTATTTCAATATAGCCCTTAACAGCAACATACCTGGAATACCAGGAGCTGAAGTGGGATCAAGCAATGGAACTAGGGAGTCCTGGCTCTGCTCCCCTGAAAGATGGTGGCAACTAAGAGGCGTGAACTTGGGTTGCCATATTTAGAAAAGCAAAAAAGAGGATGCTATGATGTCTCTCATTTTAAATACCCCTACTATATGTAGGCTGTAGAAGCTACAATATATTGCTGAGTGGGGTAGGAGAAGAGAAGAGGAAAGCAGATCTTCAACCACCAGTTACGCCTCTGTCTCACCCAGAAAGTATAGCCAGAGACATTTTGGCCAATTTTTAAAAATCCACCTGGACAGAAATTTTACCCCTGCAAAGGAGGATGTGTCCTGGAATAAGAGGACACATGGAAACCCTGGACATTCTAATAGACAATGCACAGGGAAAGTTCACTTGCTTAGCAAACATAGGAGCAGAACTGCCAAGTTCAGAGGTGGCGGCATAGAAAACCTCGTTTCATCTAGTTTGCTTTGGTTCCAATCTGATGATATGAAACAAAAGTAAGAGAGGCTTTTGTGCTTAGGAATGCACCAGTACTCATTTTTTTATAATTATACTTTTCACGTTGGTTCTTATGAAAGTATGTAGATTGCACTCCAGCTCAAGAACTTTAAACTTGTGAGAGTCTGAATTGGTGTGTGCGTGTGGGGTGGAAGGATCAGTGCTTGCAATGATCCTTCTAATGTAATCATATGAGCTAGAAACTTTTAAAAACAAAAAATTGAAACCTGAGATTAATTCTAACTCAAGATCCTCACTTATATTCTAACTCAAGAATCGTGAACATGTAAGATTTTTAATTGTGTGTATTGACCACTGGGGGTCTTGAGGTGTTTTTTGTGGGGGGGGGGTTTGTATACAGTGGTACCTCAGGTTACATATGCTTCAGGTTACATACGCTTCAGGTTACAGACTCTGCTAACCCAGAAATATTACCTCGGGTTAAGAACTTTGCTTCAGGATGAGAACAGTAATCGTGCTCCGGCGGCGCGGCAGCAGCAGGAGGACCCATTAGCTAAAGTGGTGCTTCAGGTTAAGAACAGTTTCAGGTTAAGAACAGACCTCTGGAATGAATTAAGTACTTAACCCGAGGTACCACTATATAAGAGATAACTGTAATTTTGTGTGTCCAGCTACATTTAACGAAATGCGAAGACTAATGAAATGCTAGCTACCAGAAACAGCAACAGACTGCCTCATTTTAAGTTCTTAACTAAGATCTCTAGAATTTACTCATGTGCTGGATCTGATGAATGGCTGTATTTAATGAGTTCATGTGTGGTCATTCTCTGTGTGTGACTCATGCCTTGTTTAGTCCCTTGGGATTTTACAATTTTGCAAACTAATGTCTGTACTTAAAGGTATTTTTTGCAGATGCTCTTCCTTTAAAAGGTTGTATTAAGGAGGAAAAAATCACTTGGCATTAAGGTTTGGATTGTGTGATGAATATTTTAATAGTTAAACATCTAGTAAGAGAGAAGAGATGAGGGTTAATGTGGTAAATAAATCTCTTTGTGGCTTTTAATGTGCAAAAATGGACAGTGGTGGTTTTAAAAACTTTCGGCAAGTGCTTAGATCTGTACTCTAGTACCCTCCATATATGTTGCCAGGAATGCTGTAACTTTTAAAAAGTTGCTGCAGGAAAGTCCTGTAGGAACTTTTCACTCTTTGCTTTAGCCAAAGTGGTGCCCTTCAAATGTTGTTCTCCATTAGTCGTGCTGGTTGCAACTGACGGGAAATGGAGTCCAACAGTATTGGTTTTAGGAATGGGCATACAGTGGTACCTTAGATTACATACGCTTCAGGTTACAGTCTCCGCTAACCCAGAAATAGTACCTCGGGTTAAGAACTTTGCTTCAGGAAGAGAACAGAAATCGTGCTCCCGCGGCGCGGCAGCAGCAGGAGGCCCCATTAGCTAAAGCGGTGCTTCAGGTTAAGAACAGTTTCAGGTTAAGTACGGACCTCCGGAACAAATTAAGTACTTAACCTGAGGTACCACTGTACATCCAGGCCCTGTCATGAAATGTCTTTGGACAAAAAAAATAAAAATAAAATGCAACGACGGGCACAATTCTGTCAGAATTACCATCATTATTTTTTGAAATTCCATATATTTTGTTGGGAGATTGTTAAGCACATGCTAAATTTTGTGCTTAGAAGTGTTCAAATGTATCCAGGCATTGGACTGCAGAGCATGCAAGAGGGAAGAGTGGAGATGAGCATGCTAACTCTCACCATCGATGAGTTTGAGGGCAGCCATCTTCAGTGAGAAGCCTACTTGTGGTGTCTTTCCCACATGGCATAGAAATCTGAGTGTTCTGTTTTGTACCAAAAGTTGGGCAGCGCCCCCACTGTGGAGCAGTAGCAAGATTCCAGGGGGTTCCAGGTGCTCCCCCAGCATCTATGTTCCTCTGAGAATCAAGACGTGGCAGACACTGCCGTCGCTTCAGGAAATTGTGAGGTAGGTAAGACATAGAGACAGAGAAAGAAGGTGGCCCAGGGTGACACAGTGGGCTTGATGGCTGAGCAGGGATTTGAATCCAGGTCTCCTAAGCCCTTGCCTTGCTCTCATAAAGGTCTGGGGCCTTCTACCACCAGAGAACCTAAATGGTTAAATGTTCCTCCCTCCCAACCACCATTAATGAATGATAAACTGCTGCTCTCTCCATTAGCTGCATCCAGGGAGACATTGAACAGTCTTTCCGGTTTGCTCTTTCATGTGGGTGTCATGTTGACTGAGAATAACTCATGCAGTTTCATTACGTTCTGTATAGTTTTGGGACCCTCCCTGGAGGAACTGACTAAACCCTGAACAGATGTAGAAGATTAAGATTAAATGCAGGATTAATAGCAAGATAGTGATCTGGAAGAGGGAGGGGGGAATGAAATGGGTGACAACTGGTTTTGTCACATGGCCGGACGATTATATAATACCATTTGATGTTGTACTTAGAATCTGTAAAAGTTCATAGGGAAATGAGATTAAATAATGGCAATATGGTGGATGGGGGTGAGGTGGGGGCTCTTTGTCTAATATCTCAATCACAGAAGAGCTTGTTCTGCAAAGGGGCATATTTAAAACGGTCTGCCTTCCAATAGCGCTTATTCCCTCCCTTTCAGTGGAGTTGCAGTATTTTTTTGTACACGAGGTAATTGAGAGCGGCTTTTGATCCCTGGCTGTTCTCATTATGCATCTCCCTTAAGAAAGGAAGATTGGAAATAATCTTACTTTAAACCAAGCGGCTTTAATCACCCAGGACAGAGAGACCAAAACTGCGCAGAGGGGACAAAAAGCAGATATGAGAATCCTCTAATCTTAGGTTTAGTTGTAATGAAATTGTCCGGGATAAGAAGGGAAGCAGATGGATCCTGATTAATTTCTCACCAGCTCCCCAGCCCCCTGCCCTGCCATACATGGCTCTTGACATCCAGCAGCAACAAGTGTGGCAAATGAATGACCCACAAGCATCCGGAGCACGGATGCTATTGCTGCGATGATACGGCATATTTCATTGGTACATCGGATATTTAACTCTCAAGCGCGAGACTGTACTTACTTATCCTTTGCATTTAGTCATTAATTAAACATCCAGTTGCAGACATAGCTAAACCCCTTTCCGGTGTCTTTCCCCAGTTGTTCATCAAAGCTGGACTTTAATAAACTGAATGAAAAATTGAGTGCTGCCATCTTTGCTTCTCGCTGTGGTTCATTATTTATTGCTAGCTACTCAAAGGCTATCGAGAAGAGAGGTGGCTCCCCCATCTGCTCTCGGCAGTATTTTGTTTTATAGGTAATGGACAAGGTGTTAATAAAAGGTGGTCTGGGAACCTGTGGTCCTTCAGATATTGTTTGGCTCCAACTCCCATGAGCCCCTGCCAGATTGGCCAGTGGTCAGGAATGATGGGAGTTGTAGTCCAATGACTACATGGTGGAGAGGCTACAGCTTCCTCACCATGGATGGAAGAGGTTAGGCAAGGTTGGCCTGAGATCTAACAGAACCTGGGTGGGCTTGAACCACCAACCTTCTGGTTAACAGCCAGATGCACTGAGCCACTGATGACAAGGTTGGTGCCAGGCAGGTCCCCTCAGGGAGATCATTCCATCAGAAGGCACATGACCATGACAGTGTGGCTAAATGGGCAGCCCCATATTGTGTTCATGTTGTTCCTACACTTGAGAGAGCTACTCATGGAAGTAGATTGCTGGGTCTCCCTGGGCAGTGCATCCCATAACCTGGAGGCTGCTGCCAGGAAGGCCTATTCCCTCATCCCTGAGGGAATGAGGGCAACGTTTTCCCTGCCATTTGGGTCTTCTGGCAGGGGGACGTGGAATGGATTCTTTCTTTGTGACTGCAGTGTATCCTTTCATTTTGTGGTTTGAATCACCCTTGTTATTCATGCTGTGCACTGCTTTAGGTACTCGGATGAGAAAAGCACTTAATGGGTGCATTTTATAGAGAAACGTAAACAATAAAGATGTGTGTCTGTTTTGAGGAGCAAAGGAAATAGAGGTTATGACAATAGGGGGCAAATATGCACCTACGCAGTTACACTTATTGAGGCTTTTGTCAATTCTAGGTATTTTTTCTTATGTTGTGATATAACACTGCAGTCCAAATGTAAGAACTGTTGCGTTGATCCATTAATGTTGGAATATGTCCAGCCAAGAGTAACCATGTTGAAGCCAGGATATGATGCAGATGGGCATAAGGGCAAGGATGCTTTGTTCCGTTATCTGAATCATCACACCTGGGTGTCCCAGTTATGCCTCTTACAAGCAAGGAAGAAAACTGTTCTGATAGGAACAAATGGGGTGGGATGCTCAATGTAACGGAGGAACGTCTGTTGATTTCAGTTAGGCTTACAGCATGTAGTTGAATTATTTTTGGGGAAAAGTATAGTTCAAACCTTTTGAATTCTGCCCCTCTGTTCTTAATTAATCAGCCCCTGCTAGTCCTGGCAGATTATTATGCTGTTCATTAGCATTCAGTGAGGCTACAGGAGTCGGGCTTCTGAATAAAATGCCATACAAAAGAGAAAGGATGCTTTTTAGAATCTCCTTTGTTTAGTTGTTTCTTAATTGGCAATTCTTTAATAATTATTGTTTACTTATGATCTGCGTCATTTCATTTAGCAAAGAGAAAAGCAAAATAGAGGCAGTAATGAGTATTATGATCACTCTAACCTTCTTGAAAATAATACCAATAATAATCCCCATCCCTGCAATATGCATGTACACTCTACATTGGGAGCAAAGCAACAGAACTTGCAATAAGTTACCCGTGTGTGTGTGTGTGTGTGTGTGCGTGTGTAGACAGAAAAGCAACATGTTCTTTCTTCTCACTGGTTCCTACTGGCTGGTAAAGTAAATTGCTTCCTTTCAGCTCTTCCTTCCTTCTTCTCCAAGTTTATTTAGTTCAAGCTGATTAGTATGAGATAGTCTGTGTTCGTGCATCCATCTTGGTCACATGTACCTAGAATGGCTTTGCTTACCTCAGTTATAAAACTTAATCTTCCTTTATCCTTTCCACTAGCAGCCTTACCAGACTATTTCTCTCTACACATCGCTACAATACAGTTACCAAACTCCAACACTATATGCCTGCCTTTATATATGGACAGTTACAATCTGTGTTTAGAAAAAGTGGGGGATTCAGAGTAGAATGGTAGCCATTTTGTCAAAGGTGGAGTCCTTTTCCTTTACCTATACAAAAATGAATGTAGGTTGGTGCTTGGTGTTGACCCTGAAACTGTTTCTGACACCTGGCTCCCTGGGCCTGATTCCTGTTTGGGTCCACAATCCCTTTAAAACATGGCAAGGATTTTAGGGAAAGGGAATTGAAGAAGCTCAGCAAGTGAAAAGCGCCTTCCCTTAAATTTAGAGTAAAATTCTGCTAAATTGGGGGCCCTGTGAAGTAAGGAGAAGGGGGAAACAAGCTAAGAGGAAGGCACATTTGGCAAACCCTCAACGTGATCAACTCTTGCCCAGAAACCTATGTCCCCACTGTGGAAGGACGTGTGGATCCAGAATTGGCCTCCACAATCACTTATGGACATACTGTTAAGACCATATTCATGGAAGACCATCTTACTCGGCTAGGAGTGATTGCCAAAGGGAAGAAGAATGTTTCAAGAGGATTCGTTGGCAGAGGCTCCAACTGCCAGTAGTTGGTGCAAATATGCAAAAAGACTCAGTGCCTATTGATGCTATCATGTCTTGAGTGTGCCAGGCATCCAGTGACCCACTTCTCCTTGAACCATGACCCTTGTAAAACCTGTGTGCCTTGAAACATATATTCCAGTGGAGAATATGACTCTGAAGACTCATGCTCTCAATATCAATACACCGCTTGCTAAAAGATGGTGCGCATGACAACGCAAAAGATGCACTTAAGAATAATTTGACAGCTGCATAGATAGTATTGACATAGCGTCTGGGCTCTGATGTTAAGAACACTGAACTATCTAATATTGCGCCATTACTTCATGTCTCGTGTACCCTGTGGTTAGAATAGTCTACAAACCCCTTTTAAAATCCGAAGCATATATGATTGTAAGTGACAGAAGATCAACAACGAACAGCAGCAACAGTCTGCCTCTTTTTCAGTTTTGGACTTCCCAAACCATGATTTATGCACCAGTCGTAATGGTGCAGAGAAAGGTGTGCCAATATGGACGCGATTGCTGTGTTGCGTTTGAGCTATTATCCCATGGAACAGTACAGTGGTACCTCAGGTTAAGAACTTAATTTGCTCTGGAGGTCTGTTCTTAACCTGAAACTGTTCTTAACCTGAAACACAACTTTAGCTAATGGGGCCTCCTGCTGCCACTGCGCCGCCACTGCACGATTTCTGTTCTCATCCTGAGGCAAAGTTCTTAACCCGAGGTATTATTTCTGGGTTAGTGGAGTCTGTAACCTGAAGCATATGTAACCTGAAGCGTATGTAATCCGAGGTACCACTGTATCAGGAAATAGGTTCACATGGTGAAAATCAGGAATGGAGAACCCTCTTCAGTCCTAAATCCTCATGTCTTTAGTGCAAATACTGAAGGGAGGTTCTAAGAGTGTTCAGCAGTTGCCTCCCTGTGATCATGAACCTTGCATTATCATAGGGACACAAGAAGAGCCTCCTGGATCAGGCCCCTGACCCATCTAGTACAGCATCCTATTGTCACAGTGGTACCAACCAGATGTGTGTGAGAAAGCCACAAGCAGGATCTGAGAGAAAAGCCCTCTCCCTTCCTGCAGAAATAGAAGCAACTGGTATTAAGAAACATGGTGACTCCAACTCTGGAGGTAAAACACAGCTACCAGGGTTAGTGGCCATTAATGGCCTCATCCTCCATGAATTTGTCTAATTCTGCTTTAAACCCACCCAAGTTGGTAGCCATCAATGCCTCTTTTGGGGCTCAATTTCATAGTTTAAGCATGCACTGTGTGAAAAAGCACATACCGTATTGGCCTGAATATAAACCACACCTTTCCCCCCCAAATTCCGACCTTGAAAAGTTAAAAGTGCGGCATAAATTCATGACCTTACAAAAATCGGCTTTCACGATATCACTGCTGAAACAGACATATAGTAAAATGGAACAAAAAATATTTTCTTGCCAATTTGTGAGCTTGAGACTGTTCATTTTCCAGTAAGTGCCTACGGAATTGTAGAAAGTGAATAGCAATTTGTGATTTTAGCGATTGTACGGTAACTTTTGTGGGCTTGCACGATCAAAGGTTTAAATTGGCTCAGAGTTACAATTCTACCGACCGCAGATTTTCAGCCTGTAACCCAATTTTAAGGGAGCAGCTTATATTCGGGTATTGTCTTTTCCCCCCTTTCTCCCTTGAAGTTTAAAGGTGAGGCTTATTTGTGGGTGCAGCTTATATTCGGGCCAATACATTACTTTTCTCTGTCCCCAATCCTCCAAATGTTCAATTTCACGGGATGCCAGAATTCAGAATAGCATTTATTGTGTTAGTACATAAACCACAGGCCACAGCAGAGTAAAGCAACAACATACAGGACAATCACAACTTTCAGAATGGTGAAGCGATCACAATTAAATTTAGTATATAAGAATTAGTAATAAAATATCTGCATGCCCTTGATGTAAACAAAGCTTGACTTGTAAAGCAAATGAACATCACTAAAACAAAAATCAGATAAAAACTTGATGGGTGGCATGAACAGATTTTATCGGGATACAATCACGCTGCAGTCACTTCATTGTCATTCCCTTGAGCAACCAATAACCGAACGGGGAAGCATTCTATCTGGCTTGCGCTATGTTATTCTGTTTAAAGATTGTTTCACTGCTTTTTATTCTGTATTCAAGGCTGCTACTTAAGAAAAGCATTGAACCTCTCTCCACCAGCGTTACTGCCACTGAATCCTAAGGAACTCCTGCATTTGGCAAAACAGATGCCTTGTAAAGGATTAGTCCCATTAACAGAGAACATGTCTATCAGTGGTATTAGCAAAAATACCGAAATGGAACTTCCAAGTCCAGAGGCACTATACCCCTAAATTCCAGGCATTGAGGAAAAACAACCAGGGAGGTCTGTTACCTGCATGTTAGGCTTGTAATCTTCTCGTAGGTATTTGGCTGTCCAGTGCTAAAGGATGGGGGACTAGTGGGCCCCTTGGTCTGATCCATCAGGATTTTTTTTAATGCTCTCTGTCATCCGTGGCAGATATATACACTGTTTTTAATTATTTTATGTGTAGATTGCCTTGGCATGGTGGTTTAAGTGGCAATTAATAATAATTATATACATGTGTCTGGGATATTCGAGCCAGGTTTATCCAGCCCATCCTATATAAGTTCCCTGGGTGTTCAGAACAACACAACATCTCCCTATTACTACAGGACAAAAGCCCAGAAGACACATATTCAGTCTCCAGATTCTGCACTGCCATGATAGATACTCCTCAAAGGATGGTCTATGCTACAAATCAGTCCTAAAATGAAGGCCCATATTGTTAGATCTGTATCATTGAAGCCTCACTCCATATACGGTGGTACCTCGGGCTACAAATGCTTCGGGTTATGTGTTTTCAGGTTGCGGACCGTGGGAAACCCGGAAGTACTGGAAAGGGTTACTTCCGGGTTTCACCGCTCACACATGAGCAGAAGCCCCAAATTGCATCACGTGCATGCGCAGATGCAGGTTACGAAAGCTGCGGGTTGCAGACGTGCCTCCGTCACGGATTACGTCCGCAACCTGAGGTTCCACTGTAGCTATTTTAACTGGTCTTTTAAAATTCTTCTTATTAGTTTTTATTCACCCATTATTTATGCTTAATCAAGTATTCTATGTATATGTTTTAATCTACGGTTGGTTCTTGCTCCCATTTATTTAATAATTATTCGCTTAGATTCATACTGTTATGCTGTTTATTTAGATGTTTTGCTTATGCTAGTCTGGGACTGAATAAAGTAAATTAATTCATTCATGTGTCTGGGGAAGGGAGCAGATTGGTTTCAGGAGTGCTCTGCTCTGCCTTCTTGCCTGTACTGCCATTTGAGTCATTCTTTCTGCCTGAACACAACCCAGTGCCCAGAAGTGGAGCAGCACAGGTAGGGTAAGGGAAGTGACAGCATGGGGTGGGAACGGCTATGGAGGGAGAAACGGTACCCTGATCAATTGAGTCCCTTCTTCCTAAGTTCTCTCTCTCTCTCTCTCTCTCTCTCTCTCTCTCTCTCTCTCTCATGCTCTTGTTAATTCCCAGGCTCCAGCATGGAACTGAGCAGCCGGGGGGACATCAAATGATGTAAAACTGTTTAGAAAGAGGGGAAACACTATTCTTGCCAATCTGCTCCCTCTTCTCAAGCAATTTGCAAATTTCAAGTACACGGATCTGGACTGCAAACATATTGCTTCAGTTCTGATAGCACTGTGATTTTTTAAAAAACAGGTAGCAACCCTATAAATGCTGCAAAATCTTTATTTTTGAATTTACCATTTAAGGTTTAAGATTGGGCAACACACTCAGACTTCTGCCATGCAAGCTTGACTTTTGCTATCAAATCCAAGCTATCCAATGGTTAACAGAGAGAGTCGCAAATGCAGAAAATAACTTATACAGCAATCATGGGTTGGGATCAGTAAAAGAACATATCACCATCAGAGGTAAAGTTAATAAAACTGAAGGGTATTTAGAATAAAAATAACACAATTACTACAGTGAGTCATCAGCATATAATGTCCTCAATTAAAATCAGATTAGATGACGCTGGAGAAAATTTCATGCAGGGCTGCAGTCCTGTGCACTCTTATGCAACTCAAAGTGGGACTTAGCATCTGAGTAAACATTCTAGTCTTATTTTCAAAGGACACCCTACAATGTATCTATCGCCTATGACGGAGAAGGGGCAACAGCTGTTGCTGGAATACAATTCCCATCATCCCCACTGGCCAGTGGCTGGGTCTGATGGGCGATGTAGTCCAACAACAATGGGAGGGCACCAGGTCCCCCACACCTGCCCTACACTATATAGTTTCAAGGCAGCTTACATGAAAATAACAAATGCCAAACAATAACCAAGAAAGGGAACCCTGAAAATTGCCACTAAAAGATTAAAGAGGATCCACCTGAACATGTGTTTAGGATTTGGGCTGCAATTCTAAATACACACATAATTGGTAAAGACCCACCTAAATCCATGTGCCTTCCTGGCCTTCCTAATGGAGCTTTGAACAGTTTTAAGTTACAATCCTTAAGCTCACCAACTTGTAAGTAAATTTCTATTGAAACCAACCAGGTATTGATTTCAGTGAAGCTCAATTCCAAATCTATTGGTGAGACGAGGGAGGGAAATTATACAGGGGAGGTAGCAGCACCTTTCAGCCTGGGTACTCCTAGCAACATACTGTTGGATGCCACCCCAATCTCCAAGTAGTGTGAGATGCCAGGGCTTCCAGGCGCTTACCCAATGTTTGGTTTCCTCAGAATGAGGGACAGCGGAGACTGCCTTGTCTTTAGGACATATGGTTTATTTACACATATATACAACCCAAGTTTAGGATAGAGGGGCTCACAGAATCAACACTCCAAAAGTTCTTGCTTCTACCAGTGACAGCCTTAGATTCTAGCAGAAATCAAGCATCTCTTTCTCTCTCTCTCTCCTGGCTGCTCTCAAGCTCTCTCACACAGGTTTCTCTCAGTACCACCCATGTGCCCTCTGGCACAGGGCAACTTCTTTCGTTATAGTAACAATAGTCCCTAAGTCCATTAATGCCAAAGCAATTGCCTGACTAGTTCAACAACAGAAACTTCCATTAGATTTTAACCCTTGCTGGATCCACGACTCCAGGGATTAGTAACTCTGGGATCAAGCCATCAGACTAACCAAACTCACAACATTATATATTTCTTTATCTGACAACAGAAGAGCGCTATAGGCTCATCATGTCCAGTCCTCACAGTGGCCAACCAGAACCCCACAAGCAAGAGATGAGTCCCAGACACTGCCATTTCAAGGCCTGATCCTCACCCCACAGTTCCCTCCCTCGGACTGGACGATCACGGTGACATAGCCACGTGGGTACGCCTGGGGGGGGGGGAGTAGCCTAAGTGGCCGTCCGCGTGGGGTAGAGGAAGATGAGTGACAGCGCCCGGAAAGGGGGCGGGCAGCCCTCGCCCTCCGCCGCCCTATCAGGGCCGCCCGCCTCGCAGCTCCTTGAAACAAGCGAAGGAGAGGCGGCTGGGAAAGCCAAGGAGCCTCGCGGTAGTTTCCAAAGCGCGCTGGTGGCGCTCTCCGGCCGCCGCTCCCTTGCCAGCAGAGCCGCGCTGGGAGTCTCGTGAAGACGCGTGACCCCGTCGAACTTTCCGTCGGGTTTCATTATCCCTCCTGCGTTCCCCACCCTCCAGGCTTGAGGTTTTTTTCTCTTTCTCTTCCACGGATCTTTCTTGCGGGTTCCTCGGAGCCTCGGCTGCTGGCTCAGCTTTCATTCCAGCTCCCCTCCACCCGGCGGGCGCAGGTGGCTCTGCCTGCCTGCGTGTCTCCTGGCCCCGTGAGGAGACATCGCCGGTGGCACATAGCGGTTTCCTAATACTGGAGAAAGAGCGCGGCTTTGGATGGGGCGATCGGCGCGCTTGCCTTGCCTCCGGCGGAGCGGCTAGCCTAGATCCCGGCTCATCTTTGCTGCTGCGCGCCAGGTAAGGTTTGCCGACGCTGCGCTCTCTAGGGCGCACGAGGAAGGAGCTTTTTTTCTTCCCGCCAGAGGGAGGAAAGCGAGCGCCAATCTCCGGGGTATCTATCTATCTATCTATCTATCTATCTATCTATCTATCTATCTATCTATCATCTATCTATCTATCTTTGGTGGTGGTGGGGCTGTGCAGTGCAGCCGGCCGTTGGTTGTCTTGCTCGGCGTAACCTGTGCAGGGAGAAAAGATCGGACGGAGCCGGTGACAGAGAGATCGCCTTCCGCTCAGTTATCCGCTTCCCACAACCAGGTCCGCTACGCAACCTGCTTCTTCCCGATCCTTAGGTGCCGGGAAAGTGGAAATTCGAAACCACGCTCGTGCCGTGGGGAGCGAGGCGGTGAGGAAGTGAAGCGCGCGTGATGCGAGCTGGAAAGCACCAGCAGCAAACGTGTATGAGCGCGGGGGGGGGGGAGGGCGTGGAGTGGCGCCCTTAGGTGATCAGGCTCTGGACTGAAAGGGGTATTTTTTTCTCCCCTGGTTTAGATGGTTATGTGTATTACGTCGCTTACTTCAAAATGCCCTGCTGCACTTGCAGGCCTTCCGCAAACTGGGGCTCTGGACTTCTGTCCCGACGGCATCGCTATTTGCGCTTGGGCGTAAAAAGAGGGAACTTTTGTCGGTTTTTTGAGTCGTGGGAGCGCTCAAACTAGCCTTCCAAGCAAGGGGATGCGAGCAACTCTTACGTTTTGCCTAAGCATGACCGTCTGCCCATCAGGTAGAGCGCTGTAAACTTGACCTATATTAATACTGTAATCCTGTGTGTGTGCGCGCGCGCACACACACGTACTTACCTGGGAGTAAGCCCCATTGAAAAGGGTGAGACATGCCACGTATTTCCGAGGAAGCGCGCACATGGTTGCTCTGTTGTTTTCCCTTTCGCGATTCCAGAGGCTTGAGAGGATTAAATATCTGAGGCGCCGGAGCGCCGGCAGACTTGGTTAGTTTTGGGGACCAGTACTCTGTCGGGTGGCGCATTTGGAGACAAAGCTTCATTCAGAAGTTAATTCCACAAAGTTCAGTGGCACTTGCTCTCCAGGCAAGAGCGCGCGGAAAATAGCAATTCTTCCTAGGGGATTGGATAGTTGCTTGTGGGCAGGTGTGACTGGCAGCTACCCCCCCCCTCTCTCTTTCTTTGTGTGTGTGGGTTGTGTTGTGTTGGATTCTGGGGCCAGATGTAGGAAGCCGTGGGGGTTGTTTTTAAACCTCGAGCTTGGAATAGTTGCTGGAGAGCAGAAGCTGGCGGAGCCAGCCACAGCCGAAGTGGACCTCTTTGTGGGAGAGCCTGGCCAAGCAGCTGCCCATGGGCACTGGGAGGCCGGGAGAGCGTTTGTGCCTCGGCTCTCTGGGAGCCATGTGGCTGGCTAACTGTGATGCCCAGCCAAGTCCTGGCAGGCCAGCGCCTCTTCTGTCGTAGGAAGGGTTTACCGTGCTGATCTCAGTCTGTTTGGAAAGCCAACGCGCCGCATTGCACTAGATCGGAGCGGTGAGACCCGGAGCATGTGCAGAGTGCACTTGATCGCGCGGAACCATTACCGGCCCTCCCACGCGCGGCCGGAATAACGAGCCAAGGTGTTTCCAGTTTACGCAGAGTGCGAGCGCCTTCTGGAGGGGCCTGGGGAAATGATCTGGAGCGCAGCACTTCCGAAAGCGCGACCGTGTTTGTCCGGGAGGCGCGCGCGGGCAAAAAGACCTATCTTCGCTGCCACCTCCCTTGTGCAGTTCCTAGTCTGCTCGAGACGGGGGTGTAAAATAAAGTCTCCTTTGTCCGTTCAGCGACGAAGCGTGGCAAGCCTGTAAAGGAGTGAGGATCCATCAGCGAGAGAGACAGAAAGATGGATGATGTGTCCTCTCTTGTTGGTCGAGATCGGGGTGCGGAGTAACCGGCAGGCTCTGCTCTTCCCATCCTCTGTCACCTTTCCCTCCCTCTACCGCCGCATACGGTCTCATTTCTTGCCTGAAACCTGAAACCTATCCAGGGTAAGTGGAGGTGTGAAGGAGGTGCGTCGAGAGGCAAAGACCCCCCCCGAAAGAGTGAAATAAAACTTTTTTTGGATTCTCCTTTCGCCGCCTGCAGCGCACGAAGTGGGTCTCCTGCTGTTATGCTCCTTTATCCGCAGACAGCCCCAGCCAAGCGTGGTTATTATGGCTGATCACAGGAGATAAAGTGCGTGTTCATTCATTTTATCGGCGAAGAACTGTGCTTTAACAGGAGATCGTTTTAGAAATGTAGTACATGAGACGGAGGTGAGTGTAGAGTTCCCTTCTGTGTGGGTGCGGAGAGAGAAGCCTTCCCGTTTAGTCTTTCCATTTTGTAAGTTAATCACAGCTGAAAAACAGAATAAAACCCACCCACCCGGGCAACTTTTTAGGTGTATGCACATCAAAACTATAGGTTTTTTCTCAAGGGGGAGCAAGACAAATTGTACTGCGTTGCTGCGAGAGATGTATTAAGGGACAACTTCCCTTAACATAAGTAACATCTGGAACCACTAGCCCCAGTTTATTGTGACAGTGACTGATGTCATCATGCCACTAAAGCCTGCTTGCTACCTGGCCTGCGTGAAATAAATTCTGCATGCATCCGTTGGCATTATTTGCAAACTGTGTATTACAACCTGGGAGTAGAATGACTTAAAACGGCAATGTTATGCATACTTACCTGTGAGTAAGCCCAATTTAACATAGTGAGCTATCTAGCTGGAGCAGTGGAAGTGTTGGGAGACAAGAGAGGGTGAGAGAGTGTATGTGTAAATCAGAGCAGCGTATCAAACTAATTGCTAGAAAGTCCAAGCCACAGATATATAGAGACCTGATCAGCCCTCACTTTTGTATTAGCAGTCCGGTACCCTGATCAGCCCTCACTTTTGTATTAGCAGTCCGCTACCCTGACATTAACATGTTTAACTGTGTTAACCTTTGCTTAACGGTAAGTGCAGGTGTCTGTGGCTAGGAAAGCATTTCCTGTCCATCATACTCCTTAGTTTTCAGGTAGCCAGCTGAGATGTTGTGGGCTGCTTGCTCCCCCCCCCCCGATTCCATACGCTGTAAAAATAAATAACCCACGACAGCGTATTCCCAGTATGCCACTCAATATATTCCAAGGTGCGCACACAGTAATTGCATGCAAACCTTTGCACAGATGTGTTTTCAAATTGCTTTGACATACATTTTCCCTGGCACAAGTTGTATTTGCGTAGCTGGCATTCTCCCCACCCCCACCCCTTTGCATGTTTTGATGGGAAGTAACTGAATTCATTTGGTTTTTTTTGTTTTTTTTATAAAAAGAGCATAATGTTTTACTGATATGCTGTAGTCTTCTGGTAAACCTGTGTATATAGAGACCCATGAAAAGGGTATTCTTCTCTCTCTCTCTCAACAAATCATTCAAGAGAGGAAACAGTTACCCCTCAGCCCAGGGAACAATACGAGTGGGTCCATTGTGGCGACTTATATTTATGATGATAATATTAAGTCTAATTAAGGACAGCAACACAGTGACCATCTGGGTGTTTGCAGTCTGTCTGGTCTTTGTATGGGAAAAAAATATTGCGGCAATTCATTTTAGTATTCAAAAAATATACTTAGAATCTTGAGTTTTATCATTTTCTATTTGGAGTAGCCTTGTTTTGTCACCGCCATGTAAAAGCAGTGGTGGTTGATGCCCATTGAGACTAGTGGAGCAGAATTCAGGGAGGACAACAGTAGGCGGAACCGGAGCCAATGAGAGGCAAGGCCAACAAATTCCAGTTTTGTCCTCATCCTTTTCCTTGCTGTAACTGAGCCTAAGTAAGAAGACAGGCAGCTGAGGTTTGGTGGGGCAGTGCCTCATTTGCCCTAATGGACCAGGCCCCACTTTTACACATAGGCCAATGTGCTTGAAAGAATCCAATTTAGAGATTATTTTGTTTATACACAGCATAAGTATACTATAATATACTCCATGCTGCATCGTGATAAGTGCACTGTTAGCCCTTGCTAGAAAAATTGAAATTATGCAAACCTCTTGTTGCGACATGAACTGGCTTCAGGTGCTGAATGTCAAGATTTCTGGAATAGTTGAATTTTCAGAAACAGCACCTCCCCCCAATGAGATTTCTGGAAAGAAAGATGCTTTTACAAATGGCCCTCTTAGCAAAGCACCAGTTCAGTTTTGAAAATGAGGTTTGAAAAACTGCCCTTCTTGTTTCCACATGTTGGTTAAGATCCTGCTACTTATGGCAGAAACTCCTATGCTAACACTTTCCTTGAGGATGAGTGATGTTGAAACTGCATCCACTAGAGATTGAGCATGCGCTTGACATCATCGCCAGCCAATCAGGTGTTTCGGAAACCACGCCCTGGCCAAAGCCATATTGCAATATGCATTTGGTGGTTTTGTTCCACTCCCTGTAATTGTGACAAGTGAACAGAGAACATCTCAGTCTGAGAACAAGTTCTGAGGGCCATTCCCAGCACCACACGGCCCCCTCCACCAAACAAAAATATGCATCTGGCAATTCAGTCCCATTTACATGGAAGTATGTCCTGGGGATTTCTGTACTGCTTCTAAGTCAGTTAAAGTTATTTAATGGTAAGCAAAGTCCTAAAGGTCATGGGATCCCAAAGGATTGCCTCCTCCCAAATTAACCGGTCATCTTTGGAGATCCACTTCTGAGTCCCTTGATGTTAGGCAGATAGTGATCAAAGAGGTCCTGCTTAGTTTATATGGCATCCTCAATGTGGAACGCCTTCCCAAGATAGGTTAACCTGCAACAGAGTCTGATGTGTCTCCCAGAAAGCCTTTGTGTTTACCCAGCAGAACATCCAGCAGTCCTCTACAGATTTTACTGACTCTTCCTCTTTGATCTGGTGCTCTTGTTTTGCTGAGTTAATTCCATGCATTATATTTTGTCACTTTGTATTATGCTACCAAGCCAAGTGTAAGCTCCTTGTATGAATTCATAAGACCCTTAACGGCTTGGGTCCAGGATGTCTTAAGGACTGCCTGATTCCTTACATCCATCCCTGATCAATGGAATCTTTGAAGGAGTTTCTGCTAGTGTTTCCCAATGGCTCAGATCCACCAGGAGCTGTGTGTTTATGATTGTGAGCGCAACTCTGTGCAGCTCTCTTTCAGCTGAGATCAGACACTTCCCCCTTCTCTAGGTGCTTTAATGAAGACCTTTCTAGTCTAGCAGGCATTTTAAGTAAGTTGCATCATGCCTAATTTATTGAATTTGTTTTTACTATTGGTTTTTGTTTGTTTAAGCAACGTATTACTTGACGGATGAGTCCCCCCACCTCCCTGCCCAATCGTTCTGTGAACTGTGTGGTGACCATCTAGGACAAAAAACTGCCTATAAATATTAGAAATAAATAAATATAATTGATTTAATCAGCTATATGTTAAGCACCCTTGGGTTTTTTGTTTAAAAAAGCTGGAGGGTGGAATACCAATACCTTGGATAGAAAGAAGGAAAGTATGGCTAGATCAAAGATTCCATCTTTTGATTTAAGGGCAATCATAATTTTCCTTTTGTCACAGTGATTAGTAAAGTGGACATGTTAAATAACTAAAGATAGTTCCTGACACCATTTCAGCATCCTCTCTGATTCTGTTTATCCATGCATTTTTGTTTTGGAACTAATTAAATTGCACCAGTGCTGTCTGAGCTGTCCTATCTAACCTACGTAGTACAGAACAGATATGTATAGTGTGGCACACTACCTCAATCTCTGAGTAGTGCGAGATTCCAGGGGTTTCCAGCGTTTGTGTTTCTTTCAGAACGAGGCACAGTGGAGACTGTGGTGTCTTTAGGATATATGGTTCATTTGCACATATTTACAACCTCAGCCTAGGATGGAGGGCTTCACAGCATCAACACCCCAAGAGTGTTCTGTCTTTCCCATCTCCATATTCCAGCAGAAATCAGGCATGGCACTCTCTCTCTCTCTCTCTCTCTCTCTCTCTCTCTCTCTCTCCCTCTCTCTCTCTCTCTCTCTCTCTGCCTTTTCATCCTGCAGCTTTTGTATCAAGCTTCTAGCTCACATAACTCAACTCACCACTCTGGCCTTTTGTACTTTATTTTTAATTAGCAGACAGTGGAGGGAGGGAGTCCCACCCATTTGCACCTTGCACAGAGCCACTCCCTTTGTTATCTTAATGACCCATACTATGTGGCAGGCCCTTACCAGGCTGGCCTGGCTATTTCAGCAATTGAATCCATGCTGGAACCAGGAATTAGAAGGGAGGCTCAGGCATATAGCCTACTCCCCTTGCCAAACTCACAACCAAAGTCTGCTGAAGATAGTTTTAAAGGCTATTCCTATAGTGAAGGATCACAGTATGCTTTTACTGTATTGCATGCTTATTTTCACTGCTTTTCTCCAGTTTATTAGTTGACCCTAATATTTATCCTCCCGTTCCCCACTGTAAATTTGGAAGAAAGCTGGAGAGCAGACATTGAAGGAATGGTTCCAAATATCAGCCCAGTTGCGGTGGCCTTGGACAGGTTGCTGTCTTCCAGTGAAATGAAGAGATGGGCTGTCCTCACAAGGTTGATGGAAGCATATAATTAATTAGGACCATGAAAGAAGGCTATTGACAAGCTGGAACATGAGCAGAGCAGGGCAACCAAGGCGATCAAGGGTCTGGAAACCAAGCCTTATGAGGAACAGTTGAGGAAGTTGGGTATGTTTGGCCTGGAAAAGAGGAGACTGAGAGGAGATATGATAGCCATCTTCAAATATCCGAAGGGCTGTCACATGGAGGGTAGAGGAAGCTTGTTTCTCCTGCTTTGGAGTGTAGTACCTGAGCCAATGGCTACAAGAAAGGAGAGTCCGACTAAGCCTCAGAAAGAACTTTCTGACAGTAAGAGCTGTTTGGCAGTAGAACAGACTCCCAAGAGAGGTGGTGGACTCTCCTTCCTTGGAGGTTTCTAAGCAGAGGTTGGATGGTCATCTGTCATGGATGCTTTAGTTGAGATTCCTGCATTGCAGAGGGTTGGACAAGATGACCCATTGGGTCCCTTCCAACTCTGAGATTCTATGATTCTATATAATTCAGGGATAGGGAACCTGTGGCCCTCTAGATGTTGCTAGACTATAACAACTCCCATTGTGAAGGTCTACCTTGCAATGGTTGATGGAGCTTGTTTTTAAAAATAATAATTTGTAAGCCATTTAGAAACTTTTTTTGGCATTAAGCAGTATATACATTGAATAATAATAATAATTCCTGACCACTGACTATGGTGTCTGGGTCTGATGGGAGCTGGAGTCTAACAGCATCTGAACAGCCTATCTGATGTAAAGCTTCATAAAAACAACAATGAGCATTCTACTAAGGAAAGAAAAAAAGAGCTACTTACTCTGAACAAGGTAATACTGCTTTCAACAGTGTGGTGCCCTCTAGATTCTTTGTACTACAATTCCCATAATGCATGTGCTGGAGAGGCTGATGGGAGTTGGAAGTCCAAAACATCTTGAGGGCCCCTTGCTGTTGAAGGCTGAGACTGTTATACCAGTAGCAGAAGATATTAAAGGCTTGCCTTGCTTCCAAAACTGTTCTAGCAATTATAGTGCAACACTACATTTGCTCAATGCACTAGTACATTTCAAGGCCTGCCCCGATCCCACTCTGAGTTCATAGGAAGAAAGATACTAACGATTTTGCAGGCCACAAATTAAAGTGCATTAGACTATAATCCTATGCATGCTCCCTTGGAAGTTAAATATACCTAGAGAATTCACTACTGAAGTGAGAAGAAGACTGTTCTGTCCTCGCCCTCAAACTTTGCAGGGATCTTTTGAAAACATTTACAAACTTACTTTATCTATTCTATTATGAGCTGCCTGGGAGAAGCTCTGGCTTTGAAAAACAGCATTCTATCTGCATATTTATTATTTGCATATTTGTTGTTGATGATGTTTAGCATAACCTATGGGATCATTAGAATTGTTTAGCATTATTAAAGAGGGGTAATTTCCCATCATGCTTTACGTTGCTGCCAATTTATATATATACTGCCGATTTGTATCCTGAAATAAAATGAACCATATGGATGACTGAAATGCTGCCACTGAATTGTCCGGGAGAGAGAGAGAGAGAGAATGTATAATTCACTTTGAGTTGACATAAAATGCAAGATGTGCATGTAATGAATTACTTTAAATTAGAAAACAGTAAGCAACTGTTTAGGGAATTAGGAAATATTCAAATAAGTTGAATAGTAATGATCTTTTGATCTATTGTGGCATTAAAAAAAACACTTAGAAAATTACAAGGGCTCCTGCTGATAAAGAAATCATCAAGAGGATTTAGATTATTTTAAAAGATTTTTAATTGTGGCATACTTTTTTGGTGTTTGGATCTTGTCCCATCAGATTTATGTATCTAATATTGTTGCTTATGATACCCAATGCAGGCTAAAGTCCAATGTGTGTATGCATATGGTGGTGCAAGTCTTAGAAGGGCAGTATTGTAGCTCAGTGGCACTTTGGGAAGGTGTTGGTATGTCTGGATTAAGCCCCTTCCCTCAGCTGAAAATGTTGCAACTCACTTTGCAGTGGTGAGATAAGATTTGTAGTTTTAGCAGGTTGTGCATTCTAGAAAGATTAACTGATTAAAGTTCTTTTTTTTAAAAAAAATCATACAAATGAGCTGGCCCTTAGCGTTATGAAAGTCTGGAAGCCAAGAACAAGAAGGGCATGTTATCAGACATAAGATTATTAGGGATACACGTGGGGGTTCATTCAATAGAAGTGTTACATCTGGATTTCGGCACTGGTGACTTCAAGCTTGGATTACTGCAATGCACTCTATGTGGGGCTTCCCTTGCACGTGACCCAGAAACTGCTGTTGGCACAGAACGTGACAGGAACGAGACCTTGGGAGCATATAACACCTCTGCTCAGAGAACTGCGCTCCTTGCTGATTTTTGCACTTGTAAGAAATCAATATTTTAGTATGGCAACTTTTGTGTGTGTGGGTAAACCGTTTGGAGGTTTTACTGTAATCAAGCGGTATATAAATTTTGATAAATGTAAGCACTGTGCTATTCGTGTACAGTGGTACCTCTGGTTACGTACTTAATTCGTTCCGGAGGTCCGTTCTTAACCTGAAACTGTTCTTAACCTGAAGCACCACTTTAGCTAATGGGGCTTCCTGCTGCTGCCACGCCGCCAGAGCACGATTTCTGTTCTCATCCTGAAGCAAAGTTCTTAACCCGAGGTACTATTTCTGGGTTAGCGGAGTCTGTAACATGAAGCATATGTAACTTGAAGCGTATGTAACCTGAGGTACCACTGTATTTTATTTATGTCCAGAGGTTTCCAACGATGGCCTGGGACCAGGGGTGGGGAACCTCAAGTCTTGGTGCTAAATTTGATCCCCCTGGGAGGAGAAAACTGCAATAGAAGTATCCTGATGCAATCTAATTAAATAAGTCCCTGCCCTCTAACAGTCAGTCAGCATTCCGGGGACCCTGTATACACTCAGGATGCTTCCAGACTCTCACTACTGTCAGGTGGAATTCAATCACAAACCTGCAAATTCAGGTTGTACAATTAAAGTTGATTTGGTGCTCTGGTGGTGAGAGAAAGTATGGGAGAGCAACTGCTTTACACAACGTAGTATGTCTCCACACCTGAATCAGAACAAATGTTTAATCAACAGGTAATCTGAGAGCAACCTCAGTCCTCACTGGGTTGCTTTCCATGTGCTTCCCCCTTTTAGGGGTCCCCCTCTCAAATATTTTTTTGTACTTTAGCAAATCTTGGTGGTTCTCCTGAGTCTGCGGGTACATCCTCCCTTTCTGTGTATTTCCCCATTTTGGCTACAAGACACTCAGAGAATTGAGATAGCAATTAGTAAGTGCCTGTAAGTTGCAAAACATTGAATGTATTGACACTAGTAGTAACTTAAGTTTCTTCTTGTGTTATAAAGAACAAGGATATTTACATTAGGGATGGGTATTTGACCAGTCTAATGTTGACCAAATGTTGCATTTTAAAAGTATTAATATTATAACAAGGAAGATAATCTTCAACAGGTTTGATTTTTTTTTTAAAAAAATAGATATTTGTCAGTGTAAAATGATTACAATAACTAAAAAAACCATAGTTAATTATTTTATTGTATTTTATTTCCACCCTTTCTGCAAGGAGTTCAGGGTAGCACACACAGCCACTTATTTAATCCTCACAACAAATTTGTTAGGTTGGTTAGGCTGGCTTGCGGACCACAAGTTGTGGTTAACGTGTGAACCCAAATACCCTTCCTTAACCATGGCTAAGGAAGCTGCAAAAGCACAAGACAAGCGCAGCAGGAAAACAAGCCAAACTTTGGAGAAACAAACCATGGTTTATGTGATCCTCTGTGGCATTTGTTAAGCAAACCGTGGATTTGTTAAGCAAACCATGGCACAGTGCCTTTGTGGAATTGTGTTCACACAAACAAAGGCAATCCATGCTGAGGATGTGTCTCACATATGTATACTTTGCATTTGCTTTGTGTACAGGCATATGTTTGTCACGTTCTCCTTAAGAGTTCCAGCAAATCCTTGGGAAGATACTCTAGCATCTTCTCTTCTGTTTGTAGCTTTGCACTTCTTTTAAGGCATGCAGGCTGTACCATGCTGGACCATTCATGGGCCTAACGCATATTTAGCCTGTTTTATATCCTATACAGCGATACCTTGGTTCTTGAACATACTCCATTCCGAAAGTCCGTTTGACTTCCAGAAACATTCGAAAACCAAGGCATGTCTTCTGATTGGCTGCAGGAACTTCCTGCACTCAATTGGAAGCCGTGTAAGCTGCGTCAGATGTCTGGGTTCCAAAGAATGTTCGAAAACTGGAACACTTACTTCCAGGTTTTCGGCTTTCAGGAGCCAAAACATACAAGTACCAAGGCGTTTGAGAACCAAGGTACGACTATACTTTCCCCTCACTGAGGGGAAGGTAAGCTTCAGCCCTCACGTGGTAGTTCACAGAAACAGCTTCCATCTGGCTCCCTTGTGGGGCTGTACATGTGAATCTTCCTGACGTGTTGGGAGCTGCTGTAACTGAAGACTTTTGGTTCTAAGCAGGGATGCCAAGAGAATCTGTGGACATGAGGAAAGTGTTTTAACAAACATACCCCAATGCCATCCTTTATCCAGCTGCTTCTGTTCTAGGAGGGGCCCGTCCTGAATCCCAGATGGGGTTGTGGTGGTCAAATGCCTCCTGAAACATTAGAGCTGCCTCCACACTTTGTCCTCTAACTTTCTCCAGAAATGTCTGGTTGGCTTGTTTTTTAAAATGAAAGCTGCCCCTGCTGGTATGGGGTCAGTACAGCTGTACCCCTATGTTAGAGGCCCTGGTTCTACATGAACTGCTGTTTGGAAAATGCTCATGGCAGTGAAATATTCTCAAGCTGTGGTCTGAGTCCTGCCCACTAACCGTTGTGCCCTCCTGAACATGATACAGCTATAAAAGTCTTCCTGTTTGAGCAGGGCCTTGCCTGAGCATCAAGGCCTGCCTGGCTCTGGTGTATTTTTCTGTGTCTCGTGGCCTCTGGCACCTCAGCTCTGTCTCAGCTTCTGGCTCCTGTCCTGCTGCTCACTTCTATGGCTGAGATTGGACATACCTATGGGCTGTTAGCACTGCATATTCCTGGTGGTTATGCCTAGTGCATCACATTCCTGTTGGTTGCTGGAATGCCTGTGGAGACTTGCCTGTATAGAATCAGCCAATGATAGCTCAGTGGGTAGAGCATGAGACTCTTAATCTTAGGGTTGTGGGTTTGAGCCCCATGTTTCACAAAAGATTCCTGCATGCAGGGGGTTGGTCTAGATGACCCTCATAAGGTAAAGGTAAAGGGGACCCCTGACTGTTAGGTCCAGTCGCAGATGACTCTGGGGTTGTGGTGCTCATTTGCTTCACTGGCTGAGGGAGCTGGCATACAGATTCCGGGTCATGTGGCCAGCATGAGTAAGCCACTTCTGGCGAACCAGAGCAGCGCACGGAAACACCGTTTACCTTCCCACCAGAGTGGTACCTATATATCTACTTGCACTTTGACGTGCTTTCGAACTGGTAGGTTGGCAGGAGCAGGGACCGAGCAACAGGAGCTCACACCGTCATGGGGATTTGAACAACCGACCTTCTAATCAGCAAGCCCTAGGCTCTGTGGTTTAGACCACAGCACCACCTGCATCCCTAGATGACCCACATAGTCCCTTCCTATTCTTCAACCCTACAATTCTTAATGTGAGAAATTCCTCAAGGGAGGGAATGAACCTGTCTGTCTGGCCCTACCTCAAATTGACTTCTACCTCAGCTAGCGCCCTAGTTCTGTTTAGATTTCTCTTCAGGCCTAATTTTAGGCCTAAATTTGAGCAGGCAGGTATGTATTCCTGCTTTTCCCTCACAAATTTGAGGATGGGATTCTTACTGTGAAAGCAGTTCTTCGCAAATCGGGGACTTAATCTCATCTCTTGAGAGCAAACTGGGGATGGGACTTCTCTTCCTGGCAAGGAATATACACGGAAGAAAAATCCCCATTGTCTTAAGCATTTTGTTTGTCCAAAGATTGGTCACTAATGTGGAAGTGGGATGGAATAGGGGTACTAATGAACACATGTTAAAGTGATGAGCTGGAGGAAGACAGATTTGTCCAGCCCTAACTGCCATGTGATTATTTTAGCTGGAGATACCAAGGATTGGACTTGGGGACATCATCATATCAGACATGTGTCCTATCACTGGCTGAATTATGGTCTCTACCCATTTAACTGAAGTCAAGAAATGAAACGGTTCTTTGGAATAATCCACACATTTAGAACAACAACATCAAAACAGAATCTGCAGAAAGCCTTGTTGGAAAAGATGAGGAATGAAATGCTTCTTTATAATAATCCACACATTAGAACAACAACAACAACAACAGTTAGAACATAGGAGGTGATTCTCCAGAAAGCCTTGTTGGAGAAGTCATAGCAGCTTTCCTTCTGCAATAGAACTAGGGCTTTTATTTTTTGTAGTCAAGAGTATGGGATGAGAATAGAAAGTCTGAATAAATAAGTTTCAGGAAAAGATTAGATAGGATACATATTTGCAAATGAGTAGAGCGTTTGCAAAAGGAATTAAAATTGTTTGTTTGTGCATGGTCCCCGTGTCGTGTTCTGATGGAGTTAATACTTTATACCCATGTAGTTTCAGTCACAGTAGGGGTCACTTTTCAATTGGCCCCTTGCTGCTTCTCCAGTAAGGATAATATATTAATAACGTAATTTATTTAGATTTACCTCTTTTAAAAGCATGCACAATAGCTGTGAGCGGTCTGACTACAATGTTCCGTAGTGTAACAATGGGAAAATCTCAGCAGGGTGAGGTGCTAATAATATACACAGAAATTAATTCTGCTTGCCTCAAGCATTAAATAATCGGAGGTAATCGTCAAACTCACCCCTCCTGTAATACATTTAAAGAAATAATAATAATCAAGTTTTTTCTTTCTTCATCTCATTCACAATTCACAGTGTCACTTGTTCCAGTGAATTGTCACATATCTTTCAAAATCTACCAGCACTGCAGGAGTAAACAAAAATGTACCCTGAATAGTCCAACTTGCATGTGTGAAAGCCAGGGAGACCAGGGTTCAAATCCCCAGTCAGCCATGATGCTCACCTTGGTACAGTCACTATCTCTCATCAGCCTAACCTACCTCACAGAGTTGTGATGAGTATGAAATATTTGGGAGAGAACAGTGCTTTACAGCTGGAGCTCCTTCAATCAAGTGTGTGGCTTTAATACCTAGGCTATAAGGCTGTGTGTGTTACACTCCCTTGTTCACACCTTGTAATCTTCCAGTATACCCTTATGTACTTCCACCTTGTTTCGGTTCAAGGTGCTAGGAGTCAAGCCATTCTGTTCAGCGGCTAGATCCAGGCTATCATGGTGCTTGCCAGAAAGGGTTGGCCTATCTGCTGTTGGCTCAAGAGGGGTCTGCTGATAGAAGGGATCAATAATCTGATATTAGGCCCTCCAGACTCTGGTGTGACTCCTCAGTTCCAGTTGGGGTGAAGATTAGGGTGTCCCTACTTGCCTCTCAACGTATTGCCTTGCTATTTCTCTTGCTTGCCAGTCTAGCAGTGAGCCAGCTCATGTGTCCCCTCCAGCTCATTCTTTGTCTTGATACACCTCCAGACTACTAGTCCTGGCACTAGGCTCTTGCCCATGGCTCATACTACAATATACCAGTTAAACTGTGATCCTCTACACCAGCCTCCCTTAAACCTGGTTCCCTCCAGATGTTTTGGATCACAACTCCCATCATCCCTGGTCACTGACCATGCTGACTGTGGCCAAAGGACGTTGTTGTCTAAAATATCTGGAGGGTATCTGGTTGGGGAAGAGCAGATCAAGATGCTCTTGCCCAAGTCAAGGGCCACCTGTGTGCCCTGATGCATAGTATGAGGTTCTGTCTATGCTGACATCTGTATTCACTTCACTGGAGAGGGGCATCTCCATGCATACATGTTTTTGCATGTCTGAGATGCCAGGGATGTTAGCTGGAATGCTTTCCCACTGACCTGTGGTCCTTTCCCTGAAAGATGTAAGTCTTTTTCACCTATGTTGGCCTATAAAGTGTGCACATATTGATGGCACTACATAAATGGCAACAATAGGAGAATGATGCCTACAAGGAATGAAAATCACAAGTGTGACATTGCAACTTGGAGCTAGTTCCAGCTCTGGGTTTTGCAGGTACTCTGTCAAGCTGTATATATACTTGCCTGGACCCTGACAACATCTTCAAGTGCCGTTTTCCAGCTGCCCCAATGAGATGAGGTGGGTGGCTACCGAGGAGAGGAGCTGGTTGATGGTGGCACCCCAATTGTGGAAAGCCTTCCCCAGTGTCATGAGAAATGAAAGACTCAATATCTAGTAAGGGAGCAGGAAGAATAGAGGAGGGTACTCTTATCTTACTTCTGGTGGCTGAGAGAAGATCTGAGAGATTAAAGGTAAAGGGACCCCTGACCATTAGGTCCAGTCGTGACTGACTCTGGGGTTGCGGCGCTCATCTCGCTTTATTGGCCGAGGGAGCCGGCGTACAGCTTCCGCGTCATGTGGCCAGCATGACTAAGCCGCTTCTGGCAAACCAGAGCAGCGCACAGAAACGCCGTTTACCTTCCTGCTGGAGCGGTACCTATTTATCTACTTGCACTTTGTGCTTCCGAACTGCTAGGTTGGCAGGAGCAGGGACTGAGAAACAGGAGCTTACCCCGTTGCGGGGATTCGAACCACCAACCTTCTGATCGGCAAGTCCTAGGCTCTGTGGTTTAACCCACAGCGCCACCCGCGTCCCCTCTGAGAGTTTAGGCCTTATCTAATCTCAAATCTACAAATGTTTTATGTTAATGAAACAAGCAGAGAGGATTGCCTTGTCTTTGTGTGGCAGCAGAAGCTACTCTCAGAAGATGTACTGATGACCATAAACTTGGATGGCTTTAAAAGAGGATTAGACAATTTAATGGAGGATAAGCCTTTGTTCTATCTCCACTGTCAGAGGCAGTATGCCTTTGGGTCCCAGTTGTTGGGAGCTGCAAGTGAGGAGAGCTCAGGCTTCCCATAGGCATCTGTTTGGCCACTGTAAGAACAGGATGGCAGACTAGACAGGCCTTTGGCCTGGTCCAGCACAGCTCTTCCAATGTTCTTGCATTGTGGTTTCAATTGTGTTGGGTGAAGACCTTTTTATTTTCTTAGGTTCTTCAGTTTCAAAACACGTTTGAATGCTTTTTAGAACTTGGGCACTTCTGGTTGTTGCTTTTTAAAAAATCATTTTTATTGATTTTCCAATAAAAAACATCCAATTAATATATCCAATCATAATACTCCAATTAAAATAAGAAACTAAAATAGAAAAGTCCAAATTATAATTATCAATTTTTTGGAGCTCCCCACGGTCTGGATCTCTGAAGCATATCTCCACATCTCAGTCCTTCCTCTCCTCGCTGTTTCCATATTTTTCACATCTCAATTTTAACGCTTTATAATTATCTGTCCCTGAGACCACGATTCTCAATCATGTCAAACATCATATACTTTCATCCGTCGAATACAGCTTTATTAGTATATATTTTTCCAACTGCCGTTTTATCAGCGCAGCTTCCTCTGACTCCATTCCAATCCGGGATGTTGTGTAAGTCTGTTATCTGAAGTTTAATGGTGCAGCAACTCCCAATCATTAATTGTCCAAACCTTCCTTTTGAGCTTTATTGAACCAGTACCTTCCAAGGCACTTCTGGTTTATCCTGATGTTGTTTTTAACTGGTGCTTGATTTTATGTTCATGTTGCTGTATCTTTTTTAGTGGGTTTTACTTTGTTTTGTTCAAGATCTACATAGGTCAGAGAACTCACTGTGAATGCGTGGTAAAAATGCCACAAACAAACAATCAGGTGTGTGTGTGGGGGGGCTCTTCTTCCATGCAGTAGCTCACTTAATGTCCTTTTGCATCAGGGCACAATCCCCACTGCTGTCCCAGGAGAAAGATACAGAAAATGAGTGAGCTGTCAATGGCAGCTGCTGTTCCTTCATCACTCCCATTGCTTGCTGTTCACCCAGAGAAATGGAGCCATTGAGCAGGTGGTAGTGGCAAGAGGAGCAGTGGTGCACCCAGGCCATCCAGGTATTCCACAGGGAGACCCCTGCAGATCCTTAACCATGCCAAGCTGTCATTGGCCTTCTCTGGGGCAAGCTGATTGACAAGCAGATCATGTGCTTCACGTTGCCTGTGTGGCTGCAGTACATATATGGATTGTGCTAAAGAAGAGAAAAGGCAGCACATGTCTCTCCTCTGACAATTACTATATTTTTCGCTCTATAAGGTGCACTAGACCACAAGATGCACCTAGTTTTTGGAGGAGGAAAACAAGAAAAAACAATATTCTGAATCTTAGAAGCCAGAACAGCAAGAGGGATCACTGTGCAGTGAAAGCAGCAATTCCTCTTGCTGTTCTGGCTTCTGGGATAGCTGCGCAGCCTGCATTCGCTCCATAAGACGCACACACATTTCCCCTTACTTTTTAGGAGGGAAAAAGTGAGTCTTATAGAGCAAAAAATACGGTACTTGCAACCAGGGATGGGGAACCTGCAGCCCTTCAGATTCTGTCTAATTGTGACTCCCATTGTCCCTGACCATTGGCCATGCTGGTCATGGCCAACAAAAACTTGGCGGTCACAAATTCCCCACCATTCCTGCCTCCTCATATTCTTATTTGCATTTCAATTCGTGTCTGAGCAGCAGAACTGGTTCCGCCACAAATTACTTTACTACTCTTAACTATTTTGCTAGGGTTGCCATCAGTTACACGCCATGCGTCAGCCCTGCTGTTTGCCCCTAGAGTTCAGTCACAATGAGGCTCTGCTGTTTGAGTTTTAAAAGAATCCCAGTTTATTGTTTTTAATGATTCCTTTCCATTTTTGGCTTTAGATTACAAAACCCCCCAAACATCTATTTTGATTTCTGTGCCTATTTCTGTCTGTCTTCCTGTGGAAGAAAGTAGAGTTCCAGTTAGCTTTATTTTTTTTAAAAAAAGGTGTATTTATATGCAAATTTAAATGAAGATTAAAAGAGAATGACAGCAAGGGTTGGACTTATAAAAATGCCGTACTAGGTAGCAGTACCAGGATTTGATCTTGTATACATTGAATCAATACCAAATAATCCACTGATGATGATTAATGGCAATGCGTCAAAATTGCCAACCTACTTCTATTTGCGGGGGGGGGGAGGGGGGAATTCTGACTGCTTAGGGTTAGTAATATTCCTTGGAAACTTGGATCAATTTTGTCCAATAGCTTGGAGTTTGCAGATTTTTTTCATTTGCAGAATTAACACTCATAACACTTCGCCAGGTTACAGAAACTAGTGGAAATGTATTTTTGTTTTCCTTGGCACCTGAATGACTGCCTATGAGTTGAACACACACATTTCTCTCTTAAATTGGACCTTTGGTGGTGAATAAACTATGAATGCTAAGTCTAGTTTGGAACGGTAGCAGATGATGGCTATTTGTAAGAGACTGGCTTTCAGAACATTTCTCTCTCCAAAATAGGATCTTGCCCTTTTGGATTTTCCTCCCTGCCAGATAGAACCCAATTGCTCTATTGAAAATACATTTCCTCCACACAAATAACACTTTGCGGATAAAAAGTACTCTGGATTTGTTGAGAATAATCTTGCTTTGCTTATAAGCACTGGCCTCAAGTAAAAGATGTAACAAAGGACGACACATACTTTGAAATTTGCTCCTGGAATTGCTGTTTGCTTATTGTTGAGGAGGTTTAACAAAAGAGTTGCTGTTAGAGAAATGTATTTCCAGGTGACTTTACTAATAATTAGAGTTTTGCCTGTGTCAGTGGATTCTTTAATTAGCGTGCAATGGCTTTTGAAACATTACAACAACTTTGACTTTATAAATGCCAGTAACCCAATGCTAACTGCATTATTGCAAAGGGAAGCCGGAGGATATTGAGATGATGTAGTGTCTTAATCCCACAAACGGGAGTTGATTTATTTATTGATAGTGAGGACACCTTCCCGTCAGTTTATAGAATTAACAATTGATCAGTTTGTTAGGTCTAAGTCCTTCATAAGCACAGCATGTTTATTCATTATGGTCATTACCTAGCAGGAAACAGCTGAGATCACAATTAGCAATGCAAAATGTCAAAGCATCGAGCTATACTTTAATATTTCAACTTTTTTCCACTGTCCCATTCATCGCATGAAATATATTGATTTGCTCTTTGTACGAATAAGCACGGTTTTTGAGCAAAATGTTTTTATCCATTTGCAGGCAGAGACATGGCATAATTTGTTTTTCCAAATGCTCTAGCCGATGTCACAAGATGTACGGGTGCAAAACCTTCTCTGCAAATTGTATTAAGCAATGTCTTGGTCAGTGTAAAAATATGTAGATGTGTGAAATTACAGCTGATGCACAAAACCATTAGGGGAGGGAAAGGTGTGTGTGTGTGTGTGTTTGCGAGATGGCTTTCCAGCAAATGTATTCATGATTGTTTATTTGTCAATAAATGAAATTTGGTCTAAATCAGCAATGACTTAAAGCTTGATTTTCTTTTTAAACAAGAGGGTCCTAAGAGATTTCTCTCAGTGCATTTGTCTAATACATTAAAGATGATAAATAGTCATTATGACACCCGTTGAATTGAAAACACACACACACACACACACTCAAGCATCTTACAAATATGAAAGTTAAGGTCACCCTGAAAAGAAAAGGACACTTAGCAATGGCTAGGAAGAAAGAAAAAATCTGCTGAAGAAACCAAGATTCAAAGTTTACTGTTTTTCACAGTTTCTTTTACAAAGCTTAAGTATCCCAAGTGTAAAAACCAGAGCTTATTTTGATGTGCAAATATTGCAGAATCCTATAGGGCACACAGAATGAACATACTGGCTTTCAAGCAGAGCTATAGATTAGTTTAAAAATGCCTGATTGTACCTCCGTGTACCAAACCTAATGGTTTTTCTGAAAACTACATTAAGGACAAATGCTGTACTATATTTCATTTAAGAGAATATTTTATTTTATTTGAATATGCCCTTATTAAAGCCAAGAAAGAGCATCATGTTTTAATCATACAAGCTAATATGTAAGCAGAAATACATAATTCAGCCGTCTGGTGGGAAAAAAGAGAATATCTTAAAAACAAAACAAAATGACCCAGAATTTTATTAAGGTTTTGTTAGTGGCACATTCTTTTATTATGGAACTCCTTATCTTAACTAACAATTGCCGACTTATTGAAGCCATAGAAAATCAAGATAATATTGATTTTCCTTAAGAAATGAATAATAGCATTAGTCTTTAGTATGTAGATGAAGATTCCCCCCCCCCAAGCCAAAAGAGGTGGTGTACTAGCTGCTTAACGCAACAGAACTCCTTAAAGTTTGACCCCAGTTTTTGTATTTTCAAATTGAGTTTTTAGGCATCTGCATATTAGGGTTGCTACTTGTTCTGGGTGCCCCTGCCCCAAGAAAAGCCTTGTGCAGCTGCCTTAAATAAAGATGGATACTATTTCAACTAAATTCAATGTGAAACAATGCTGAAATAAATTTTAAATCAGGCTGCATGGGACATGTTAATTGGATGCTTCAACATACACATATTGGGTGGTACCCAAGTAGATATTCTCCCCCACTTTTTAGCTTCATTGAGAACTACAAGAACTGCTAACTGTTATTTTATAACTGGAAAGGTAACTACAGGTACAAACATATACACACTTACCCAGGTGGTAAGACACATTCAACTTAGGCAGGCACAGGGCTGGTACTCAACAGCTATTTCTGATACTTTGTATCATTATTTGTATCATTATGAGTTGTATTTATTGAAATGTATTAATTGTTTTGCGTTATATATATATATGTGTGTGTGTGTGTATATATATATATATATATGCTTTCGTAGATTTTCATGGGTACAGGAATGCAGGTTTTGGTGTCCTCGGGTGTCTTCCCGTGTAAAAGTTGGGGTGTCTAGGCGACGTTTCGACGAGGTCTCACTCGTCATCTTCAGGCTGGTGCTTTCGGCTTCTTGTTACTGGAACAGAGCGGGATCTCAATGTTTGAGTTCCTATAAATACTGTAGAGGGGGTGTGGTGTCTAGCCTCCAATGTTCTGGGCAGAGAGGAAGTTCCCAGGCTAGTGTGCCTTTTCTTCTTTTGTTCCTTAATTACTTGAGAGATACCTTGAGTGATTTCTTGAGTGATATCCTGAGTACCACTTAGGTGGGTCATTAGGTGTGGATTAGTTGCTAAAGTCTTTGTGTCTTGACCTCTTGAACTTTGTGAAGAGTTTTCCTGAGAAGATGGCTGTATTGCACTTAGTTGTGCTTTGGCTTGGCTTCGTGTATAGGGGCGAGCTGTGGTTTTGTGGCTTGTGTCAGCCAGATCTGTGTAGGGATTGCAGGGGGGTGCAGCATCCGGAGGTGCCACCATGGATTGGCTACTGGATGGTGTCAGTAATTCATCTGTGGAGAGGGTCTGGGTTTGGGTCTGGTGTGGTTGATTGGTGTTGGCGTTCTGTGTGCCTCTGGATCTGGTGTCAGTTTTTGTGGGGAGGGCTAATTTCCAGATGTCTGGCAAGCGGGATGTGTCGTCACGCTTGTTCATGTTGTGAGGGTGTTTCTCTATCTCGATGGCTTCCATGATTATTCTCTTGTGGTGATGTTCCGTGTTAAAGAGCAATTTGGAATCTGCAAAATTAATTTCGTGTCCTGTTTCTTTCATGTGTTGGAAAAGAGAGGAAGTTTTTTCTTCTTTTTTGACGGCATTCTTGTGTTCTGCGATACGTGCATTTATTCGTCTGTTTGTTTGTCCAATGTACGTGGCTGGGCAGACTTTGCAGGGTATTTCATAGATCCCTTGGTTTTCCAACTGGATTTTATCCTTGGGGTTTCTGAGGATATTGGCTATTTTTTGGTTGGTGCAAAAGGCTGTTTTGATATTGTGTTTATGGAGGATTTTGCTAATTTTATCTGTAGTGCCCTTGATATAAGGAAGGAGGGCCATGCCATTGTTTTCTTCTGTGTCTTGGTTTTTGGGGGGTGTTTCCTTTTGGATTAGCTTCGTAATCCTGTTTTGCTGGTATCCATTGGCAATTAACACATTTGAGAGATTCTGTAACTCAGTTGTCAAGTGGTCTTTGTCAGCCAGGCGTTTGGTTCTGGAGATGAGAGTCTTGGCTACGGAGTTTATTTGTGCAGGGTGGTGGTGTGATTGTGCATGTAAGTAGCGGTTGGTGTGTGTTTTTTTCTGGTAGATAGTGTGTCCTAGGGAGCCATCAGGTTTTTTGTAGATTAGGACGTCAAGGAAGGGAAGTTGGTTGTTGGCTTCTATTTCCATAGTGAATTGTATTTTGGGGTGTAAGTTGTTGAGATGTGTGAGGAAGCTATCCAGTTTTTCCTTCCCGTGTGGCCAAATTACAAAGGTGTCGTCAACATATCTGAGCCAAAGTTTGGGTTTGTGTTCTGACTTGTCTAAAGCATTGGTTTCAAAGTGTTCCATGTACAGGTTTGCGATGACCGGTGAGAGGGGTGATCCCATAGGTGCTCCTTCTATCTGTTTGTATCTTTGTCCATTGTGGATGAAGTACGTGTTGGTTAGGCAGTGGTTGGTCAGGTCCAAGATGTATTCGGGGGGATTGTATTTGTTTTGAATAGCTGTCAAGGCTTCATTAATGGGCACTTGTGTGAAGAGAGATACAACATCGAAGCTCACAAGTAGGTCATTAGGATGTAGGTTTTGCTTCTTTATTGTTTCTATGAACTGGAAGGAGTTTGGTACGTGTGAAGAGATGGATTCTGCATAGGGCTGAAGTTGCTTGGCGAGAAATTTAGCGAGATTTTGTAGAGGTGAGCCTATGGAGCTGACTATTGGTCTGAGTGGTGTTCCTTCTTTGTGTATCTTGGGGAGGCCGTAGAGTTTGGGGCATCTGGATGATTTTTCTCTGGGGATGATTCTTAGCTGGATTTCTTCACTGATAGGAGAGGCTTTTAAGATACACAAAGAAGGAACACCACTCAGACCATCCTGTAGAATTCTATCCATTATATTTTATCTGCACAGTCAGAATGAATTTCAGGAACCAAAAAGTCTTCTTGAAAAATACAACTTTCAAGCCGCCTGGCCCCCAAATGGCAACTAGGCAATCTCTTTTGGCTCCTTGGTTTAAGGAGCCATTTGGTGCCTCGCTTATAGATCTGAGTTTCTAACATTGTTTATATGCTACTGTGATTTTGATAGTGTTATAGTGTGGATTGTACGGTATAGATTTGTAATCTTTGTTAACTTTTAATGCTATTGTTATTGTGAGTCTCTTTGAGTTCAACACGTTGTTGGAAAAATGGAATACAGATATTAAAATCAAATCAATAAATTAGTGCTAGTGCAGCAGGACTTCCCTCTCCTCCTCCCACATGCAAGCCCCACCCCACCCCAGAATCTGCTCTGGAAGGTTGGGGGAAGTCCAAGAACAGATTTAGAGGTTGTACAGCAGGAGGAGAGAGAGAGAACCTTCTGTTGCACAAGGAGAAATCCTTGTGCTGATAGAACACCCTCCTTAATGCTTTCGTTGAATGCAACTCATTGCACACAACCCTCTTTTGTTGAGCAATAGCATCACATGTAGTTGGCTGTAATGATTAACGTAAGGCTTATTGATCTGAAAGCAGAGTTCATTTCTCTTAGACTGTGCATGATGACTGATATGTAAAGAAAATCCAGTATATTGTATTTTGCATATGTTTGCTCATTGTGTGTAAATGATTATGATCCTCCTAGACTGTGATTATACAGAGTTCTGCATGTGTTGCCAAGGTGGGGCAACCAGCACTTCCAGTTTTGTGGTTGGCATCCATCTGTCTCAGGAGACAGTGGAGGAGTCTTCACCCCTTTGGGGGTGAAGTCAAAACTGTTGGAAGGCTACAGTGCCTGCTGTGGCTGTAGAGACTGATACGAGACAAGACATGTTTTGTTGCAGCTGGGGCAGATGAGGGCATCTGATTGTGCTGCCACTGATGCTCTGCGCTCCTCTCAGTGGTCATTCCTCCTCTGGTCACTGCTAGGGATGCATGGCCTGACTGTCTGTCTCTAGGCACTGCGGTCATCTGCAAAGCATTGCCACAGGGTGAGGTTGATAGGATAACGTAAAGGTAAAGGGACCCCTGACCATTAGGTCCAGTCGTGACCGACTCTGGGGTTGTGGCGCTTATCTCACTTGATGGACCAAGGGAGCCAGCGTACAGCTTCCGGGTCATGTGGCCAGCATGACTAAGCCACTTCTGGCAAACCAGAGCAGCGCACAGAAACGCCGTTTACTTTCCCGCCGGAGTGGTACCTATTTATCTACTTGCACTTTGACGTGCTTTCGAACTGCAAGGTTGGCAGGAGTAGGGACTGAGCAACAGGAGCTCACGCCGTCGCGGGGATTCAAACTACCAACCTTCTGATCGGCAAGCCCTAGGCTCTGTGGTTTAACCCACAGGGCCACCCACGTCCCATTGATAGGATAGTGACCCTCAAATAACCCACAAATCCATGAAAAATGGTTTGCTCTTCCTATGCAATTGCAGCTCAGCATCTCCTACATGCCCACGTTTCATTGGATGCCAGGATTGGACACGCATCCCATCCATTCCGAACAAAGGAGTGGTACAAAGTGGTGCCTGGAGTGGGAGATGGGGGGAGCCAGTGTGTGGGGAAGACTGCTGCAAGCTATTCCACTTGCCTTGCCCCACCCCTCTGCCCCGGACACTTGAAATGTTGTTATTTAAATCCATATTCTTGCTCCCTCTTAATGTTTTCCTGGGGAATGATCTGCTGCATTTTTGGCAGGGAAATGCATGTATTTTAATACTTTGCATTGGCAATTGCTTTCTTATTTGCCTTGCTTGTGAGCTGCTTTGGGGACCTTCTCCGGCCAAAAGGTAGCATATAAATAAATAATAACATAACAAGCACAACACGTGCTTGAATTGTGTAAGCTAAGGAGCCAGGTTGCTGAGACGAACGCTATCAAGCTCCCCATTTCATCAGTGCTTCCGTGAGAGGCAGCAGAGTGCTCATTTTAATAGCTGGAAATCCTCTTCATGCTTTCTTAGTAGTTTCAACACACTGTAATCTAGAGCAGTCCCAGCCCAGGTTTTATTTAACACTCAGGCTCTTTCTAGCTCTCTTCCCAAGCTAGACCTGACCAGGCATCCATTAAGTACTTGCCTCATACTAAAGTTGCTGCGATAAAGCATTTCCCTGCATCCCTGAAGGCTCTCGTGCTTTCTCTAGGCTTGCCCCTTCAGACTTGGTTGAGATGAGGGTAGGAGCTGACAGGCCAACTGTTTAGGGGTTGTTCTCTCACGCCTCCTTTCCTTGTGCAGCTCCTTCACTGGGAACAAAACACAGCCCACCATATCTGCCAGCAACAGCCACAGCAGCCGGCGGGCAGCAAACTCTTGCTGTTGGCTCTGCTTCCATCGCAGCCTGCCAGGCACGGGTACCTGTCCAAGTACCAGAAATCTGAAATTGAGAACTGGCAACTGCAGGCTGCTATGTACCTCATTAGGTATTATTATTATTATTTACAGGGCTGGCCCAAGAAATGTTGACGCTTGGTGCAAAGCACAGGACGGCTCTCCGTTCCATGTACTAAAGCTGACCAAACTGGCAGTCGAATCTGATTTCAGCACTAGGGGACTGGACAGCGTCTTCTGCAGCAGCTGGGGAAAGTAGGTCAGGTTGGGTGGCACACACAGTTTTGTCCTCAGACACCTCATGAACCTCCGCATCTTCCTAACTCTGCCTAATGATAGGGCTGGCCCCCAATGTTTACATTTTGCATCCCTCTCTTCCTCCCAAAAGCTCAGGCAGCACACACAGGACTGGGTGGTGCCAAACTACTACTGTCGTGATAACGGCATTGCCGACACTTATTGGGATGGTGTGGGGGGAAATGTGCTGGTGAGAGCAGGTGGATGGGCAGGAGTGCCAGATTAACGCCACGTGTGCACCCTCACAGCCCCAACCTTGCTGCTTCCCTGCCCCCCCACATCATTTCACTTTGTGGCAGTGATATCACATACCTCTCCTCAGAACACATATCCCCCTCTTTTGTCCAGACAACAGCCCTGTGAGGTTGCTTACCCTTTCTCAACCTGACCGATCCAATTGAGCAGCAAGGCTGTGGAGGGATTTGAACGCAGGCATTCCTGGTCAGAGCTCAACACGATAGTCCCCACACCACGCTGCCTCTCTCTGCCAGTGGGATTAAGGGGCTGAATATAGCTCTGGTTGTTAGTTCCAGCACTGCTTTCCTTCTTCCTCTTTCTATTATGCTGGCACATCTCCCAGCTCTAATTTTGATTAAACATATATTTGGTGTCAGCGCAAAGAAGTAATAAACACCTGCTACTCTAATATGGATTTAGCTACAGCTGAAGCAACAGAATGGGAGTTGATGTTCTTAGTTCAGAGAAACGGAAAACTGCCAGAATCAAAGATGTAAATAGGAGCTGCTGGAAATTAATTGTAAACCTGTCAAGTCTAGTTTGTCACTCCCCCCCCCCCCCAGTTATCGGAAGCACCATTTCACAGATAATGTTAGAGAACTAATACAATAAAGGACCCCCTCTTTCTCTCCTTTCCCCCTAAATATAAAAAAATATAGCTGTACAATAAATCTGTGTAAAGCCCATGAATTGATATCTGCTTAAGGTATTGTTAAGTTGCTTCCTTTTTTAAAAATAGTTTTTATAACACTTCTTTGCTCAAATACCTTGCTGTATTTGTGGATCAGTGTTGTTGGTGAAGAATTAGAGTGGATTATTTTTTCATGAACTAGATGACATTCAGAGAAGTCAGAAAGGCGCCGTGTTCAGAACATAGTCTCTGTGACTGTTAAGAATTGGAAAATCTCTTTAAAAGCTTTACAAAAACCAAGCCTGCTTGCTTGGAGGTAAGTCTCACTGTGCTCAGTTGAGCAATAACTCCCTGGTTAAACGCGTTCAGGGTTGCAGGCTTAATATGATGCACTATTTTGCTCATTTCCCTACCAGAGCAAGGACCATGGGTTGAAGTGGGAAATGAAATATTGAAGAGGGAAGGCTTTATGGCCAGTGGCCAGGGATGATGCGTATGGTGCCAGTGGTGGCTTGTGAGGGTGTACGCATGCGGCAGTTCTGCACTTTTGGGGGATGGGGCAAGGTGACGGCAAGGTCAGGGGATCCCTGGGTTGGTGGCAACCCTGCCAGAGCACACACATCTGCGACTGCTACCAACTTGGTACTTCCCCAAAATTGCTGCAGCCTCATTTCATCCACTTACTGAGAAATGCAGCCCCACTATGGCTGGAAGAATACAGCCACTTCTGTATGGTTCAGTGACATCTGGTGGACCATGAGTTGCCTATCCCAGGCCTTAATAACTTCTTGTTGTTGCAGATATTTGTGGTTACCTACAGTTCCAGGTTTTGAATTATGGTGCTGGAGGAGACTCTTGAGAGTCCCATGGACTGCAAGGAAATCAAACCCATCCCTTCTTAAGGAAATCAGCCCTGAGTGCTCACTGGAAGGACAGATCGTGAAGCTGAGGCTCCAATACTTTGGCCACCTCATGAGAAGAGAAGACTCCCTGGAAAAGACCCTGATGTTGGGAAAGATGGAGGGCACAAGGAGAAGGGGACGACAGAGAACAAGATAGTTGGACAGTGTTCTCAAAGCTACAAACATGAGTTTGACCAAACTGCGGGAGGCAGTGGAAGACTGGAGTGCCTGGCGTGCTCTGGTCCATGGGGTCACGAAGAGTCGGACACGACTAAACAACTAAACAACAACAACACAGTTCCAGGATTTCAAGTATTCTGCCCCTCTGCTAGACTGTCAAGAGGTAGTATGCTTGCTGGAAACTGAGTTCTGTTATGCTCAGGTTCTGCATTTGGACTTCTCACACACATCTGTTTGGGCCTTGTGAGAGCAGGATGCAGAACCAGGTGGGCCATTGGCCAGCAAGCTCTTCATATGTCCTTATATAAAGAATGATGAAGTACATTGAAGCCCATCCTGTATTGCTTAGCCACCTTCTGCCTTTTGAGATATTACAGGCTTTACTACGCATTTTCAAGGCTATCTTAATCATTCAGGTCCCGTCCCCCCGCACACACAACCCAACCCCCTGGAAGCTGAATTTTATTCACAGCAGCAATTTCTCAGCTCAGATCATGGGATATCTGAAAACGGTGAATGGGGTTATCTTTAGTGGTCTTCCCTAAAAGGGTTTCCTTATAAGAACCACAGATTTGTCGCATAAGAACCTTTGTGTTCTTTTTTTATGGGCCATTTACTGGCTGAGGTCAGGTTTGGAGCTCTGTCGGATGTGAGTGTCTGCGTGAGTGAGAGCAGTTTTGGAGTCTGAATATACAAAGAAGAAGAGGTCACAGAAAGAAATGGAAAGATCTAGGGAGATCTAAGGCAGGGCAGTACAGGTGACTGGTGATTTGCTGCCCAGCATAGGAGAGCTTGCTTACCTCCACTGTCTTTCTAAATACAGTCATACCTCTACTTACGTATCCCTCTGGATGTGGAATCTTTGGGTTATGGTCGCGGCAAATTCCAGGTTTTGCCATGCGTGCATGCGCAGAAGCGCTCCTCTATGTTATTTTCAGGGTGCGAACGAAAAGAATTAAGTTTGTATCTGGAGGGTCCACTGTAGTGTCTCCAGGGCTTTCTCAATGAAAGGAAACTAAAATTTATTGCATACAACCATAACACTACTCACCATTCATATGTCAGCGTTGCACCTGGAATACTGTGTCCAATTCTGGGCACCACAATTTAAGAAGGATATTTAATACAAGCTGGAACGTGTGCAGAGGAGAGGAGAGTGACCAAGATGATAAAAGGGTCTGGAAACCAAGCCTTATGAGGAACAGTTGAGGGAATTGGGCATGTTTATCCTGGAAAAGAGGAGACTGAGAGGAGATATGATGACCATCTTCAAATATCTAATGGGTTGTTACATGGAGGATGGGGCAGGCTTGTTTTCTGCTGCTCTAGGAGCAATGGCTTCAAGTTACAAAAAAGGAGATTCCAACTAAACATCAGGAAGAACTTTCTGATAGTAAGAGCTGTTTGAAAGTGGAAGAGGCTCCCACGAAAGGTGGTGGGTGGGTTCTCCTTCCTCAGAGGTTTTTAAGCAGAGGTTGGGTGGCCGCCTGTCCTGTATGATCTAGTTGAGATTCCTGCATTGCAGCGGGTTGAACACAAAGACCCTTGGGATCCCTTCCAACTCTACAGTTCTATGATTCTATACGATAAGGTAAAAAAAAGGTAAAGGGACCCCTGACTATTAAGTCCAGTCGCGGACAACTCTGGGGTTGTGGTGCTCCTCTCGCTTTACTGGCCGAGGGAGCCGACGTTTGTCTGCAGACAGTTTTTCCGGATCGTGTGGCCAGCATGTCTAAGCCACTTCAAGTGAAACCAGAACAGTGCATGGAAACGCCGTTTACCTTCCCACCGGAGTGGTACCTATTTATCTACTTGCACTTGACGTGCTTTCGAACTGCTAGGTTGACTGAGCAATGGGAGCTCACCCTGTCGCAGGGATTCGAACCGCCAACTGCCAACCACAGAGCCTAGGACTGATCGGCAAGTCCTAGGCTCTATGGTTTAGAGCACAGCGCCACCCGCGTCCCTTCTATATGATAAAACCCATGCTGACTTCAATATAGATGGATACAAAGGATTTCCTTTTCAAAATCTCAAAAGACACGGGACAGTTGGGAACCGGAGTGTCTGAAATAAGCGGTGTCATGACAGCCACAACACAGTGTAGGTGCAAGTGTGCCTAATTCCATTTATTTCAGAGCCGTTTTGCACACCAGTATATACTGGATTGTAACCTGTCTTTTAAAGACAAGCACCTAGCAACTGATTCATCAGAGCTCTGGGTATTGTTGAACTAAAGCACTCTATTATTTCTTTTGACGATGGTAGCACATGCCAATGAGAAAGGCATTGATTATGTGCAAGTAGCTTTTATAATGATCTTGCCAAGAGGCCTCTCAAATGTAAGAGGATTTTTTTAAAAAGAGAGAGAGAGAGAAAATGAAAATCTAAAACAATTTACCTGAAGCTTCTTTTTTTACAATTATATTGCTGTTTCACATTTCATTAGCGGCCACAAGTACAGCAGAAGGTTTAACAAATTTCTCTCGCAGTCAGAGACACACAGCTCAGTTTTAATAAGAGCAAATTTTCATTCAAATAGCTTTGTTACACTAATGGTCCTTTCCTTGGTCTGCCACTTGCCTGTATTAAAATGGTACTAAAGTACCTGCACACACGTTATAAACTTTGTGTTTAAGTTGGCGATATCTGCTTCCCAAAGCTTTATTTATTTATTTATTTGCTTTAAAAAAAGAACAAAACAAAACGATGCTCTCTTGCGGAACTTGAGCGTTGAAGGGAATTCAGCAGGGAGCAGTTATAATGTGTAAGAGTTTCACTTTTGCGTTCCACTACATCAATCATTAAAGGAGACAGTGGCAGGTTAAGCGGGCCTAATTGGCTGACTTACAAGAAGAATCACCTTCTTAAAATGAGGGTTGCAGTTCATTTGCAGCATGAAATTAAAAACAAGAAAACTCGCCCACATGCTGGAGTTCCTGCTAGATGGTGAATCAGCTCCAATCTTTGTCTCTCTAAATGATACCGAGCACCAGAACCTCAACATAATATATACATATGTACATACATAATTTTATGTGTATACCACCTTTCCACAGTTCAAACCATGCTCAAGGCAGCAAACAACCTGAAAAAAAATACTGCTACATAACATAGGCACGTCCTCCTAAGGGCTGAGGCAGTTTCAGCCCTCTAATTTATTTTTGAGGGGGCCAGGCCCCTCAATATTTGGAGGGCTTCAGCTCTGCCCCCTGGCTCTTTGTGATGTTGTGTGTGCAACTTCAGAAAGTTGTGTCGGGCTCCCTCAATGCTCTAGAGAAAATGGTGCCTCTGTTATATATCAAAAGTAGTCACTGTGAATCTCACTTTTATTCATTCGTACTGCGTTCACGAGGGTTTAAAATGGGTGAGGTGGTTTTTGAAAACATAACTTGTATATTGGGTTTATATTCTTCCCTGTCTTTAAAACCAGAAAGACTTCCGATGATGCTATATTTCATTGTCAATGTGCTGTAAGACAGTAACATCAAGAACTGTCAATGCAAGACTATTTTTTTAAAAAATTGTTTTTCTCTAGGTCTGATTAACTTACAACCTGCTGCAGGGAGATTGTCAAACACCTAGAAGGCTGCAATACATAGTTGGTAGCCTGTATTTTCTTTGGTGGGCCACAGATTCTTCTGAATGGTAAAATAATGGGTTTTAACATGGATACTATTGACCATGGTCTTCTGACAAGTGGATTGTTGGTAGTATTGAAGACAGACATAAGAAAGTACCAGTTCATATGTTGCATAATCATCCCATGGGATTCAGTAGATGTCCACTGGTTTAAAAACAAAACAGAAAGCAAAAAGATTAGGCCAGAGATAGGTAATGTGGTGACCGCCAGATGTTTTTAGATCCCAACTCCTGTCAGCCCCAACCAATGTGGCTAATGACAATTGATGATGGAGTTGGCTACCCCTGGGTCAGGGAAATTCATGGAGGTTAGCTATATGGTTACTGGTCATGGTGGCGATATGAAACTACTAGTTTCCAAGAAAGTGTGCAACTGAGTACCAGTTGCTGAGGGGAAAACCATAGTTACTGCCTCTCTGTACTGTTTTTGGGCTTTCTGGAGATCCCTGGTTGCCCACTGCAGGAATAGATGGTCCATGTTTTCCATCTGTGCAGGCCTGACCTCTAGGCTGTGTATGTGGATTATTTCCAGGAAGATTTAAAATCTCCCATCTTCAACAAAAGTATCATGACTTTGTGAAAACCCCAGTCTGCGCATTATTATTGCCATGTGAAGGCAACACACAGCATATGGCTCTCTCAACTATGAAAAGTCTCCACGATGGATGATCCAGGTGGAAGCAATGAAGCTCTGTGCAAACAGACTCGATCCATGTGTTAAGGTGCTGCAAATGTGACAGCATATGTATGTGCCACAAGAGGGAGATGTTTGTAAGTACAGTAGCTTCTTTGCAGCAGCTGTATTTAAACCAGACTGAAAGTAAAAGCAGAATGATGTATGGTATTTATTATTATTATTTTTTGCATTTGCATTCATTCAGTCGACCTTCCTAACTGTAATGTTAGCACCCAAAATCCTAAAATGCCTCAGAGTATTTTAAGGCTAGATAGCAGATTTGTCCTGCTTCCTTTGTAAGAGCTAATCTTGGTTAACGTGCACCTTATCTCATGTAAAGCTAATCTTTTGCAAGATCAGGTTTGATATAGTACAGCAGTTCTGGGCTTCTCAAGGTGACCTATAAAAATGACACCGTTCATGGATGATAGGTTTATCATTAGAGATTAGCCACACAGAGCCATACTGAGTCTCTGTTATGAAAGGGACTGGACTTTTAGTTATGGGGTGCTTTGAGCTCACAATAGGGGCATAGATACAGCATCCCGTCTGGGGCTCCCACTCTTGGGGAGAGAATAATGGCTACAGGAGGGGAAACCTGTGGCCCTTAGATGTTGTTGACCTCCACGTCCCATCAGCCCCAACCAGCATGGCCAGTGGTTAGGGATGATGGGAGATGCACTTGAACACAGGTTGCCCATAGGAGCTGTAATCTGACCCAGTGAGACATGCTTTTAAAACTCAGGCTGTATAGAAAAGCTACCAAAGGTTGCATAGTGAATAATGGCTTTGCAGCTCATTTGCAAAATGTGTTGTACCTTAACTTGCGTAGACCTGCAGTCTTGAAAGGAATATGGGTTTGATCATTGTGCAGGAAACCGCAAAGAAGAAACACACAGCTTAGGACTCGGCTACATTTGCAAAGATAAAGCGCTTTATATGCGTTATAGCACTGTGAGACCAGATGGCGCTGTGGAGTCCCGTTTTTCACCAACGGGATTTCCCTGTATGAAGTTTACAACAGTATAGTTTGAGTTCCTCACTTGTAGTTTTATAAATCATTTAATGTGTCAACACGAATAGAAGTTATTAATATTGCAGTTGTTGTAATTATTATTATGACTTGAATGTAATGGAGATTAATTAAGATCTTGGAACGCAGAAATAAAGCAAATAATTAAACCATCAAATCTAGCATTCAGGGGGGCACTTTGTTTGAATTATATACTTCGGTATTTGAACGATGGGTGTTAATAACTGTATTATAAATTGGTATTGTTATAATGAGGCTATTATTGGATTGTAATTGAAAGCTAATAAAATTATTATTATTATTTAGAAAGAAGTTTACAATGTGTTTAACTGAACCGCTTCTTTGGTGTGTCTAGATCCAGCCTTATGGTGCTCTAGCTGTAAGAAGGACACCAGGGCCTAGTCTTAATAGTAGAATGTCTGGCATTTGGTGGGTGGGGCTTTGGCGTTCTGCTCTGGAGTCGGCCTCTCCCTTTGGGTATTCAGTTAATTTCATAGAGAGGCCAATGGTTATTCTTGCCTTATGATGTTGTTTTAGTTTCTCACAGATAGTTGGCCATTGTGTTACAACGATTATTATTATTATTATTATTATTATTATTATTATTACTATAGCTTTGTTTGACGTAGGCGTGAGCTGCTTACTTTGCTGAAATAAAAAGAAATTTTGATGAAAAGTGATGGAATATTCTAAACTGGGTGAGTGAGGGGATATTCCCCGTCTGACAGGAGGATTTATTTATTTATTTATTTATTAATCACCCCACCCTCCACAACACTAGCCAAGTTAGAGGCATAGCTGATGAGCGATCTCTCTCCTTTTTCCTTCGTTCCCAGATCTGTAATATCTACCTTTCACAGCATGAATTCCATAGCTTTCAAAAGTCCTGCATAATGTGTGTGTGTGGGGGGGCATACATAGTTTAGCCTTTTTTTTAAAGACAGGCTTCTATCATGAGTCTATGAAATGAAATAAACTTCCCATTGTCTGCTCAGAAAGCAGCATTTAACGACACACTACTCCTAATTCTAGAGGTTCCATGACTTGCCCAACTTTCAGCTAAAGCAGGTGAGCTAAGTGAAACTCATTCATGAATAGATTCCACTAGTCAAGATTTGTAAACTTTGTGGACTAGTGGCTCAATCCTATTCAGAAGTGAATCCTATTGAATTTAATGGCACTTACCCTCAGGATTGTAGCCTCAGTGGCCTTTGGAGTACCTTCTAATCTTTTGGCTCTTTATTGGTTCCTACCTGAGGTATGATTTTCAAATCTATTTGTCAATGTGCGGAAGTAACCCCAAAGCGACGTTTCCCTGTAGGTTTTTGTGTGTGAAATGAAACTGAATGTGCACCCAAGTGGTTTCCTATGTCTAAGAACACAGTTCCTAGTTTTCTAGACCTTCTTGAAGTTCCATTTTAAAAATAAAACTAAAATCAACTCTGCTGTCCTGCTGTCGTTGGTATACCCCCATGAAACTAATTTGAGTTGAGCTGTGTGTCACAAATACTACCTCAGAGATGGCCACAAACTATTGCATCTATCCTCTGTCTTTTTAAGGCCATGGAAACGTTTCCACTGTCTTCAGTGGGCATTGGATGAAGCCCACTGCATCTTCTTCTCTGCTAGAAAAAATGCCCTAGGGATAGCAGTATCTGCGCTATCAATATTCAGTGTCTGCCTCCTGCAGTTAAGACCCAGGGAAAAATCAATGTTCCAGTGAGCCATAATTTTTGAAAGCACCCATGTAACATTATCCATTGTTGCCCTGTCTGGTATTGGTAAACCAGAAAGAGGTAAAGATCTGCGGGAACCCTTTTCTGAATGTATTTTTAGCTACTTAACTAGGGAAAAGATTGGACGAGATTGGGTTAATCTTTTAAGTGCAATTATTTATTGATCGGGCTTTGAATCATCACACTGGTACAAATGCCCTTCTAGCCTCTTAGCTGTGTTTTGCTTTCAGTCAGTGAATTATAGAAAATGAAGAGTGACATTAAACAAACCATTTTCAGGAATAATTACCAAACTGCAGAAGATGAAGAAGTGGTAGAAATCGCCGTCAAGCCTCCTCCTCCTCCAGTTGCAGAAGATGCAGAGACTTTAGAAAGGCATTTAATTTTCAGAATAATTTTATGAAAGGATCCTCTGAAATGATAAATTATTCCTCAGCGCTAGGAAGAAAACACGTTCCCAGTGAGAGCAGTGCTTCCCCTAAAGAAATAATTTGAAAGGATTTGGGTTGAAAGAAGAGGATAAGAGAGCAGCCGTCTTCCATCATTTGATCCTATGATTTCCTCCTTTCCCCCCGTTGATAACGCTCATCATTGCCACTTAATCAATGTTTTCCTCTGCCACTGAAGAGTCCTTATTGCCCTGTGGAAAAAAATAACAACATATTGTAGCATATATTTTAAGCCCATTCCAGAAACAGGCAAGTGCCCATATTTCTCGAAAGGATGAGAAAGTCCCACTATAACACATATTTGTTATGCTTATTTAAAAAACACAAAACAACCAAGAAAGGACACGCTCTTTAGTGTCTAGCTTTTTCTGCTGAAATGTAATGTGAGGTCAATACTTAAAGGTACTTTCTGATATGCTGGTTTCTCCAGGGAAAGCCAGCATGGCGGCCTCAGTGGAGCCAGTGCTCAGTGCTTTATTAAGTGCTCTGTACTTTATTAAGGGTGGTAGTTAAGATGCTTTATAAAATCCCAGAAGTAGGTTTCATACATTAGCATTACACATCCATTTCCATCTGAAGTATAAAAGTTATCAAAGAGTATGATTATCTTGGGTCCATTGATTTCAGCGGGTCTACTCTGATAGAGCTTAGTTGGAGACAACCCAGTGATTGGTCAAAAAATCCTCAAAACAAAAGTTGACCAGTCTCTAGGGATGCCGTTAGGAATGCTTCCCTGAATTCATATGTGAAAATACTGCAGCATGCCGCCCCAATCTCTGAACATTGTGAGATTCTAGGGGTTCCAGGATTTGGTTTCCTCAGAATGAGGGACAATGGAGACTGTTGTGTCTTTATGATATATGGTTTACAGTGGTGCCTCGGGTTACAGACGCTTCAGGTTACAGACACTTCAGGTTACAGATTCCTTTAACCCAGAAATAATAACTCAGGTTAAGAATTTTGCTTCAGGATGAGAACAGAAATCGTGCTCCGGCGGCACGGCACCAGTGGGAGGCCCCATTAGCTAAGTTAAGAACAGTTTCAGGTTAAGAACAGTTTCAGGTTAAGAACAGACCTCCAGAACAAATTAAGTTCCTAACCTGAGGTACCACTGTATTTACACTTGTCTGGCTATTCTAGCAATTGGATCCTTGTTGGATCCAAGAAGGGACGCGGGTGGCGCTGTGGGTAAAAGCCTCAGCGCCTAGGGCTTACCGATCGAAAGGTCGGCGGTTCGAATCCCCGCGGCGGGGTGCGCTCCCGTTGCTCGGTCCCAGCAGTTCGAAAGCACCCTCGGGTGCAAGTAGATAAATAGGGACCGTTTTCTAGCGGGAAGGTAAACGGCATTTCCGTGTGCAGCTCTGGCTCACCAGAGCAGCAATGTCACGCTGGCCACGTGACCCGGAAGTGTCTTCGGACAGCGCTGGCCCCTGGCCTCTTGAGTGAGATGGGCGCACAACCCCAGAGTCTGGCAAGACTGGCCCGTATGGGCAGGGGTACCTTTACCTTTACCTTAGATCCAAGAATTAGAAGACATTCCCCCCAAATTCTCAAATATTTAAAATATTAGTTTGAGACGGCAGTGGCTTAAAAAGAGGCTGGTGTTAATATAAAAACACCAAGGTGAAAAACTTAGAAAGCAATGAAATTATACTCTGAACTTTTGCAACTGGGCATTATTTATGATAACAATGTTAGGCTACCATAGGAACAATATGACATAGACCCTTCACCCAGGCTTTCCATGACCCATAAGACTGGACCCTCTGTGAATTCTCTGAATTTCTGTTTTATTAACTTTTATATGTTTTTAGAGTGCTGTTTTACTAGCTTTAGGTGCAGCTTTTAATCACACTATATTGCTTTATGGACTGTACATTGTTTAGAGGTTTTGGAAACATTAAGAGGTATATAAGTGCTTTTGATTAAGTAATAAAATAATATAATATCTAGGGGGCTGAATTGTGTTTTTCTTTTGAATAGCAACAGTAGACCAAGTAGTTGCACATTCTGTTGTCAATTCATTAATTGAAATATAGATAGCCGGTGCTCTTTTTGAGGTGGTACACGCCAGTATCCTGAACTGCCACCTCTTTTCTCCTCCCTGCTACCATCTCGCCAACGCCACTCACCCGCCCACTCACGGCATCTTTGCCACTTCCTCTGCTGGTTGCCACCACTTCCCCTGGCTGCAGGCATGGCCTGCCAGAAGCGCTTGGGTGCAACCTTTTTACGATCATCAGGCACCTTCCTGGTGATTATAAAAGGGCCGAGCCAGAGCACCTTTGGGAAGCTGTGTTAGCATCCATGGAATGTGGTGGAAGTGGAAGCAGCAAAGATGTGAGGTGGGGAGGGATCAAGCAGGCGGGCTGGTAAGTGGCCGGCGGGGGATGGTAGTGGCATCCTGCCAGGGCCGGATTTAGGTTTGATGAGGCCCTAAGCTACTGAAGGTAATGGGGCCCTTTATATGTCCAGCTGTCCTTTGTCAACAACAAATTGTCACTGTTTTTGTGTGTTGAATATATGCTACATGGTGATTTATGGACCTACTAGGTATCTGAAGCCATTTGCACAAAACAAAATATGCACAAAATATGCACAAAAAATATCTGAAGCCATTTGCACAAAACAAAATATGCATTTTATCAAAGTAATTGTTGAGCTGAAATACAATTAAGAAGACGTTTATCTTATATTTTGGAAATGTACATCCAGTTCTTTTTCCTTTAATTTTTTTTGGGGCCCCCAAGAGAGTGGGGCCCCAAGCTATAGCTTGTTTAGTTTATACGGAAATCCGGCACTGCATGCTGTGTACCAGCACCTATTTTTATTGGGGTGGTGGGGGGGAACCACTGTAGCTATCTACTGTAAAAATACAAGCATTACCTTTAAAATGTAGCTATGGTCAAAATAATTAGTACAAGGGTTCCCTGCTTTTCATTCATTAAATAAGCACATAAACACTTTGGTTGAAAAAGTTTCCATTCTGGAAATGTTTAATGCATATATTTCAAGTGCTGTGTATAGACTTCTACACTAGTACAACTTTTAAAAATCACTTGTATTAAGATGAATAAGGTTTTAAAATGGGATTGTTAAGAATAAAAGGTTTTATGGACGCGCATAAATAAGAATAAAACAATGGAACCGGGGGGGGGGGGAGTGGAGGATAGTCAATTGAGTTGAGATTTATGATTTGAATTTTTGTTTGTGATTTGTGTTTTTTGTCATAAAATTAATAAATTGTATTTAAAAAGAGGAAGAAAAGGTTTCCATTCTGATTGACAGTTTCTCTGCACACAAGCCCTTCACTGGGTTTGTATCACGACTTGAGAGCAAAGAATCTCTCAGGGAATCCCTCCAATTTGACTCCATAATGAGACCCCTGTACTTCCCAAACATGTCCTCCTGCCTCTTGAAGACTGTGATAGATATACAGTGGTACCTCGGGTTAAGAACTTAATTCGTTCCAGACGTCTTGTACTTAACTTGAAACTGTTCTTAACCTGAAGCAGCACTTTAGTTAATGGGGTCTGCTGTTGCTGCCGTACCGCCAGAGCACAATTTCTGTTCTCATCCTGAAGCAAAGTTCTTAACCCGAGGTACTATTTCTGGGTTAGTGGAGTCTGTAACCTGAAGCGTATGAAACCCGAGGTACCACTGTACAGCTGAATGAACCAAAACCTCTTCTCTTACGATATGCAAATGAGGTGCTGATTTCTGGCATGGCAGCCTTAACAATGAACAGGGGCTATCAGTGTTGACTTCTCAAGTTGTCAACTTCCCATTTGTCTGTAGGATGATGAATTATAGATGTGCTTCTATGGATTAACACTTGAGTCCCCCCCCCCCAAAAAAAAGCACAAATGGAGGTTTGCAGCTTTGAGTCCCATTAACTATCTGTAGGGCCTGATTGCAATTCTGTGATCTTGCCTTTTACTGGGAGAAGATGCACTGGTTTTTGCAGGAGAAGAGGATGCACTTATTTTTGCTTGCCATCCTTATTCTCTTTGATCCCCACTTCCTATTGTTACATAAAACTACTTACTGGAGTTCTGTGTTTTAAAATGGCATATTACTACTTTAAGCACAGTTACAGATAGGTAGCCATGTTGGTCTGCCATAGTCAAAACAAAAAAATTCCTTCCAGTAGCACCTTAAAGACCAACTAAGTTAGTTCTTGGTATGAGCTTTCGTGTGCATGCACACTTCTTCAGATACTTTAAGCACATCACCTTGATGCCTCTATTGAAAGTGGCACGAAAGTTGTTGCTGATGGCAAAAGGGAAGGGGGTGTTGGCAAAGGGAGCAGAAGAGGAAGCAGGAAAACGGGGGGAAGCAGACAGTCTTTCTCTCACTGCCCCACTAAAGAGGATTTCTGGGCTGTCATCTGGAAACCTCAGAGCATACCTGCTATTTGTATGAACTGAGATATGAGTGGTGGAGCTGTTGCCAGGAGATTTGGAGTGAGATGTCAGTGATATATGGATGACACCCAGCTTTAACACTCTCTTCCATCTGGATCAAGAGCAGTGCTATTTTTCAAGAAAAAGAAGAGCCAGAACTCACCATGAACACCTCCCTTGTTCTCTTATAATGGCAATGGCACCCACTTGAGAAGTCCCGTAACTGAGTTCTGGTGAGTTCTGGCTGAAAAAAAGTCCTAATCATGAGAGAGGGTCAAGGTATTTGTTTCCTTCTCATCTTCTGGGCATTATGGCATCCACATACACCCTCCTTGTGCCTGCCAAGACATCCTGCGTATTCCCTCCCCCACCTTTTTAAGAAATGTTCGGGGCTTTTTGAGATGGCCTGCTTTTTTCTCCTTATTCCATTTGTTTTGGTGTATGTCTTGTCTGTTGCTTGGGAGTGAGGGTTCTGAACATTGGAAATTTTTCTTCTGCCGTATGGATATTTTGTGGTGCCTTCATATATTTCCATGTGTGTCCCTGGACTCAAAAAGTTTGGGGAGCCTTCCTTTACTGCACTGTGATGTTTTCCAATCTGTGTATCTGTGCATCTCTCTCCTGTCAGTAGTTTAAGACTAAACATATAGGGCCTGATTAAAACTGATGTGTCTCTCTTACATACTTGCATGTACACACCCCTTCATCATTCCTCCATGCTTTAACAATCCATCCAGGAAAACTCAAATATGATGACAATCCCCAGCCCAGATAGATTGCACATACAGTGGTTACATACGCTTCAGGCTACATACGCTTCAGGTTACAGACTCCGCTAACCCAGAAATAGTACCTTGGGTTAAGAACTTTGCTTCAGGATGAGAACAGAAATCGTGCTCCGGCGGCGTAGCAACAGCGGGAGGCCTCATTAGCTAAAGTGGTGCTTCAGGTTAAATACAGTTTCAGGTTAAGAACGGACCTCCGGAACGAATTAAGTACTTAACCCAAGATACCACTGTACAGTCCACCCAGACTGCATAGTTCCGGTGCAGTGTTTTTAAATGCTCTCCTATCTATACAAAATTTTGAATGGCACTCTAGGATACAGCTTGAAGTTAAGCTGAATAGAAGGAAAATAGCACTGAGTTTTGAAGGACAGAACTAGAGAGAGGTGTTTGAGCTTTAGGAATATCTGGTTAAATATTTGCCAGCAGGGAAGGCATTGTGCAGAGCCCTTATGAGTTCTAACATTTCAACATGCAGGCATTTCCATAAAACATACAAAGCCCTGGGCAGTTGCCTTGTCTGGTCCATTGCTAATCTGGCCTCAAACACATTGTCCGGTTTGGCAGAATTGACTTTTGAGGTTCACCCAATGCCTTTTGGCCTTCAGAACTGGGCCACGTAGATTCCTTTATTACCTAATTTACATCAGTCTCCGTGGGCTGCAGTGCCAATTTATATAGAGAAGCTAAAACGAATTTTGCTTATATGAGCACCACTTCCCTAAACCGCTGGCTGGGCTTCTATAGGGATCTGAAGGGGCTGTGGACTTGGGTAGCAGAGCTGTTGTTGAAGGCAAGGGATAGATAGAGTGGAGGGCGAAGGGACCTAAACATGAGGCCTGCAGTAATTGTGAAAGACAAATTGCTACCTTCTTCCTCCCGCCCTTAATATGTATCCTAACTGGAGTGTTTTCAGCTGCTGCTCATCCTCTGGCTTGTCTACATTGGCTTGCAGCTGCTCTCCAGTGCTTCTAATTGGGGTTGTTCTCCCCCCCCCCCCAGTCCTGCCTGGAGATGCTTAGGGATTGAACTTGCGGCCTCTGTATGCAAAGCAGATGCTCTGCTACTCTGGTGTAGTTCAGTCGGTAGAACATGAGACTCCTGATTTCACGGATATGGGTTCGAGCCCCACATTGGGCAAAAGACCCCTGCCTTGCAAGGGGTTGGACTAGTATGTTTCTGAGCACAATTCAAAGTGTTGGTGCTGACCTTTAAAGCCCTAAACTGCCTTGGTCCAATATATCTGAAGGAGCGTCTCCACCCCCATCATTCTGCCCGGACACTGAGATCCAGCACCAAGCGCCTTCTGGCGGTTCCCTCATTGCGAGAAGTGAGGTTACAGGGAATCAGGCAGAGGGCCTTCTCGGTAGTGGCGCCCGCCCTGTGGAATGCCCTCCCACCAGATGTCAAAGAAATAAACAACTATCTGACATTCAGAAGACATCTTAAGGCAGCCCTGTTCAGGGAAGTTTTTAATGTGTGACATTTTTGTGTATTTTTGATCTCTGTGGAAGCCGCCCAGAGTGACTGGGGAAACCCAGCCAGATGGGCTGGGTACAAATAATAAATTATTATTATTATTATTATTATTATTATTATTATTATTATTATTAATGACCATAGCTCGCAACGCTTCCCCTTTTTAAAAGGGAAATTCCCTTATTCCGAATAGGATTCCTTGCAAGAAAAGGGAAAAGTTGACAGCTATGTAGATGACCCTTGTGGTCCTTTCCAGCTCTACAGTTCTACAATTTTGCGGTTCCTCAGTAGCAATGCACTCGTTTTCAAAGGAGCCTTTTCACAGACCCAGACTTGTCCAGGATTATTTGCAGAGGCGATAATAGCCGTGCTGATAAAGGTACATGTAAAGGGAATCTTAAGTGGTCCAGCACTGACTGGAACATAAGCAGGGTTCCCACTGGGTGAGATTCCATGATGAAGAGTGTGCCTCTTTTAGGGAGCTTGCCATATCTTTTCTTTCTGAAACATCTCCATGACCTTATCTTAGGATAAGATGTGTGCATGCAAATATTTAAATAAAATAAAATAATTAATTAAATTAAATTTATTTTAAAAATAAATTTTAAAAATGTGCTTTCCCCCCTTGGGGTGGGGTCTGTAGAAGCTTAGCCCTTCCCTCTCCAACCACAATCTCAACAAAGTTTGCCTCCCTGAAGCTGCTATTAGTCCCCATCAGTAGCACTGGATATATTTTGTGCCCCCACCCCTTTGCTGAGTGCCTACGGAATGTGTAAAGAACATAATGTTTTCCTAAGGAAATTTACACTTTTTAACTGGTGCGGATTTAAGGTGTTGCTTGGCAAATGGGCAATTATTACGAAATCCATATTGATCACGTTTCCCGAACCAAAATGCATCGTGTGGCATCATCTTGTCTCTTCTTGACCTTCAACTGGTTTTTGCATCTGTCCTGGGATCCCTGTTTTATCTACAGGCCCTCTTGTGGCATCAGTCTAGTACTGTTTTGAAGCAACCTCAAGGATGTTTATAGTGGGGAAATAAGTCTGCTCATTTTCCTGGGCTACTTCCCAGCTGACACTCATGTGTTATTGCGCTATGCCAAGATCTTTCGCTTTTTCTCTTCCATTCACTTTGTTTATTTGATGTGCTTTCCACAAGTGTTGCCTCATCGACTTATCCCAACCAACTCCATCAGAGCATCAGTGTGTGCAGTTGCTTATTACATGGGTTCCGGACATCTACCTCAGAGATGCTGCCTTTTTTTCTGTCATTGAAACTCAGATAGGACTGTTCAGATATTGTCAGCAGACCTTCCACTGAATGGCCGACTTCAGCAGGGGGCAGAGCCAGCTGGTATGTTGCTATTGTGTATGGGACCAGTAGATGTGTCTCCACTTCCCAGTCCAATGAGCAGAGGGAGGGGCACACCTGAAAGGAGTTGTGAGCAAGGCTGATGCCATGACTCTTCCCCATTCAACCAGCCCTTTGGCGGGTGCCAAAAACCTATGCAGTTAGTCCCGTCTTGTGCTGCACACATGTTCTGCATCCATTTGTGACTGCGGCATAGGTAAAATGGCTGCCATGTGGCCAGTTGAGCATGCCGACTGCCCCCATAATGTTTGCGACCTTTTGACAGGAGAGGAGGCAGTAGGGAGAGACAAACACACACCTTCCATTTGTTTTCTGTGTATCCAGAATTCTAAATAGATGCAACCAGTGTGGGGACAACCCTGGGGCCAGGATGCCATAGACCTTATTTACAAGTTGCACAAGTTAGCAGCCATTGCGCAGGAGCCATCTAGTTGCTGCTTTGGGATCGCAGATTCCTTTCTGGCATCGCCTGTCACTGTTTTTTCTGATGGAGGCCAAAAGGTGACGTGCTGGAAGGAAATATGCCCTGTGGACTTGAGCCCAAATGGCTGTTTAATGCTTGCTAAATTTGAGTGTGCTTCCGCTGAGGATAACAGAGGCCAGCGACTCTGAGGAAGAGAGGGAATCTGTTCCCAATAATTGTATTTATTTTGGCGCGGCACATTGAAGACAATGAGCTCTGGGGCTTGGTCAGAACAGAGAACGGCTCTCTCTCTCTCTCTCTCTCTCTCTCTCTCTGTGTGTGTGTGTGTGTGTGTGTAGGCAGATGTGTGGCTGGAATGCTGTGATGCCACAGGCTTTCGTGTCGCAGAAAAGAGGATGAATTGGAGGCATCCGTGACATTGGCACATTAATATGATTAATGACACAGCTTAATTTGCATGGGTGATTCATCTGTACACAAAAGAGAATTCTCAAATTAGTGGCTTTCTGGCAAAGGCAAGTGACTTTGAAAGGATCTGTCTGAGAGGGAAGAGCAAGAAAGGAGGAATTATTATTATTATTATTATTATTATTATTATTATTATTATTATTATTGAAAAATTAAGAAAAGGAATAGTGTTGCTGTGCATTCTTCTGGATGAGATCTAATGAGATTATGACCGAAATTGGAAATATTTAATATCTTTTATCACTATAAATTATGTATGCACAATCTGCTTAGCTGCCTTCCCTCCCGTAAGGGATGACTTAATTTGACTCTAAGACAGGGATTAATATCATTTAGGCCTTTTCTCTGATTACTTTAAAAACACAGCTGAAATTATAATGAACTGCCCAAGCCAAATAGATACAGTCAGTGATGCTGTAACTTGACTGAGAAATCTCTTATGTAAGCCACAAGAGGGCACCCTTGCTACGCTAAACCCAGACATCCACATCACATGCTTGCGGTGTTTACTCTTAAAAATATATATTTTATAGAAATGCAGTTATTTAACCTGCTGTTGATTTTTCTTAAATAAAAAAACCTAATCCTCAGCCCCAGGGTTGTTTGAAACACCAGTGATCATAGAGTTTATAGTTATAGGCTGCCCCTGGGTAGCTTGCTTTCGATGCAATAAAAGAAACCAAACTTTTGTGTGTGGATTCTGTATGGAGTAATGCCTGCTATGTGCTACCAAGGCAGACAACATACAGCAGCACAGTGGGCAGATAGGTGCAAGCTGTGTTCCTTACAAGTGTATTCAGGTACCTTGAGAACAGTGCATGAGATTTTTGTTTCTGCTAAAATACAGAATGGGCTTTCCTTTCACTAGCTCAGGAATCGAACCACCACTGGTGATATCTGAACCATCCTGGAGGTGGAGGAGGGGCACAGCTCAGTTCAGGGGCAGGCAGGCTCATCTGTTTCTGCTCAATTTCAGTTTTGCTTGTGTTCGTAAATCTGTTCCATCCCAGACCTAGTCCTCTCCGTCTCAGCTGAATGTAGCATACTGCATGGCTGAGTGCTAGGCAGAACAACGTAATGTATGACCAAAGGACTTGAGGATTTCAAGTACAACTACTTTTGTACTCATGGAAAGAAGAAGAGTTTGGATTTGATATCCTGCTTTATCACTACCCGAAGAAGTCTCAAAGCACCTAACATTCTCCTTTCCCTTCCTCCCCCACAACAAACACTCTGTGAGGTGAGTGGGGCTGAGAGACTTCAAAGAAGCGTGACTGGCCCAAGGTCACCCAGCAGCTGCATGTGGAGGAGAGGAGACGCGAACCCGGTTCCCCAGATTACAAGACTACCGCTCTTAAACAAAACACCACACTGGCTCTCAAAATAGGACCCAGTAGGAAGCTCAAAATAGGACCCAGTAGTATTTGCTGTGGTAGAAAGTTGCATGCTTTTTGTGCAATACTCAGCAAGGGTACCAAGGTGGGTGGTACACAATGGAATTTATAGAGGACAGAGATAAGCCAAAGAGATAAGCCATGAAGCTGGTGGACTCTTCTTTGTTAAAGGTTTTAACAAGGGAGACAAAGCAGGTGATTTCCTACTTTGACAGAGGCTCAGGCTAGATGCCCTTTGAGATCTCTGCCAACTCTGTGACAGCGGAAAAGAAAGGTAGCCACCAAATTCAAAATAAATATGGCTTTGTCCACTATGTGCTGTGGACCAGCGACCAGGAATTACCATCAGGTTCTACAAGTGAGCTTCTCCAGGTAAACCAGCTGACCATTATTCATGGTAGAGGGCTGGCCCTACCATTGGGCAGAATGAGGTGGCTGCCTCAGGCGGCAGAGGTTGAGAGGCTGGGGAATGGTGGTGAGGTGTTAGAAGACACTGCTACGTGTCCCCTGCATGGCTAGTTTTCCAGTCTCAAATCCAGTGTCCTATCGCCAGTGTTGAAACAACGATTCAGCTGCCAGTTCTGCAGGCTTCCATATGTGCGTTGTTTGTGTGAGGGGCACCTTGCCTTTTGCCGACAAGCAAACAAGACAACACAAGATGTCTTGTGTTGCCCCAACTGGGTTAGATGTAAGCAGTTCTTAAGCGCCTTAATTCCTTGTTTCTACTCAATGGGAGTAGCCACCCATTGAGACAAGAAGTTCTGAAATCTGGTAGGAACATGCAACACTGTCTTACACTGGGCAGATCACTTGTCCTCCCCAACTAGCAGTGTCTACTCCAGCCAACATCACACCCTGTTACTGGACTCCAGCATCCATCTAGTAGACCATCTAACCATGGTTAGAGCATGGTTCTCCTAACTCCAAGGTCGTAGGTTTGATCTCTTTATGGGATGGCTGCATATTTCTGCATTGCAGGGGGTTGGACTGGATGAACCCCAGGGTCTACAATTCCATGATTCTGTGATTAGCCTGCCAGCTGATGATGAGAACTGTAGCCCAACAATAGCTGGAAGAAGAAGAGTAGAAGAAGAGTTTGGATTTGATATCCCGCTTTATCACTATCCTAAGGAGTCTCAAGGGACACGGGTGGCGCTGTAGGTTAAACCACAGAGCCTAGGACTTACTGATCAGAAGGTCTGTGCTTTGAATCCCCGTGACAGAGTGAGCTCCCGTTGCTCAGTCCCTGCTCCTGCCCACCTAGCAGTTCAAAAGCACATCAAAGTGCAAGTAGATGAATAGTTACCGCTCCGGCGGGAAGGTAAATGGCATTTCCGTGCGCTGCTCTAGTTCGCCAGAAGTGGCTTAGTCATGCTGGCCACATGACCCGGAAGCTGTACATCGGCTCCCTCGGCCAATAAAGCGAGATGAGCGCCGCAACCTCAGAGTCGGCCACGACTGGACCTAATGGTCAGGGGTCCCTTTACCTTTACCTTTAAGTAGTCTCAAAGTGGCTAACAATCTCCTTTCCCTTCCTCCCCAACAACAAACACTGTGTGAGGTGAGTGAGGCTGAGAGACTTCAGAGAAGTGTGACTAGCCCAAGCAGCAGTTGCATGTGGAGGAGCGGGGAAGCGAACCTGGTTCACCAGATTATGAGCCCACCACTCTTAAGGCAGCATGTTGGCCTTTGTATGTTCTGACTGGCAATGGCTCTCCAGAGAGAAGGCTTTTTAGGACTCAAGATAATCTGATCAGAAATGCTAAGGATAGAGCCTGAAATCTTTTGCGAGCAAAGTGTGTGCTTCAGACAGTCTGAATCATGTTGTGTTGTGTTAATTGTGTGGCCAAACCCACCAAACAAAGATGTCCAAGCAGTTCAAGGAGGATATAGCAGTTGAACCTGCTTTTGCTACAAGCTTATACTTGATTCAGAAGAGACATTATATTTGAATGATGTTGGTACACGAGGATTACAATGGCAAAAGCGAATAATGCACAGAGGTTGTGCACTCACGAGTTTACTTGTTTACTCACGAGTAGTCTTTCTTGGGCATTCAATGGGATTTATTCATTGTATGTAAATTTAGGGCCAAAGTCCAATTAAAAAAAGCCAGTCCGGTTTTTGTTTTTTTTAAAGTAGAACAAAAACAGGGATAATTAGGCCTTTAGGGATTTATAGCTAAATATCCATTACAGTTCACATTTGTTTAGCCCATTTAAAAGGGCAAACTCGGTTGGACAGCAGGTTAATGGTAAGTGAGTTTCCGTTTTTTAATTCATCACTTACTTGCCTTGATGGTTTTAAAATCTACCTGATCAGCAGCAATTTGAGGTGTTTTGTCTCCCATCCTCTGCTTGTTTCCTCTGAGCTCTTTAGAATGTTTAATTCATTTACATAAAAGTTAAGCATTAATCCATATCTTCTGTGCTCTTGTTTTAACAGCCCTCATTCTGTAATAGTTAAAAACGCAGTGTGCCTGCTTATTTCATTGATATAAATAAGGATAAGTAAGCAGTTCTTAAAAGGGAGAGGGGGAGAAGACGGGGCACTTCTTTTTAAAGAGGCGCACAAACTGGGGAACAATTTAGAATTAAATCCACATTCATAAATTCCTTAATTGGCATAGTCATCATCTTTAATTGCTCATTATAAAGGATACCATAAAATGTGATGGGAGCAAATTGTTAGCAGATGATATTATGGGGGGCTATAAAAATGCATTTTGTAATATGTAAATATTGATGGGGGGAACGTTCGGCATTTAGCGGGAAGAAATAATGTGATTTAGAAAGTGATTGTAATCAAAAACTAAACTGCAGCTCTTCAGCTATGAGCACAAGTCATTTCATTGGAGAACTGGCACCGAAATCTCATGAGCTACATTGCAACTCCATTATCTTTCTAAGGCACAAATGCACAGTTGTTTGTGAATCCCTTTGTCACCTGAATGCCCGCAGCTCTGGTAGGCATGCGATGTCAATGCAAAGGGATACAGAAAACTGTGTCACACGGTCTCTTATGTATTGAGCATGCTGCGCTGTGATCAGGCTTATCGTAAGTAGCATTCTAAATTCCCTGTAGCTGTGGTGGCCAGCCATACAGAGCAGAAGTCTCTCAAAAGTACCAGTAAGGAGAGAATCCAGTCCTCTTATCATGTGATCTCCCAAAGTTTAACTACTGGAGTACGACCTCAAATTATGGTTTGAAGCCATGGATCCAGCACATTGACTTTTCCTGTTGCCGTTAAATCAAGTTGTTGTGCATCTCTGGGTTGGGCTCATGGAAGTTGTGAATGGAGCTCCAGCTTCATATATTTCCATAGGATGGTGCCAAGGCTGTAGGGCAGACTTCCCCAACTTGGTGCCCTCCAGACACTTTGGAGGGTGGCTGCCATCAGCCCCAGCCAGCGCTAACAGCCCCAGGTTATGGACACCTGCTCTAGGGAAGGGCTGTGTTTGCAAACTGCACTGCCCCAGTAGAGTTCTTTGCTATTAAAAGGTCAGGTGTGAGCTTGTTGTTTATGCTGTGTGTTAGTCAATACAGTGGTACCTCGGGTTACATACGCTTCAGGTTATATACACTTCAGGTTACAGACTCCACTAACCCAGAAATAGTACCTCGGGTTAAGAACTTTGCTTCAGGATGAGAACAGAAATCGTGCTCTGGCAGCACGGCGACAGTGGGAGGCCCCATTAGCTAAAGTGGTGCTTCAGGTTAAGAACAGTTTCAGGTTAAGAACGGACCTCTGGAACGAATTAAGTACTTAACCGGAGGGTGGCGCTGTGGGTTAAACCACAGAGCCTAGGACTTGCCTATCAGAAGGTTGGTGGTTTGAATCCCTGCAACGGGGTGAGCTCCCGTTGCTCCGTCCCTGCTCCTGCCAACCTAGCAGTTCGAAAGCATGTCAAAGTGCAAGTAGATAAATAGGTACCGCTCCGGCGGGAAGGTAAGCGGCATTTCCGTGTGCTGCTCTGGTTCGCCAGAAGCCATTAATCCTTCTGGCCACATGACCCGGAAGCTGTACGCCGCCTCCCTCGGCCAATAAAGCGAGATGAGCGCTGCAACCCCAGAGTCGGTCACTACTGGACCTAATGGTCAGGGGTCCCTCTACCTTTACCGCTGTATTGGGCTTCCCCGAGTCACTTTGTCTGATGCAAAGGGCAGCCTCACAGATTGTTAAAAGGAAGGTTTCCCCCTGCAAAGGAAAGAGGCATTTTTAAGGCCAAGATATCTCTCCTCTCACTTTTTTTTGCCTTCCTTAGGTACCTTTATGTAATGAAAATCGAGGGGAGATGCAAAAGAGAAGAGAACTCTTCCACTTTATAATGGCAGAGGCAGATTTAGGGGAATGTGACTGGCTCCCCTGCTCAGGGTGCAGGGACTAAGGGGGCACCTTTCCACCTGCTTCCCAAAGCCTACTACAGTGGTACCTTGGGTTACATACGCTTCAGCTTACAGACTCCGCTAACCCAGAAATAGTACCTCGGGTTAAGAACTTTGCTTCAGGATGAGAACAGCAGGAGCAGGAGGTCCCATTAGCTAAAGTGGTGCTTCAGGTTAAGAACAGTTTCAGGTTAAGAATGGACCTCCAGAACAATCTAAGTTCTTAACCTGAGGTACCACTGTATGTGCTTACCTCTAGAAGAAGGCGTGAGGGCTCTAGGACCCTGCCAGAGCCTTGCGCCTCCATCCCAAATGTATTACTTAGTTATTTTGAAACATTTATCTTACTGTAACTAATTTTTAAGACTTCTGCAGCAAAAGTTTGAAACTCAATTCTTGTGGGTGAAAGAATTCATTACTACACAAGAATTGAGTTGCATACTTTTGCTGCGGAACAGTCTATTGTGTGTTACAATACACAAGCAGAATTTAAGAATGCACAGTATTTGGAGAACGGGAGTCACAAGTTTCAAATGTGCTAACTTGTGAGTAAATGTCTGTTTCAGGATCTCTATGTAATACTAAGCCAGTTCTGGCACCTGCTGTGCTATACAATAGAATATTTGCTTTCTATTGGCTTTGGAAGGAGCCAGAACATGAACATACATTATAGTGCTACAGTAGTTCTGTTGTGGGCATTATGTCTCTGAATACCAGTTGCTGGGATCACAGGTGGCGTGAGTGTTATTGTGCTCTGGTCTTTCTTTTGGGCTTCCCCTAGCCAACCAGTTGGCCGCTGTGAGAAGAGGGTGTGGGACAAGATGAGCCATTGGCTTGATCCAGAAGGCTGTTCTTAGACCAAAGGGGCACCAAGGTTATCTGAGCTGGCTGTAAAGATTTGTTGCATAAAATACATAATCAAGGTGGGCACAGATTGGCAAGAATTACCTTTTTTAAGCTGGGGGGAGTGCATGGTTGCACCCTTTTATTAACTTTGGGAATATCTTTGGGGGTTACGTGGGAGCCGGTTGAAGTTAAATCCTTCGAAGACAGAGGTCCTCTGGTTGGGACGGAGCAATATGGGATTGAGGGGGCAACTCCCATCTCTTGCGGGGGTGCAATTAGTGCCAGCATCGTCCGTTAAGAGTTTGGGTGTAATCTTCGATACCTCCCTCTCTATGGAGGCGCAGATTACAGCTATAACAAAGGCGGCATTTTTTCATCTCCGCCAAGCTAAGCAGTTGGCTCCTTATCTCTCTCGCCCTGACCTAGCCACTGTGATCCACGCGATGGTCACCTCCAGACTGGATTATTGTAACTCGCTCTACGTGGGGCTGCCCTTGAGACTGACCCAGAAACTCCAGCGGGTGCAAAATGCTGCGGCGAGACTCCTTATGGGGTCTTTGCTGCGAGATCATATTCATCCAGTACTATACAAGCTGCACTGGCTCCCGGTGGAGTACAGGATCAGGTTCAAGGTGCTGGTTTTAACCTTTAAAGCCCTATACGGCCTAGGACCCTCGTACCTACGGGACCGCCTCTCCTGGTATGTCCCACAGAGAAATTTACGGTCTGCAAATAAAAACATCCTAAAGATCCCAGGCCACAGAGAGGTTAGGCTGACCTCAACTAGAGCCAGGGCTTTCTCGGCCGCGGCTCCAATCTGGTGGAACGCTCTGTCACAAGAGACTAGGGCTCTGCGGGACCTGACATCTTTCCGCAGGGCCTGCAAGACAGAGCTGTTCCACCAGGCCTTTGGTCAGGGCACAGCCTGACCCCCTCCTCTGGCAACCTGCACAGAATTTTGCTTGATGGTTGCCATTAATTTGATTTTAATTAATTTTATAATGAATGTTTTTAGAATGTTGAACTATTTTGATTGTTGTTAGCCGCCCTGAGCCCAGCTTCGGCTGGGGAGGGCGGGATATAAATAAAATTTATTATTTTATTATTATTATTATCACTGATACAAAGCTCTTTGGGTGTATAACCGGAGTTAAAAATGAATAGGTACAAAAATTGATATTGCCAAGTCACTGACACTGTGCTGTTAAAATAAGGCCTGTAGACTTTCTTCATAGAATGTTGCTGTGGAATTTTCTTGCTCTGAAGATGTGGCACTGTGCAACAATAGTTTTACAAAGTTTTTACCGGCACCTGTCTAAGCCCTCATTAATTGCTGCCTAATTTTGTTTTTTCTCTAGACCCTGGATGTGGAGGAAAGCTTGGGATATGCAGAAATGCTTGTGCCTATTTTCAAATGGGAATTTGGATTTACTGCAGGATATGTACACTGATAAATCTGTTTAACTACAGTCAAAACCTGGAAAAGGGGCTAAGGTAAGGGGAATGCTTCATCTTTTTAATAGACTATGAGGATTCCTGGAATGTCTGATGGGTAATATTAATGACCTTCAATTGACGTTACACAGGTAACTGATTTGGGAAGGTGGAAATACATGATTTGGAATGCATTTTTTTTGGAGCGCTGTTACTCAGCTCTGATTACCTGGTTCTAAAGATTCAATCCTCCTTTTTTCAGAGTTGCTTCTTGTTCCTGAGAGATTTCTCTTCATATTCCTGGGCTACACCCAGTATCAAATTTTGAAAATACCAGTGTAAATCTAGAAATATTCTCCAAGCCCAGATATGCAGGAGCAGTACCTGGCATCCTTGGGCAGTTATCAGAGCACCTGAGGCAGACCCCAACACCAGGATCTGCTGCCCCCATGGATCCTGCTGCCTGAGGCGGTTACCTCACTTTGCCTCATGGGTGGGCTATCCCTGGAGCAACTGATGGGAGTCCTTTAATTGTTTTTCTGGCCTGTCACTCTGCTCCCAACCTAGCATCACTCTGAGGAGCTCTGGGGAAATTGAAAGGTTGGCTAGACTCAGCTGCCTAGTGTTGCCGTCCCAGCCAGGTGTGTCCAGTAGGGTCCTGACAGAGGAGGATGACCACTGGAGGACACTTTGTCCAGGTCTTCTTCCAACCTGGAGCCAGCCCTGTGCATGGACTAGTTACTCAGTGAGGGCAAGGCATTCTGCAGATGTCCAGAGGTGCTTGCACCTCCATTATGGCATTGCGTGCTGAATCCTGGTCTTAAAATGCATTGCAGAGGGGTTGAGCTCCTGTTAGCACTGTCTGAAATTATGTCCCTGGCTCCATAGAGAAAGATTGAGCAAAGCCAAAGCTGGGACTTGCTGGGATTCACAGTATTTATGTTCTCCAGTCAACTGTCTGATACTGCTTAAGAGACAGCAACCTCTTCTATCTAGGGGCCTGACCTCTCATCTCACCACCACACTCATCACAGGTTATAGTTCTGGTTCATGCCATAGAATATCTAATTCATATTGTGGCCACATTGTTGCTTGGATTTAAGCCAGTGTCCTGTTCAGCCAGAAGGTCCAGATGGCAAAGCAGCAATCTTTTGGCCGGGGTCCAGAGCAATGGTACTTTGGATGTTTTCATGCCACACAATTTCCATTCTGTCCTTTTAAAATCTCTTCCCCTCTCTCTTCCCTGTGGCATCATTTCTGTAATTTAAAATCGGTGTTGTTCAGGTTTTCTAGACCTAGGACTAGGGATAATTCAGATGAAAATGGAAACGGGAGCACAAATCCCCCATCTTTAATCGTTTGTCCCATGTCTGGACTGAAAATCAACCCAGTGAACATGATCAGTATTTGCTGCTGCTGCTGCTGCTGCTTTCAATCTGCCACTGATGTTTTTATATGTGTTGGAAGCCACCCAGACTGACTGGGGCAACCCAGCCAGATGGGCAGGGTATAAATAATAAAATTATTATTATTATTAGTGATGTGTAATTGATTGCACCCCCCCATCTGCACTGTGTTTCCTTTGCCTTGAAATGGGTTGGAATAATGTCAAAACTTATGTAATCTATGTCTCAAATTACATATATTATGCTGTTATGTAACTTGTCCACAGCAGACATCAACATAAATAGCATAATTCTTGACGGAATACAAACTGCAGCAGAAAAGAAACAGCGCTGCAAGTGATGAATTTAGGATAGAGTAGAAAATGATGCCCAACCCATAAACCCAACCACTAAAATAAAAATAAAAGTATCTCTCTACATCAGGGGTTAGGTGTCCCTCCAGGTGTTCTTGGAGTACAGCTTCCATCATCCTTGACCATTGGTTATGCTGGCTGGAATGGATGGGAGTTGGGATCCAACCGCATCAGGAGCACCACAAGTTACTCACCTCCCCCCTCTCTCTCACACACAAACCACTTTTCGTCATCTTTCATTTCCCCAGAAGATAGTGATAGCAGTGCTGGTTTGAGCTGCCTTGGCTGATCCGTTCCAGACCAGTGATTTGAATGGTCTGTTCCAAAATGTTACTTAAGAAATCCCATGTATATTATTTGTATGTGTGTGTTGTAAAGATCTCATGCTGAGCCATGCCCAGCCCTTCGAACAGAATCACACCCAGAGACCCTTCCAGCTGTGTATCTGGAGGAAGCATCAGCTGCTATTCTGAATCCCTTCTTATTATGAGACACGGCTGGTAGCGAATTGATCTTGGCTTAGGTGCAAATGTGATTCCATCCCCTTAAGTATTATGTTTTTAATAATCCATTCCAATTAATTTCCAGTCTGTCACCAGCCTTTGCAGCTTTCCCTTTTTCTTTTACATTACTCCCAAATTATATATTGTCCGTCTCACTCATTGTCTTCCTTTCCCCCACCCCTTCCCCGCTGCCTGCAGGATGAGGTCCTGTGCCAAATCAATGCTTCCGTCTCAGTGGCTGTTCCTGGCATATGTGTTAATGGTGTGCTGTAAATTGTTGTCCGCGACTAGCCACCATCCCCGGGGGCACCCAGGTAGGAGCTTTTAAACTCATTACGCGCCGCCGAGGCCAATTAATAACACTCTCTGAATGTTAGCGTCCACTTTTTAGCCATGGATAATTGATGAAGCTGTTGACACTGTGCTGCAATCGGAGCAGGAAAGGTTATGAACACATGTGTACGGAAAAAGAAAGAAAGAAAGGGATGAGTTATTGCTCAGATTTCAAAAGAGTTCATGGTAACGTTTATGTCGGGCAGTTTCCCAAGTGATTTCAAAACATCTTCCCGGTTTGGGGTGTTTTTCTTTGTTTCTCCTTTGTAACCAAAAGCAAAATAGATCTCAGTTTCGTATAGCAGAAAATAAACCCTTTTGTTACAGAAACTGAAGGTAGGTAGGGGAGAGGGGAGAAAAAATAATAATGATAGCTTACTAGTGATGTTTCACACGTTAGTTTCTTCTCCTTCATGTGATAAGCTGATTACTCTAACAAAATAAATTCCATTTTTAGAGCAGCTGTGATGGCCCTGCACAGTTGACAGGCTCTGTAGGATGTGAAAAACAGACCGGGTTTTCCCAGATGAAGAGATCAGTTATGGGAGGGGGGGGGGGGAGATGCAATACCTGGGCTAAGGAATCTTCCGAGAGAGGGTTTAGTGGGTAGGAACCTCCTGAGACCACTGGCTCACCAACCTAGGGATTTCAGCCAGAATCATATGCATGCCCAAATCTGTTGAACTGAAGACTGTGTCTCCCCACAGTGTCTCTTCTGTGGGCTGTCGGAGCTGCCAGCCTGCTGAAGCGTGCTCCCTTTCTGTAAATGAAAGCTACTTGGCTCACCTGAGAATTTGGTGTAGAAGGTTTTGGACTTTGAGCCATAAGTACTTGCCAGGCAGGACAGAACCATTTTGCTTGCTTCCCAGTTGGCGGGTTGCTGTTGCTTACCAGGAGAAGGCAGGGTTAGATGGGTGCTCTGCAAGCACACTGCCAGGAGCGCCAGATTGGCTCTGCTGGTGCATTTGCACCACACTGACCTCCCTGCTGCCATGCCACTCCTAGTAATTAACAGGGACCCCCACCTGCCAGGATGGTAGCATGGCAGCCCTGCCCCACCAGGATTTCTGTATTTCCCCTTCTGTTTGCTTGGCCTTTCCTGGGGTTCAAATCCCTGTGGACTGGTAAAGAGTGTCTTGAGCCTCACTTGAATTGCAGGGGTTGTTGTGGGAATAAACAAGACAGACTTTTCGAAGTCCTTTGTATGGTGTGTGTGTGTGTGTGTGTGTGTGTGAGAGAGAGAGAGAGAGAGAGAGAGGGGAAGTGCAATGCTCACTCCAATATTCTGAGCAGCTCTAAATTCCAAAGGTGCAACACTTTCCCAAGTACGGTTTCTTTCGGACGATGTTCACTGGAGGTTTGTTGTTGTTTGAACTTATTTGTGGAAGCACAGTAGCCACCAATAGCCTTTTCCTCCATTAATTTGTCCAATCCTCTTTTCAAGCCATCTGAGCTGATGATCACCAGTACATCTTGGTAGCGGGAGCAAATTCTATAGTTTATGTGCAGTGTGAGCAGAGCAACTGCCCTGAATCTCCCAATATTCAGCTTCATTTGGATATCTACAAGTTCTAGAGTTAAAAGGGAGAGAGAGAAGTTTTTCTTCTTTCACTTTCTCCACCCCACGCATAATTTTATACGCTGCTATCATGCTCCCTCTTTATGTGTCTTTTCTATAAACTGAAAAACAGCAACCCAAATGTTGTAGCCTTTTCTCATAGGGGAGTTGCTCCATCTCCTTGATCTTCAAAGACGTGAGTCCAGAGTGGTTGTCCTTTTTGTTTGCTAATATGGGATAAAGATGCTTTTGAATTATGGTGCTGGAGGAGACTCTTGAGAGACCCATGGACTGCAAGAAGATCAAACCGATCCATTCTGAAGGAAATCAGCCCTGAGTGCTCAATGAAGGACAGATCGTGAAGCTGAGACTCCAATACTTTGGCCACCTCATGAGAAGAGAAGACTCCCTGGAAAAGACCCGGATGTTGGGAAAGATGGAGGGCACAAGGAGAAGGGGACGACAGAGGACGAGATGGTTGGATAGTGTTCTCGAAGCTACCAGCATGAGTTTGACCAAACTGCGGGAGGCAGTGGAAGACAGAAGTGCCTGGCGTGCTCTGGTCCATGGTGTCACGAAGAGTCAGACATGACTAAACGACTAAACAACAACCAAGCGGCATGATTAGCTTAAGTCAATAAATATGTCCCTTCGAGTGATTATCTCTTTTGAAAAGCCTTTTCATGTAAGAAGGTTTCTTAGATCAGTCCATACTATTTACCTGCTTGGTCTACTATTGTCTACTCTGGCAGGCAGTGACTCTCCAGAGTCTCAGGCAGGGACTAAACCTGGGACGTCCCCCACTGGATGCTAGTTTGTGTTAACACTGAGTGCAGCCTGGGTCCCTATAACTGCATCCTTGTCATAAAAAACATGCTGATGATAAACACTCCGCCCCCCCAAGGAGGAGTGATCCTGTTCCTTGTTCTATGACATAAGGCTGTGTAGTACCTATGAATATAAGGGGACGCAGGTGGCGCTGTGGGTTAAACCACAGAGCCTAGGACTTGCTGATCAGAAGGTCAGCAGTTCAAATCCCCGTGATGGGGTGAGCTCCCGTTGCTCGGTCCCTGCTCCTGCCAACCTAGCAGTTCGAAAGAACGTCAAAATGCAAGTAGATATATAGGTACCACTCCGGCAGGAAGGTAAACAACATTTCCGTGTGCTGCTCTGGTTCGCCAGAAGCGGCTTAGTCATGCTAGCCACATGACCCGGAAGCTGTACGCTAGCTCCCTCAGCCAATAAAGCAAGATGAGTGCCGCAACCCCAGAATCAGCCACGACTGGACCTAAAGGCCAGGGGTCCTTTTACCTTCACCTATACCTATACCTTTACCTATGAATATAGCACTCTAGACCACCTTGTGACTATTTATAAGCATCACAAGTGTTACGCCGCAGCACATTTATTATTTTCTGCATTGCTACCCCATTCTTCAGCCAAAAGGGATCCCAGAGCCAACTTACAAAGGAATAATAATAATAATAATAATAATAATAATAATAATAATAATAACAATAATAATACAGCCCTTGCCCTTAGACATACAATCAAAGAGACAAGGCACAAAAGGAAAAGGGGACAGGGAAGGAGGAGGAAAAAACCAAGCCCAGGGAACAGTTCTTCACAAAGTTCTTAAAACCCAGTTCAGCTGGGTTGGAAATAGCATAGGGTAAGGAGGAGGTAAAAGCAACTTCTGTCTCAGCAGAGCCAATAGACTGGCCCTGCATCTCTTCTGTACCTCTGTTGTGGCTTATTGGAGGAGCTGCTGCCAGGCCAGCATATGAGAATTTGCATTTCTAAACCGCAGTTTGCGTTCCAGTCCAGGGTACCAACCACAGAAAGAAAACCATTTATATAAGATCATATCAACTTAAAACAGGAAAGGTCTTGACATCCTGGTTATTCTGAAAAACCTGGAAAGTTTCTCCATACGCCTAGGCAGTATGGAAGGGGTGTGCTTAGAGTGGCTGCCTGTGTAGGGACCCTTTGTTGTTACCATGGCAGCGAGAAGAATAAACAAAACTCCCAAACTTTGAGCAGTGAATATCTGCCAAACAAATGGTGGGACCAAAATAACCTATGCAAATGTATGCAAATCTGTTTCTTTAAACATTATCTCAGTTGCAGAAGTGGGGGCCCCCAGAATAATTTAGAGCTTAACTTGGCTGCTGCACAAAAACTGTAGTTTTTTCCACATTTGTCATGTTTACATATAGTTTTATGACAATTCAGCATTCAGTTAATTAGGGTGGTTTTGAGTTTTTTTTATATAAAAAAAAATCTGTACCATCTGCTTTGGTACCATTTCCAAAATCACCTCATTTAGAGGCAAGTTTCCATGTTAAAAATAAACTCTTGGGAGCCTCTGTTATTATCACATTGCAACAAAAATATATATGAAATTGCTGGCATCAATTAGCATGGGAATACCTACTACTTTATCCACAAACACTCCACAACTGGGAGCCCAGCGACATGGTGATAAGTTGCTGGCGATTTCACAAGGTGGTGATTGGTGTGTGAACAATGTCTGAATGTGTAAACTTACACGAACCGTCACTTCATGGTCTCGTTTTCCACCCCCTTTCCCCACAAAAAAGTCGATGGTGGCTATTTATTTCTTGAAAATTTCCAGCTACAGTTAATGAGCAAAATTAATTTGCATCTTTTGAGCAGGTCCGCAACCCCACAGCCCATCTTGTTAATCTCAGTTTCCACATGGTCTTCCAATTCCGTTCAGTTTGCCTTTTCTAGCATGCAAGAGAATTAGCAGTGGCAAAAACATGTTGACTTTGGAATTCGTTTCCAACCTAGGATTCAATCACGCCCCTTTAAAATTCATTCTCCATCCATTCCCAGGGGAAATACCTGTGATGGGAAGATGATGATGATGTCTTTTGTGTGCATGCAAGATGAATGCTCATTACACACAGTGCAAATTCTTTAACTTTTACCGCTCAAGTCTTTGCTTGTATGTGGGGTTGTGCTATTATTATTATTATTTTGGTAGGGTTAAGATTGATTTTTAGCCCTCTCAATAGGCACCCTCTTAATATTAAAGTGTTTGTGAAGTGACAACAACTTTATGTGAATGAAAAATAGATGACCGTAAGGTAATTGCTTCTGGAAGCCTCAAGGAATATAACAAGCAATACTTTGTTGTCGTTGTTAATTTAGTTCCTTCTGAAAAATTGAAGCAAACTTCAATTGAAGCAAACTTCCCTTGAACAAAAGGGAAGACTGATGTTTACCTGCCATTTTCTGTCTCAGAGTGTCTGCACCGTCTTGACTAAGCTGCCGTGATGTCACAGAATGTTCACAACATTCTAACTGTTCAGAATGCTGAAAGTCCATGAAACCTTTGCAAATGAGGAGCCCAGAGCCATTGGCAGACAGGAAGTGTGGGTGCTGAGCTATGAGGGAGGCTTGTGGCTAAAGGTTAAGTGAGAAGAGGCCCCAAGATCGAGAGGAGGTAAGGGACAGGGGAAGCGAGGTGGCTGAAGGAAGGGAATAGGGCAGGCTATGGACTGAGAAGCAGGGGGAAAGCAGATCACGGAGGGAAAGGGCAGGAGGCATTGTATGATGTTGGCGAGATCATTGAGGACACGGGAAGGAACTCTGAAAACTGGGGATTTTTGCACTGTGCGCCTAGAGGCAGCAAGTAAAGAGAGGTGATAGTGAAAATGTTAAAAGTCACATTTTGATTTGTATGACTGTAATTACGCAGGGCTACAGCTGTAGCAGGGCTACAGCTCCCGCTGCTCGGTCCCAGCGCCTGCCAACCTAGCAGTTCGAAAGCACCTCCGGGTGCAAGTAGATAAATAGGGACCGCTTACCAGCGGGAAGGTAAACGGCGTTTCCGTGTGCGGCTCTGGCTCGCCAGAGCAGCGATGTCATGCTGGCCACATGACCCGGAAGTGTCTCCGGACAGCGCTGGCCCCTGGCCTCTTGAGTGAGATGGGCGCACAACCCCAGAGTCTGTCAAGACTGGCCCTTACGGGCAGGGGTACCTTTACCTTTACCTTACAGGTCTCTAGTTATATGTTCTGTGGCTGCATATAGCCATACAGATGCAGCAACAGACTTGTATAGCACACTTGCTTGGTACATTGTAATTATCTTCTGAGTATTGCAGCTAATATGCGTAGTAGGGATTTCTCAGGGGTTTGCAATTAGGATTGGGGCAAACACAGTCCTGCTTTGATGGAGATAACTGTATATTACGGACCCCTGTGAAATAGTGTAGTTTAGGATCTTCTGAGAACTACTTCACAGATGGTAACTTGTAAGCAAACACAGTTTGTGACATTGCACAACTGCATTGCTGATAATGGGGTGTATTTGTTAAGGCATTAGCTGTAGCTGCCAATTTCCTGACTTTGTGGAGCTTGTCAAGATGAGATAGACTTAACTCCGCGCTTAATCTGGTGGGCTTTAAAAAAATTATAATTGAGTAGTATCTGATGAGGACTGATCCTTCTTTCTCAAAGTGTTCCAGTGTGTTAGATCAGGGCCTGAAGTGAACTCTAACTGTGTACATATCATATATTTAAAGCATATGATGTCCCTTAAAGAAACCGGGGAACTGCAGCTTTTTAAGGGTGCTTGGAATTGTAGTTCTGTGAGAGGTAAACTACAATTCCCAAAGAATCTCACAGAACCTCTCACAGAACTACAATTCCCAAGATTCTTTGGGAAAGTTATGTGCTTTAAATGTATGGTGTATGTGCAGCCCCAGTGACTGTTTCCACAACATTATGAGGCCGTTCTTCGCAGCCCCCAACACAAAATCACATAATTGGAGAGAGAGGTGTTGGGTAAGAATCCTGTTGTTGATACTCAGGTTTCAAAGCAGCGAACAGAAGGAGGGCTGCTTCAGCAAGACATAAAGGGCACATCAACAGACCTGAACCTATAGCTCAATTCTCCCTTCATCATCTAATCAAACAACCACATCATGACATTGACATCTGGAGATAGGAAATATGTGTCATTTGCAGGGCAGGGGGTGGGGGGAACTGAGCTGCAGTGAATGTCACCTTCCCATCACCCTCCCCTGACTATCTAGAAAAAGTACAAGCATTTGATTTCATAGCCTTTCTCCACCTCCTTACTACCAGTCTGAAGCTAATTTAAAGTAAGAGTTCCACGTGATAATTACACTTCTCTCTCATTTGTAAATCTAGGAGAAAATGCTGTTTCTGCTTCTCTTTTTTAAGGTGGCAATGACATTCTGCGATTTCATGTCATATTTCATGAGCAATAGCAGTCATAACCTTTATAAGGCATTTAAAACACACACACACGACTACTCTAATGTTTGTTGAGTGTTACTTTTTGATGTAGGTTGCTTGTTTTAAAGTTATGTTTTATTATCACATTTTTGAATTGCATTAGATTGTTATAAGATGTACATTTTTTGTTTCTTCAGCTTGTAAACTGCCTTGAGTATTGTAAGATAGAGAGACGGTATACAAATTAAAAATGTTGACGTTGTTGTTGTTGACTACCTGAAGTCTTTAGACTTTAGGCAGTAGAGCTCTTCTGTTACTAAATGCCGGACTAAAACCCAAGGTTCAGGGGATTAGTCTAGCCTGGACTTTGCTTTCTTGGTTGTCAAGAACCATTGTGGTTCCCAAGTTGAAAACCTTCTTTAAAGGGGAGAAGCCTTTGAGATCCCGCTAGAGGGCTCTGCAAGACTAAAAACCATTCACGGGCTGCCAAGGAGAGACAGAGCTCTCTGTCTAATGATGGAAGTCATAGCTCTGCAATTTGCTAATCAGAGTGACGGGTCCTTTGTCTTTTCATGGGTCAGACATGAATGGCGCGCAAATATGTTCTAGCCTTTTGTTACACTTAACTCCACTTATGTCTTAATGTTTTATTCAGTGTGCTCTATTTATGGGTATTATTGCCTTGCTTCCATCTCTCTCGGAGGCTGGCCACAGTGGAAGGCTAGGTCTGTAATCTCTTCAAGTAAGACAGTGAAAAGAGCACATCAGTAGAACAAAAAGGACTCTTTTAAACAATATAATATTTGGCTTGAGAATATGCATGTTGCCAAACAATACAGACATGGTGTGTGTGTGTGTGTGTGAGAGAGAGAGAGAGAGAGAGAGAGAGAGGAGGAAATTCATAGTTTTATCTTCTTTAAATACTATGGGGAACCATAATACACACAGGATAGGTTTTGACAAAGTCTTCAATTTAAATGCATAGGTATGCTTTCCTTTGGGAGCAATTCAATGTTAATTTGGTCTTTTATAATGTAAAATATAGCCCCTGGTATAGTTTCTCCATGAATGTGCACTTTACAAATGCATTCCTGTATGAATGGATTTATGTATTCAAGGGAGCTGGAAACAAATTACAGATTGGATGATTAATGTGTAGCTTTCATGGGCCAGGATTCTTAATGATCAGGAAAAGAATAACATTCCTTATAGAACAGTAGGGTGAACTTCTAAATTATCAAGCCCCAAGCAGCGAATGAATGGCCAATGCTGTTGTCCCCCTGGTGAGTGGACTGAACCAAAGTCCTACCAACCAAACCCGTACACCCCAAATAATATGATCCTATTCCATAACTGCTCCGGGGAAGCTTGGAGAAATGCAGGCCTCTTTGACTCAGTGCACATTTCATCAGTTTACATGGACAGCACTGTTATTGGAGCTTGATATCTGTAGCGACAGGGATGGGGAACCTGTGGCTCTTCAGGCTATATTGAACTCAAACTCCCATCAGCACCAGCCAACATGGTCACAGTTCCAGGACCATGAGAGCTATAGTCCAGGATCATCTGGAAGACTAGATGTTTCTTACCTCTGCTGTAATGGGAGACAGCCCTTTGATGGATATCCTATCCAGAAGTTATGTAGCAGATGTTTCTGCAGCTAAACTAAAAGCATTTATGCCTATGCACTGGCATTTCATGCATTTGTTGTTGTTTAGTCGTTTAGTCGTGTCTGACTCTTCATGACCCCATGGACCAGAGCACGCCAGGCACTCCTGTCTTCCACTGCCTCCCGCATTTTGGTCAAACTCATGTTGGTAGCTTCGAGAACACTGTCCAACCATCTCGTCCTCTGTCGTCCCCTTCTCCTTGTGCCATTAATCTTTCCCAACATCCGGGTCTTTTCCAGGGAGTCTTCTCTTCTCATGAGGTGGCCAAAGTAGTGGAGCCTCAGCTTCAGGATCTGACCTTCCAGTGAGCACTCAGGGCTGATTTCCTTAAGAATGGATAGGTTTGATCTTCTTGCAGTCCATGGGACTCTCAAGAGTCTCCTCCAGCACCAGAATTCAAAAGCATCAATTCTTCAGCCTTCTTTATGGTCCAGCTCTCACTTCCATACACCAATACTGGGAAAACCATGGCTTTAACTATATGGACCTTCATACATTTAGTCATGGAATAAAGACTAGCATGGATGGCTTGGCAGCCAATCATCAAACCTTGTAAGGTACTATAGGCCTGAAGGGCTAATGTGTTTGTTTGTGACTGGCTGGCTTGCTGGCACACAGATATGTCTTTGTAGGGTATGCCACAAAATAGTGAACATGCTAACCCAAAGGTTGCCAATTGTCAACACATTTGGATTTCTGGGTGAGCATCATGGGTGCCATCCCCTCTGCTCATTCATCTCCTTATTTCTTGATTGCTAAGCTGACTCAGGAGTCTTGGGTGAAGGACCTTCTCGAAAGCTTTTTGAAAGTCTAAATGCGCAATGTCATCCAGATCTATCTATATGCTTGTGGGCACTGTCAAAGAATTTTAATAGGTCATTGAGGCAGGACTTAGCATTACAAAAGCCATGCTCATTATACTTCACAAAGACTTATTCTGTGTGCTTGGTAATTTTATGCCTGACAGTGGTTTCCACCAGTTTTCCCAGGGCTGACTTAAGCTAACTGGTCTGTAGTTTCCACATCTAAGAGGGAAGCTACAGATCTAAGAGACGAGTTACATATTTCATTAGCAGATCACCAGTTTCACATCTGAGTTCTAGGATGGATGCCATCTGGATCTGGCTGAGTAAAATGAGATTCTCCCTTGCACATGTGGATAATTACTGGTATAGAAAAAAATGGAACTGCCTCTGCACATAAGAGATTCTTTGTGTATTTGGGGGACTAAGAAAGTTGGGTCACATCCATGGTACATGTAAGTTCAGAGTTCACCAATAGCAGGCTTAACCTCCACAACGCTCCTTAGCCTGCATTGCCAATGGCTGAGATTATGGAGATTATTGGCTACCCTTGTCCTAGAAGTAGCCCACACTTCAGAAATGACCCATTCATCACAACCCTTTCTCTCTTGTCATTTCCGCTTCTATTCCATGGATGACGTCTTTGATACAGTAGGCAATTTATAGCATTCATAGCATTTTGAGTTGGGCTCCCTTCCAATAAATTCCTGTGACATCTTCCCTTAAAGGAATTTCTTGATTTTACTGCAAGCAGCCTGTTTTGTTTCAGAAAAGTGACCAATTGGAGGGCTGTGTCTTCTTAAGGCAGGAGATTAGACATCTCATCTTGTGCTCTGCTGGGTAATCTCTTCTCATCATGCTGGAAATGATACCTGTCAGAACAGAATGGAACCAACATTTGGTATTCATTAACTTTCCAGGATAGCAATCTTTAAGAATGCTCCCAAGAAGAAAAAACAAATTATGAGCGAGAAGCTCAAGGATCAACACTTGCATTGCTTGGCATCAGACCCTTCCTTTCTCTTGTGATTTCATCTTCCATTATCCTGCTGTGCAAGATCCAAAAAGAAGTGAAGCCGGTGATGGCTGTTGTTTCTTTTTCCCATGTTTCAGCCTTCAGCTAAATTCTCTTGGAGTTCATGTGTACGTGACAGGTGTCCAATAGGAATGGAGGAAGCTATCTCATGCTGAGTCAGACTGTTGGGTCCTAATGGCCCATTACTAGCCTTTCTCAGCCTTGGACTAGATGACCCTTGGGGTCCCTTCCAACTCTACAACTCTATGATTCTATAGAGCTTGCATCATCCCTGACCACAGGCCGTGCTGACTAGGAATGATGGGAGTTGTAGTCGAACGGCACCTGGGGACCCAAGGTTGAGAAAGGCTGGTCTATGGAAATGACTGGCAGAATCCGAGACCAGGGAGAAGAGTCGGTAGAAGAAGGTTGGAAGAAATTTAAAGACTATCTACAGAAACACTGTAAAATTAAGGGATGTTAGAAGGATGCTGGAATGAAGTTATGTGGTTTTAGCAGTAATGTTACAAAGGAGTAAGTAAAAATGGATTGTTAACAGGTGAGAATGTAAAGTTACAATATATTAAGATAAATTATTGAGATAAAAATAAAGATGGAAAGGATTTGCTGAATTAACTAATTGAACTAAAACACAAAAAAGGGAGGTGTGAGGAGGTCAAGGAAACAAGCAAATGAAAGATAAGATATGGAAAGATTGACTTGTTTTTAATTGTTTTTATTTTTCTGTATTTTGTATTTTCTGTTTTCTTTTTCTTTCTTTTTGAAATTTTTTGAAATTTCAATAAATATTATTTTAAAAAAAGAAAGAGAAAGGCTGGTCTACACTGACTGGCAGCAGGTCTGCAGAATTTGAATATGGTATCTTGTGAATGTGGGATGCGGGTGGTGCTGTGGTCTAAACCACAGAGCCTAGGACTTGCCGATCAGAAGGTCATGGCAATCCCCGCAATGGGGTGAGCTCCCGTTGCTCGGTCCCAGCTCCTGCCAACCTAGCAGTCCAAAAGCACATCAGAGTGCAAGTAGATAAATAGGTACCGCTCCGGTGGGAAGGTAAACGTCGTTTCCATGTGCTGCTCTGGTTCGCCAGAAGCAGCTTAGTCATGCTGGCCACATGACCTGGAAGCTGTCTGTGGACAAAGCCCGGCTCCCTCGGCCTATAGAGCGAGATGAGTGCCACAACCCCAGAGTCATTCGCAACTGGACCTAATGGTCAAGGGTACCTTTACCTTGTGCATGCAACACAAATGTTCTACCACTGAGCTATAGCAGTCCCCAATAGTGAAGGTGAAGGGCTACTCTGGGCTGTGGGTGGGGGAAGGGCAGGTCCCTGCTCCAATGAATTTACAGTTGAATAGCAGAATTCATGCATGTGCAGTTGGGGTTAAGAAGCAAGCTTAAATATGAAGCAGATTTAAAAACAAAAACAGTATTGCTTATATGGTAGGAATTCCTCACCCACCAACCCACCACTTAAGTGTAGCTTCTGCTCCTTGGCATAGTCCACAAGAGATGCTATATCTTTCTGAATTCTGCCTTCTGTGGGCTTATCCTGTACTGGTTCCAGCTAGCCTTACTGGTATAAATAACAAGACTGTGACAGATTTAGAACAATTTGCAGTGTTTCTTAGTAAGGATCTAATGCAGTAATTATTATGTGCAGAGCTGAGCAACTTCCTCTAGCCAATTAATCTAGCCATAGAGATAGAACTCACTCAATATTTTAGTATGTCTGGGATGAGGGATGGAAGAGGCCTTTGTTTTAAATGGAATTAATCACCGAATTTGGTGGTTCCAACCAAACTGAGCTTTGCTTGCATCAAATTGCCTCTTGCATTGTGCATCTTCATGTCTGAGCCATGGATGCATATTTTTTTCAAAAGCCTAATTATATGCAAAATTATATGGAATAAATTAACATACTATAAATACAATGTTTATAAAAGAGTCAAGTCCCAAGCTGTGCCATATTTCTGCAGCATAATTTTATAAGTATACTAACACATTTATTTTTATATAGTTGTATACATCACTGTAGGCATCTGTTTGTACTAGTAACTTTAGCATCTCTATGTATATCATATGATATGTATAGTAGTGCATATAATATGCAATAATTGTTTGTATTTTTAGTAGAACTGGGGGGGGCATTACTTTTCACTGAAATCAAGGACCAAGACATTAGAAATTAGAAAACAAAAATCTGTTTGAATATGCTTGCCATTGATATTTTCTGAAAATTCAGCCCTTATCTGCAGCGAGAGCTTTTTGCTTCTTTCTTCTGTTCTCTTTGAAAGTTTGTGCTTAGCTACTGCCTGTTGACAATGCATATTTCTTTGTTTTGTCACCTCCCTCTAAAAAGCCTCTTTTGTAGGATGCTTTTCATGCGTCTTGGCCTAAGAGGGTTTTGATCGTTCGAAGGCCCTTGTTGAGTAGTAATCATCCAAGCTTTCCCCAAGCAATAAGTGCCGGCATCTCTGTAATAATGATAGTCCATCCTGCTCTCTTAGCCTTAATTGCTGAGAGCATTTTCCTCTTAACAAAATGCCAGTTGAATTGGAAGGTTTCCCCTTAGCGAGATTCAGAAGCGAAGCAGCATCCCAAGGCGGATCGTCGGTGCCTGGAAAGTTTGGCGAACTTAATTGCTTCCTCGTCCTGACCTCGCCGCTTTGGTTGTTTTGTTGCTTGAGACTGAGAAGCAGGAGAAGAGAATCAGCAGAGATTGGATTGACTTTTCCTGCCAGCCCCCTTCTTGTACTTCACATGACCCTCCTGTCCTCCATCTGAACTCTAGATGGAAGGATATTTGTGTGGTGTTTTTGTTAGCAGATGCTTTGACAGGTGTGGGGGATCCTTCTTACAATTTTTCAGCTGGGTGGGATGCTGCCAGTGAAGGTCCTGTGGAAGCTCAGAAGAAACACCAGCCTCAGCAAAATGCTGTTTATGGCAAATGAAGCTCCAGTCCCCAGACGAGGAGCCAATATAATTAGTCTGCAGCTTGCGAATAGCTCTGTTTCGCTAATGTCAAGAAGCCTTCCATTTTATCAGAATGAATCGCTTGGATGCCGGTGCCAGATGAGGTAGAATGCCATTTGCTCTGAAACATGCTCCCTTGTAGGACCTTATAATCTACCCAAGGAATGTATCTGTGACCATCAGTGGGGCAACAAATCCCAGAAATGTTCCTGCCAATTCCTCTTTTTTTTTTGCTTGCTCCAAGCACTAATTTATCTTTGCTGTTGTTGCTTATTCCTTTCAAGTGATCAGAGTAAATGGATAATAATGCTTCTATAAAGAAACACATAGGGAAGGAAGGCAGGAGCACTACAGGAGAAACACGGCAGAGGAGGAAGAAAGAAACTTACTTTCCATACCAGGGCTGGCCCTACCATTCGGCAAAGTGAATCAGCTGCCTTAGGTTGTGGATGTTGGGGCGGGCGGGCAATGGTAGATGTAGATCAGTGGCAGAGCATCAGCATCAGATGGTTGGACAGTGTTCTTAAAGCTACCAGCATGAGTTTGACTAAGGCAGTGGAAGACAGGAGTGCCTGGCGTGCTCTGGTCCATGGGGTCGCGAAGAGTCGGACACGACTAAACGACTAAACAACAACAACAACAAGAGCTGAGAAGAGAGCCTAACAAGTGAATCATTAAGTGGGGCTGTATCTGTTGGCTCAGTCACATGAAAGAGATACTAATACAAGTCTGTGCATATATAGGTCTTCATTTTGGGTGGAGTGAGTCTTTGTTTCTCAAGCTACTGACCAGAATGGACATGCTAATCTCTTCTCTAGGAAAACAACCTCAGGCCAATGAAGGCTGGAATGGAGAAGAGACAGATCTTTGCTTTTTTTTAGCTCTTGATGGAAGATATCCATAATCTAAGGTATTTTACCTATGCTGGGACCAGTATGCAGCTATCTGGATGTAACTTTGTTTGTTTCAAGTTGCTTTGGAGTAGAGTTCTGTAGTAAAGCTTTTGAACCATATTTTTGAACTGGACACATTTTATTTTAAAGAAGTCAGTTCTTATTCCTCTAATTTGCTCCCATATGTGCAATATTATTAACCTCAATATGAGGTTAATGACCTATCTGTAACTCAATATGAATAACCACTGCACTGTGCAGTGCTGAGTGACACACTGCTTTTGGAAGCTGGAAGAGCAGCAGCTCCCCAACTACACCACCCCACCAGCCGACCGCTACTGCAGTGGAAGAAGAGGTAAATCTCCTCCCCCAACATCACGGTCTTGATCCCAGATTGCTGTCTCTCAGTATGACTTTCGTTGCAACTTAGAAAACCAAAGCCTAATCATTGCACACAGGCATTTAATGTAGCATGTGGTTGTTTGTCCCTAAGTACATACACATGGGTGGCACTGTGGGTTAGACCACAGAGCCTAGGACTTGCCGATCAGAAGGTCGGTGGTTTGAATCCCCGTGATGGGGTAAGCTCCCGTTGCTTGGTCCCTGCTCCTGCCAACCTAGCAGTTTGAAAGCAAGTGCAAGTAGATAAATAGGTACCGCTCCGGTGGGAAGGTAAACGGCGTTTCCATGCGCTGCTCTGGTTCACCAGAAGCAGCTTAGTCATGCTGGTCACATGACCCGGAAGCTGTACGCCAGCTCCTCGGCCAATAAAGCGAGATAAGCGCCGCAACCCCAGAGTTGGCCACAACTGGACCTAACATTCAGGGGTCCCTTTACCTTTACATACATTGCCATCATTAACATCAAACATCTGCTACCCAACTTAGCATCATTTTAATAGCAATATTATTATTTTAGGCTGCAATCCAATGCCCACTCACCGGGGAGAAGGACCCTATGAACTCAATGGGATGTCCTCCCATATGTAAGCTTGCACGATTATGTGATTGGTCTATTCTATCTATCGGCAGAACTTTGCAACCTTAGTTTTAAGAGATCGCTGTGTTGCTGATTTTGCCTGCTTTTTGTCCTTTGATCTGTATTTCCTGCCTTTTGAGGCAGTTAGGCAGGACACTTCCACAATGAACGGGTTTGTGATACTGCAACATGCAGCAAATAAACCACAGACTGATGGGGGGGGGGGGGAAAGACAAGAGAGTATGAAAATATACTGATAAAGCAGGGGACCTTGAAAATGTTCTCTATATCAAGGATGCCGTCCAATTCTGGAGAGCTCTCTGCCACTATAAGAGCCATTCCGTGTTGTAATATTATTATTGTTATTATATATAGTTCTGGCATAAATCTCATGACTTAAACTCTCTGCACTGTGAAATGGAGATAATGTCAAGCTGATTGATAAAGTGAATAGGACATGACAGTCTGCAAGGAGGGAAAAGGGAAAATCATTTTCAGCAGAGACAGGATCTCATGATGTTGTTTAGTGCTTGATAAGCAGATTGAGAATCAGAAAATCAGATTTAAATTACCGGGTGATGAAACGAGATGGAGATAAATAGGTCTGCTCTAGTGATGGCATCTCTTCTTGACTGAAATAAGAGATTAAGGCTGCAGTCCTTATAGCCACTTACCTGGTGGGGAGACTCCTTGAATTTACTTCTGAGTTTTCATATGTAGTATTGCATAGCATGGTTGCAGTCCTATGTCACATGTGAATAAGCCCCATTGAACTAAGTGGGATTTACTTGTTAGAAGACATGCATAGGATTGCGTTGAGAACAATGTACAGTATTGTTACAGTTAAGTCACTTTCCTGGTATGTGTGTTTTCTCTTCAAGAAATTAAGTTTGAGTGCAGAACTATTCTAAAAACAACCTGCGTAAAATGCGCCAGGTTAAGAATGTATTCTGTGTCTCATACTCTGTCTGACTCTTCTGTTAAACACCCAGCCACACAAACGCACTAAAAACAAGGCATGCAATAAAATGTTGCAATATCACAGCACTTTTTCAGTGAAGAATTTAAAATGGAACTACAATGTTTTTCCCAAGCAAACAACATTCTGACCCTTTGCTCTTGCAAAACCAACGACTCACTTGATAGCAGAGTAGAAGACAGCTCTTGAGGTAGTTGACCAGAACGAAGTTCTGGTTCATAGCAGTGGCAGATGTTCTATTTGAACAGCATACCATGAAATAATGATGAAGTCTTATTTCCCACCCCCATCATGGACACAAGTTACATTCATTCATTCATTCATTCATTCATTCATTCATTCATTCATTCATTTTACATTCAGCTACCATTCTTCCATTATGGAACTTCCAGTGGTATACATGATGGCATCCCAATAGTCACCTATCTATATACAGACTAGACCAGGGGTCAGCAAACTTTTTCAGCAGGGGGCCGGTCCAATGTCCCTCAGACCTTGTGGGGGACCTTTTTTTGGGGGGGGGGAATGAACAAATTCCTATGCCCCACAAATAACCCAGAGATGCATTTTAAATAAAAGGACACATTCTACTCATGTAAAAACATGCTGATTCCTGGACCATCCATGGACCGGATTTAAAAGGCAATTGGGCTGGATCTGGCCCCTGGGCCTTAGTTTGCCTACGCATGGACTAGACCCAGACCTGCTTAGCTTCAGTAGGATGGCCTCATGTGTTTGCAGACCATAACCTGGATCTGGGATTGTTGATATTTCCTTCCCTGACCTTCTGCAACAAGGACCAAAATCTCTCTCCTCGCGATGCCACTGGATGATAACAGTTACTTTTCTTATCTATGAAGTTCTCAAAAACAAACATGTGGAAACAATGAGCCATGGAGCAAACCATGGCAGACTTCTTGCTGCCAGACCATAGCTGTCAGCTTTCCCCCTTTTTAAAGGGAAATTCCCTTATTCTGAATAGGATTCCTCGCAAGAAGAGGGAAAAGTTGACAGTTATGTGCCAGACCTTGTTGGATATCGTTCCCATTTTCCTCATGTTCCATGTCTCTTCGGCAGTCACCAACCTTTCGGGGCCTGCTGGTAGTCTGAAAATCAGAAAACTGTGATGGGCACCACAAACACCTTGCAACCAAGCTTACCCTGCAGCCTCTTCCATTGGCTACCATATAAGTCTTATTTCAAGTCAAATATCAGTAGGGCAAGGAAGGCTCCTGTGGATGCCTCTGTGGGATTCTGTGTGCCCGCGAGTGCCACTTTGGTGCCCTCTCATTTTAGACTGAGCCTGAGGGCAGGGACCATCTTAGTACTGTTGTCTGTGCACTGCTCTGACAGCCCTTTTAGGCGGCAGAGGGAGAAGTGTAAATGCCTTAAATAAATAAGTAAATTTAGACCCAGTTTTATGCCTTAAGTCTTAGCTGTGCCAGGTTTGTCACTGACTTTTCCTGATTTCTGATTGCCAGTGGCATGGCCTCATGAAAGGGTTTAATTTGACTTTTTTGAGCACCTTCTAGCTTGGTGATTCACAAAGATATAAAAAACATGAAGAGTTTTTAAGAGGTTTTAATATCAATGAAGTTTGTGCTCAGATTATGAGGCCTGCATTTTTTTATTTTTTTATTTTGAGGACCTGCTGACTTTAATTTTAAAATCCTTTAAAGGCGCAGGGAAGGGGGTAGTGGTGAGAAGGTCTCCATTTCCTTTACTTCCTGTCAGTAATACCGCTCAGTAATCACTGAGCAATCTTCTCTGATCCCCAGAATAAACTCAGCCTTGAAACTTCGTCTAGTAATCCCTGCGCTGAGCCTGAAGTCTCCTCAGAGATGGGATGTGCATATAGCCAGGTCTGAAAGACTGGAGCAGCTGTGGAAGATGTCCTGAAAGCTAGGTATGCCAAACACTGCTTCCTGTACAGTGGTACCTCAAGTTACAGACGCTTCAGGTTACAGACTCCGCTAACCCAGAAATAGTACCTTGGGATAAGAACTTTGCTTCAGGATGAGAACAGAAATCGTGCTCTGGCGGCATGGCGGCAGCGGGAGGCCCCATTAGCTAAAGTGGTACCTCAGGTTAAGAACAGTTTCAGGTTAAGAACGGACCTCTGGAACAAATTAAGTTCTTAACCCGAGGTACCACTATACAGTGCTGCAGCCATATGCAAACAGGACTATTATTATTCCTGTTATTGCCATCAATGTATTAATTACTTTCTAAGCTGACGTCTAAATGTGATTGGCACATAAAATAGTTAAAGCAGTTAAAAACACACAAAAACCAGCCAATACGTCTGAAACAAGACTAAAATGCTCATAAATGGACACTGGTGCTAAACACTCATTCGCCCAGCTGGGAATGAGCTGTGGGAACAAAAACGTTTTCAACTGTTTCTGGAAATTACAGAGAGTGTGCACCTGTCATTTGAGATTCCACATGACAGGGGGCGGCCACACTTAAAGCCCTGCTCCAAGTTACTACAGAGCTGGTTTCTGACATCTTTGAAACTTGCAGGAGAAGCTCCCATAGACCAGAGTGATGCACAGGGTTTATAAGGAAAGGGCGGCTCCCTAAGGAGCCAGGTTCTGAGCTGTATAGGGACTTACTTTCAACTTGGCCCTGTAGCGAATTGGCAGCTGGTGCAAATCCTGCAAACAAGGTATAATATGTTGGTGGTAGTTTCTCCCTTCAGCCAACCTAGCCACTGCATCTGATGCCAGCTGCAGCATCTGAATCAACCCGAAGGGTAGTCCCACTTAATGTGCATTGCATCAATTGAACCATGATGCTACCAGAGCATGAACAACTGTGGTCAAGCTATCCCAATCCAGGAACAGCTTTAGTTATTTTACCAACTGAAGACTATACTACATGCAAATTGGACTATACCATAGTAGCGCTCTTAAAGAGCCATTCTGTTTTCCCTTGATTGTTTAGTGCACAATAATAACATTAAGTCATGCATGTGATAGGGTTCCATATTTTTTTAATAGTGGCAGCCAGCCACGTTTACTTTTATATTCATCCTGGGCAGAAGATGGCAGTAGAAGAACATTCAGAAAGCAGATGCTCTGGGATTTTGTTTCGAGGTGGAATGAAGAGTTTACACCCTCATTACCCCCCCTCCAACTTTATGGGTGATTTTGTTTTTCCTTGCTCCCCCTCCACCCCAGTTTTGGCCCTGTGCATCCATACGATACCACTAATGCCTTAATTTAATAATTGTTGCGAGGATCAGAAAAACAGATATTTCTGTGTCTGTTGCTAAAGACGCAGGTGGCTGAATCATACATCGTCTATTAGAGACATGCCAGGATGCATTTCATGGGTCATACTCCAGAAATGAACAGCCTAGCCTGGTCAGAATCCTACAGGGGGTGGGGAATGGTTTCCTATCTAGGTTTATATCAAGCTGCTTCAATTAAAATGGATAGAGATTTTGTTTCCACTGAGCTCAGACAAATAATTTGATTTTTCACTTAAAAAAAAAATCCAGTAGCATACCTTCCAAGTTGACTTTGTAAATGTATTTGTCCTTCATGTGCCTTGCGTTTCTCATGTTACTTACTGGAGATCCTTCCATTTGCGACAAAATGTTACGCAGCTTTGCACAATCGCATTGCGTCGTAAAATGTTTCACAACTAAAAACGGGTCTTTTTGAAATAAAAATAATAATTTTTATTAAAGATTTTCCTCGTTTACAAAAGCACATACATTGTCTCTTTCTTCTGGTTGTTTTTTCTACAGATCAGTTACATTTGTTGTGAGACACTGGACCACATTCTAGACCATTGGGTGGGGTTAATTTCATAGCCTATGTCGTCCTCCCATTGTTTTTTGATTTCATCAAGGGGGTTTGTGGGGCCTTGGAGCAGTGTTTTGTGTATTATGGATACCATCCCCTTGCCATGTCCCATTGTTGTTAGGAAAAAGTTTCTGAAGGTGGTCAAGGGCCTAGTGGCTGTTGATTTTACTACTGGGTTGCTTAAGAAGGCATGTAGTTAAAAAGGTAAAGGACCCCTGACAGTTAAGTCCAGTTGCAAACGACTCTGGGGTTGTGGTGCTCATCTCGCTTTACAGGCCGAGGGAGCCAGCATTTGTCCGCAGACAGTTTTTCCAGGTCATGTGGCATGACTAAGCTACTTCTGGCGCAACGGAACACCGAAACCAGAGCAGCACACGGAAACGCCATCTACCTTCCCACCGGAGTAGTACCTATTTATCTACTTGCCTTCTGATTGGCAAGCCCAAGAGGCTCAGTACTTTACTGAGCTACCCATGTCCTTTAAGTGCATCAGTGTAGCCTACTGTAAAAAGGGAATAGTCATATCCATTGCACATCACACTTTTGACTTTGGTCCTCCTGTCTGCCACTGGCCTGTGCCCCTCTGCGAAAGGTTCCTCATAAGGAAACTGCTAGGTTGACAGGAGCTGGGACCAAGCAACGGGAGCATACCCCGTCGCAGGGGTTCGAACCACCAACCTTCTGATTGGCAAGCTCAAGAGGCTCAGTGGTTTAGACCACAGCGCCACTCATTTGGGTGTCACCTAATTTGTTTGCTTTGTCAATATGGGTTATTTTTGTAGAAGTCTGCTAGGCGACTTGCCAGGTTTTTATCTGAAGATTTTATGCTGTATCGTGGAATAGTGAGTGGTGAGCTGGGGGATTAGTGGGGATGGGGTTGGGGACAGTTCACCACCTTCTTCCTTCCTTGCTGTAAGCATGGTCTGTGTGAACCTGTTTAGTGTTGTGGGGATTTTCCTTAATTTGTTTTGAAGGAAAGTGTATTCTGTGGTGGGAGTGTTTTTGATTATGTCTCTCTACAACTGTACCCATTGTTTTGTCTCATCTTCTATACAGTGGAACCTTTACTCACATACAGAATCTGTTCCAGAGGTCCGTTTGTGAGTTGATCTGGGTCACTGGGAGAAGCGCCGTTCTGCACATGCGCATTCAGCGACAGCCCCGTTCTACGCATGCGTAGACGGCGGCAGCTGCTTCTGTGCGTGCACGAATCGTGGCAAACCCGGTATTTCCTTCCGGGTTTGCCGCGGTCATGAGTTGGATTGTTCGCAAGTAGGGGTGGTGGTAAGTCAGGGTTCTATTGTAATGTATGGGATTATGTCGCGTACTTGCTGCATGATGTAGTATAGTTCTATGTTGGGGATTCCCCGTCTTCCTTCTGAGTTGGGGTATTCAGGTTTCTTGGGCTTATTCTTGGCTTTTTGTGTGAGAAGATAAACGAGTGTAGTTTTTTTCTACTATTTGCGGGGTTGGGTTGGTGGAATCCAGATTGGAAGGGTTTGGAATAAGTAGGTTAATTTTGAGAAGGTCATTATATTGATCGTGGTTATTCTCTTTTTTAAAAAAAATAATATTTATTGCTTTTAAGGATTACAAAGAAGGAAAAGAAAAGAAAAAAAGAAAAAAGAGAAAAAAGACAATACAATACAATATATAGACAATACAAACACAACCTAAACCCAATAAGCTAAACACATTAAACAAAACAAAACAAAACCCAATCCCTAACCCTAACCCTAAATGAAAAAAACAAAACAAAAACAATTTAAAAACATACATCACATCTTTTCCATACTCTATCTTTCATTCCCTTGTTTCCTCGACCTCCTCTCACCTCCCTTTTTGTATTCCACTTCTGTTAATTGTTTCAGCAAATCCTTTCCATCATTCTCTATTTTTATCATATTATAAATAACATATTTTTTAACCTTATTTTCCATTAAAACTAAAATACTTATATATGCTTAACTCCTTATAACATTTCTGCTAAGGCCATAAAATATCATTCCACCATTTTTCTATCATTAATTTTACAATATTTCTATATATAAACTTTAGATTTTCCAATCTTCTTCCACCATCTCTTCTCCCTGGTCTCAGATTCTGCCAGTCCTTTCCGTCAATTCCATATAGTCCATCCACCTGGAGATCTTATGTCCGATGCTCTTAACTCTTTTCCAGGTCCCTTCTGCAGGTCTTCTTCATATTCTTTAATGCTAAGGAGCAAATCTCGGGAAAACTCCAACCTAACAATACTTTTATTCCTTCTGGACAGGTCAGCCAAATTTCCATAGTTGATGCTGAGATCCATAGAGTATTTCCGGACATGTTTCAAGATTCCTCCAAATCCAAAGGCCCCCAAAACTTCAATCTCCTCCAGACCCAAGTCCATGTTCCAGAAGTCAGTTAATCCCTGCATAGAGGGATCTTTCCAACTTTCCTTCTTCAATCCGAGCCGGGATCCAATCCTCAAAATCTGACTTTTTCTAGATTCAATCATAAACGGCCTCAACTTGTAGTCATCAATTTGCTTCTGTAAGACTAAGGATCCCGCTTGTATTGCTTTAGGTGCTTTCTCCTTCTCCTCCACAATTTGTCCTGCCAAAATAGATTCCTGTACCAAGTCCTGAAATATTTCTGGGTTGGTGCTCACTTTTTGTCCCAAGTTAGTCACTTTCTGTTCCAAGTTATCAATTTTAAAAGTCATGTCATCGGTCTTCTTATGAAGCTGTTCCAGCGAATAGCTTATCTTACATAATACAGTCACAATTGCTTCTCCTGTCAACATTTTTAAATGGTCCAAGGTCAATCTCTGGTTCTCACAATTCCTTATCTTGCAGCTGGTGATTCCTCAGTTACACTCCTGTAACAGTATCAAAAGCTCCCTCTAGAGGGAAACAGTTTCCACTTGTATCAATCCTTTCAAACACAACTCAAACCATAAAAATAGTTTTAATTTTAAGTTACTTTTCCTCCTTTTTAAACGCAGAAGAGGACAATGGAAACAGTATCTTTCTTTTATTTAGCTAGCTGTCAAATATGTTCTGTTCGCAATTAATGAACTCTTTCTGGCAGCCCGTTTCCAGGCTCAGAGCAGTGGTAATTTGATTTTTCACTCTCTCCTGCAGGCTCTCTAGGTCCAAAATTTCCCCCCTATTCTCCTGCTTCCAAGGGGGGTTTTGTAATTTTAACCGATGGAGATTTAATCCTTTGCCAAAAACTTTCAAAGACTTTAGCTTGTAACGTCTTTGCTTCAATCTATTTACAAAAGCGGAAGGCGGACTTCCTGTTTAAGACCTTCCCGCTTCGGTGCCAAATTAAAGTATTTAAAATCCAATTTTTCGTTCTACTCACGGGTAGTTGTTTGAAGTCCAATTGTCCACAGGAAAAAGTCAGCGCTCTCCGGCAACAGCAATGCGGCTTCACTCTGTGAAAGAAGCAGTCAATTTGAAGCACCGCGCCACTCACCCCACGTCGCTCCGGATCCCCAAAACAGGGTTTCCCCGCGAGTAGGGGAGGCGCAAAAGGTGCTAGCTGAATCCCAGGTTCACAAGCTTCTTCCGCTTGTGATTTCAGTGGGTCTCCGCCTTCGCCGTGGCGGTCAGACCCTGCTTTCCACGGAGCAAGTTCCTCCCGATCGGAGGAGCTCCGCCATTGCCGGAGGCGCCAACCCGGAAGTCTGTTCTCAGTTCCATGTCCCTCAGGTTCAATTTTGTTTTTGGACCTTAGTCATCATGTTGTGTGTGTGTGTTGCAATCTCTTTGCCGTTCATCATCTTCCTGGTTGGTGCTATCTCTATTGTCTTGGTGGTCTTGGTTTGGGATGGGGTGTTGTGGTTTGGCATTAAGGTGGTAGTGGTTCTTGGGTATTGTGGAATTTTAGGGGTGTACAGGCGTTGATTGGTGGCTTTTTTCAGAGCATCGGGTTAGGCAGCCATTTTCTTTTTGTCTGGGCTGTGATTTAGTGATTTATTGTTCTCCTGTGGCGGTGGCGGTGGCAGCGGTAAGTTGGTGTGCGACAAGTGGCGGCGGCTCTGCTTCATTATTTGTTTAGCTTCGTAGGCCTCTGGACTCCGGAGCTTTGTTGGAGCACTCTTGGTCCCAGTGGGATCGGGATCATCTGGGGGGAAGGCTCTGCACAGCCTCTTTGCTTGTCATTTTGGGCTCCCCAGGCTCCCCTTTGATCGTGGTGGTGGCAATGATGGTGGCGCAGGGACCAGCCAAGCAGCTTGGTTGGTGCTGGTGGTCCCTAGGAGTTCGGTGCAGCTGTGGCACTTACCATCTTGAAACACGGGTGTTTTATACTGATGGTTTTGCAGTAGTTGTGTTGTAGATCTGGAGTTCTCAGCTATAAAGTACTAGCTTTGAAATGATGGCTTTGTAAGCCTCTGAAGTTAACAATCCATTAAGATGAAAGCTGGGGAGTTCACAATGAAGCTATATTTTCCGGCATCCTGCAGAATCCACAGAACAGTAGGGGAGAGATTGGTACAGTAAAGGCCATCGCCCCACTTACATCAAAAGCTCCCAGTTTCATGAAGGTTAAAATTCAGAGGATTATGTCAAATCTTGGCATTACACACTGACATAGAATTGGAACATATGAAGCTGTCTTGTACAAAGTCAGAACATTAGTCCATTCTAGGTTGGGGTAGCTGATGTAGTATTCTCCAGTTGTTATGGATCACAGCTTTCACCACTCCTGATCCCAGGTCATGCCGCTTGGGGCTGATGGGAGTTGTAGTCTGAAACATCTGGAGGGCACTGTAGACTGTGACTGGAAGCAGCTCTCCATGTTTCCCAACAGAGGTCTTTCCTAGTCTTGCATTGTGTGAACTCCTGGCCAGTTGGCTCAGTTGGATTGAGCATGGTGCCAATAGCGGCAAGGTTGTGAATTCGATCCCCATACAGGCCACCTGCATTGTAGGAGGTTGGACTAGATGGCCCTTGGGACCCTTCCAAGTCTACAGTTCTGTAGTTTTATTATTATTTTAAAAAAGGAATCACAAGAGATTGAACCTAGGACCAAAGCATGTGCTGTATCCCTGAGCTATTAGATAAGGAAATCGACAAACATTGGTGCCATCTATGTGTTAGCATACTTCCGTTCCTTCTAAAAAGGGAGCAAGCTGTTGTGAGTCACAAAGTCTGCGTACTTCCGGCTCACAGGAAGTTTCTGTTTTGTAAATAGCTTTTGTTTCTCTCCGTTGCCTCAACACGCAGGCAGGCAGTCATGTTATTCCTTTGTTCTGACCAACGCTGAATAAATCTGTAAGATATGCTCTCCTGGGTGAATCTTTCGCTGTGGAAGCTCTGCGAAAAGGGCGTTCATGAGTCCTGAAATGTGGACAGCTATTTCTGAGGCTCTTGTTGCTAATTGACTGATACTGTATCTATGGGAGATTGATGGATCGTCCTGAGGCGACGTGGAGGCATGATGGCCTATGTCTCCCTGGCAGTATCCCAACACTATGCAGGTGATCAGCTGTTTGCAGTGATCATATGAGAGACAACTTGCCACACCCTCAAGCTGCAAGTATTCGATGTACTGCCTGCATTGCCTTTGTGACTATGAAAACTGTATGTGCATCTGGTTATACATGAGACTGCACGTGTAGATCAAGGCCAGGCCTGGTTAAACATAGGGCTCAAGAATCCTCTTACTCTTCAGCTGCTTCATAGTTGTAGCCTGGGGAGGTCAACAGGCTCCAGGCATTTAATTGCTTGCTTTTGTTCATTTACTCCTTCTTGTTAGTGCTTTACTTTTTCATCCTCACTTCAATCTTTTGACATATAAACCACCTTTTAAGTATTATATGCATGAAGGGGTTTTCACATGGTTTCAGGGGAGCAGGACATCACTGTTGGTCTTGCCCCCCAACCCTACATTTGTGGAGTACACATGACCATCTGCAGGGAGAAGGTCTAATATGTGAGCCTCTACATTGCTTGATCATGGTTCCAGGTCTTATGGTAGTCTATATGCATAGATGTCCATGTGTTTACCTATGAAGACATCTGTCCCTAATGTGTGGTTGTGAGGATGGGGCTGGTGGAAACTGTGTAATGTTAGGAGCAGGGCTTGGTGTGGCCTAGTAATTGTGTGAAGACCTCTTCATGGATGCAACACATGGATGTCATCCTTGTTTTGCAGGCTGGAGGTGAATACACTTCTCAGGACCATCCAGCTGAACTTTCAGCATGGTATTAGTGGGGAAAATAAGGGAAACAGGTGGCACTGTGGTCTAAACCACTGAACCTCTTGGGATTGTCGATCAGAAGGTTGGTGGTTCAAATCCGGGCAACGAGGTGAGCTCCTGTTGCTCTATCCCAGCTTCTGCCAAGCTAGCAGTTCAAAAGCACATCAGTGCAAGCAGATAAATAGGTGCCACTGTGATGGGAAGGTAAACGGCATTTCCGTGTGCTCTAGCACTCATTATGGTGTGCCGTTGCACCAGAAGTGGTTTAGTTATGCTGGCCACATGACGCTGAAAGCAGTCTGTGGACAAACGCCAGCTCCCTCAGCCTGAAAGCAAGAGGAGCGCTACACACCATTAGCTACCTTTGACTGGACTTAACCATCCAGGGGTCCTTTACCTTTTACCTTTTAGTGGGGAAAATAGCTTTGGGTCAGGAAATCTGATGATACAGCTCAGATTTCTGTTGCAGTGGTAATTCATCCCCAGTTTCACCAGGTAGTTTTGGAACAACTATATTTTTGGTAATGCTAGATATTTTCTTGGATAGAGCAAGTTGGCTATCAGTTGCTGGGAGTCCCAGGCAGGGAGAGTGCTGCTTTTGGACTTTCCACAGGCATCTGGTTGGTCACTGTGAGAACAGGATGCAGCACTTGGTGGGCCATTGGTCTGATCCAGCAGGAATGCTCTTAGGGGTTTGTACAGTGGTACCTCAGGTTAAGTACTTAATTCGTTCTGGAGGTCCATTCTTAACCCAAACTGTTCTTAACCTGAAGCACCACTTTAGCTAATGGGGCCTCCCGCTGCTGCTGCGCCGCCGGAACAAGATTTCTGTTCTCATCCTGAAGCAAAGTTCTTAACCTGAGGTGCTTTTTCTGAGTTAGCGGAGTCTGTAACCTGAAGCGTATGTAACCCGAGGTACCAATGCAATGGGAAAGTAAAACTGACAGAGACCAGGATGAACAGCAAGCAGACATTAACCAGAGCAAGAGATGCTCAAGGGCGATTTTTAAACCTCACATGTGAAAATGCCCTGAGTCCCAGTTTCTACCACCTGCTGCGAGGATTGGTGCAGGCAAATGGGTTTCTAAGACTCCCCCAGGCCTAACATTTCACCCATGGGATCTTCTTATTTCTTCAGATGGCAAGGCAAGTATCACTTCAGCAGGAGGACACCGGGAGGAATTAGCAGATTTGTGGGGCAGATCCCACTGGATAGGAAGTTGGATTTAATTCAGATTCCTAACTACAGCCTGCTTCCTAGTGCCCTCCATATGTTTTGAGGCCACATTGGCCTGGGTTGGTGGGAGTTTTAGTCCAAAGTATAGGGAGAGCACCAGGTTTGGGGGAGGCTGCTGTAGAGCCTGCTGGTTTCTGCCCTCCAGTTTCATGGCAAAATAGGCTGGGCTTCATTATGTGAACCTGTCTCACAGGCTGTCTGGCAGGACAGCAATAACAAATAAAAATAGTGATAATGTTACAAAACTCTTTTTGCGAGAATTTATTGATGTGCAAGAACGTTCTTTGGGCTACATAAATTACCCTGCACTTCACCGTGGAAAGTTGAGCTGTTTGGTATTTAAGACTGTTTGAACTGTCTAGCTCTTCTGATTAATTTAATAAATCCAAAGGTAGAAAGGTGTAAAACACACACACGCACACACTGTTTTGGAAGGGAATGGAGAGAGAGAGAGAGAGAGAGAGAGAGAGAGAGAGAGAATCTCTTTATTAAGATTAATTGTGTCATCCAGCTAAGATAACTTGTTAATGCTATTAATGCTTAGGCTGAGATGGGATCTCTGTTTTGCACATCAAGTGGCAAATGAGGCCCACAAAAGAGAAAGCCTGGCTCTTTTGTAGACAGTAGAAATCTGTATGGAGACACAAACAATATTATTAATAATTTCTATAGTTCTTTGACAATGCAAGGTGCTTTACAATATGTATCTTATTTGTCAGCAATCCGTAAGATAACTAAGTGCTGAGTGCCAATCATGTTGAAAGCAAAATGATTTTAGGCCACCTAAATAACATACAGTGGTACCTCAGGTTACATACGCTTCAGGTTACATATGCTTCAGATTACAGACTCTGCTAACCCAGAAATAGTACCTCAGGTTAAGAACTTTGCTTCAGGATAAGAACAGAAATTGTGCTCCGGCGGCGCGGCAGCAGCAGGAGGCCCCATTAGCTGAAGTGGTACCTCAGGTTAAGAACAGTTTCAGGTTAAGAACGGACCTCTGGAACAAATTAAGTACTTAATCCGATATACCACTGTAGTTGATTCTACATACTCAGGAGACTCCCAAGGTATACAGAAGAATATAAGGGTGTAAGGCAAAAGAAAAATTGTGTGTGTATAGTTTTGAAAAAAAAGAAAGAAAGCAAACCCCAAATGGCCTGACAGGGCTCTGTGAGCTTCCAGACAGAGGATTTGACTTGTCACTTCAGAGGAAAAAGGGAAACTGGAGATGGAAGGTTGCTTCTAGGCAACCTTTTTTTTAAAAAAAGTATTCTTTATTAATTTTCAGTGTTGTATTACAATATGTTTTACTATAACTTCGATAAACAAACAAGCAAGAAAAAAGTCACCCATCACCTTGAATTTGAAGTAATAAAACACCAAACCAGAAAATTGCCAATCCTGATGACATAATAAAAATAAATGATAGATGAAGACATAATAAAAATAAATATGACAATATATTTTTCTGGAGAAAAGAGGAAGTTTCAAAGGGAAAGTGGCGGAAAATAAAAGAAGTATAAAACCAGATAGATATTATTCAACATAAAAACAACATTTAGCATCTCAGCGACACTGAGTTGGGGGACTGTGATCGTGTTCTTTATTGATTATGTACGTAATAAAAGAGTACCAAACAGCAACAAATATGTCAGATTTTGAAATGCCATGCCCCCTTTTGAGTTACTTTCACCATGAATGCTAAATACCACACTTTATGGTGCCAGTATTCTAATGCTGCCCCTTCAAATCTTTCCAGTGTTTCACTATTGGGCAGCTTTTAACAACATTTTGTTATTCATTTCACTACTGGAGCCTGAAAAGAGGGTTAGTAACATTATCCGTGGGGTTCTGTCAATGGGCTATTGTATAATTTTTTGAATTATGTCAAAAACCACGTTCCAAAATATACATGCGCTCGTGGGCAGGACTGCCACATATGATGATAAGTACCAAGAATTGTGTAAGTTGAGACACATTCGACATAGCCATATAGGGGTACAATATCAAAAGTGTGTCAACTTAAACATGGATTCTTTAACTTGGTCAGAGGCCATGTGTACTAGTGGCTTGTTCCAGAAATAAGAGCACTTGCTTTCCTCAATTCACCCCCCACCATCCCACTCCCACATCCATTTAAGACTGGATATCTCCCCACCCCTTAGATAGCTAACATTATTGTAAACAGCCATTATTGTAAATGGACATTATTGTAAACAGTCTAAAAGATTATGTCTTGTGTTCTGTGTTTGGCCACCAGTGTTACTGCTTCAAATGCAGTTCGATGCTTTGAAGTTTGCACCCTAGTTTGGGGGCAAGTGAGGAAATCATGTAGCTGTCTCTATTGGATCCATGTAATTGGGTTTCCCCGCAATTGAGTCTGTAATTTCTGTTCCACGATGGGTCTGTTATTAACAAAAAAATAATAATCTCATAGCCAAAAATAAATAAATAAATCTCCTTTGACCTCCAAGGCTGCCAGGATACTTTCCCTGTGCTTAGTAATATAAGAGAAAGTAGATTGTGCAGAAATCAACTGGGAACCTCTATGTTTCCAAAAGTTAATTAATGCATTAGTAAATGGATTTTCTGCCATTTGTTGCATGCTAAGTTTCTTATTAAGGCCAAAAAAGCAATGCACTAATCGGAAGACCATTTATCACTTTATTCTCCAGCTGCACCCATCTTTCCCTTGTGCTATCCAAGCGGAGGGATATTAGATGTCAAAGCTGATGGGCATCAAAATATGTTGCTTAAATGAGGAACTCCCCACTCACTGCTTTTGTTGATATAACAGTGGCCTTTTAATCCTAGGATTCATCTTTTTCAAACATAAAATCCACTGTTTCCTTTTGCCAAATTGCCAAAAGTGTATCAGATATCCAAACAGGTAATACATGATAAAGCAAAGTAATTTTGAGAACAGCAGTCATTTTCACTGCCACAACGTTTACCAAAAATGTCTGTTTAGATTATTCTAGGCAAGCTGTTTAACAGAATCATAGAACTGTAGAGCTGGAAGGGACCATGAGGGTCATCTAGTCCTACCCGCAACAATGCAGAAATATTTTGCTCAGTGTGGGGCTCAAACCTACAACCCTGAGATTAAGAGTCTCATTATTTACTGACAGAGCAATCGCTGCCATGCTGAAGTGTGACAAGGTGACAAGGATCAGTAAAAAAAGGAAAGCTGAGGGGGGTCAGGGAGAGGGAAAGCAGTCAGCCGAGAGCCCCATTGCATTCTCCTACAGGGAGCCATATAATTTCCATTTTTCTACACACAGATGTCAGCGCATCTCATTGACGTCTATGAAGGACAATCACTGTGCTGTATGTGGGACTATTGAGGGGTAATAGCAAGGAAGGTGGGTCCACAACCTCCTGAGGGAGTTCATTCCACTGTCAAACAGCTGTCACAAAGGCCTTCCTGATGTTTAGTCGGACTCTCCTTCCTTGTAACTTGAATCCATTGGTTTGGGGCCTACTTTCCAAAGCAGAAGAAAACAAGCTCGCTCTAGCCTCCATGTGACAGTCCTTTAAATATTTGAAGACAGCTATCATATCTCCTCACAGTCTCTTCTTTCCTAATCTAGATGTACCCATTTCCCTCAACTGTTCCTCATAAGGCTTGTCTGGAACCCTGGGAAGCCTCTGCCATTCATTCTAGGCCAGGCATAGGCAAACTCGGCCCTCCAGATGTTTTGGGACTACAACTCCCAACATCCCTAGCTAACAGGACCAGTGGTCAGGGATGATGGGAGTTGTAGTCCCAAAACATCTGGAGGGCCGAGTTTGCCTATGCCTGATGTAGACAATATCGAGCTAGATGGACCAATGATCTGATTTAGTCTAATGCAGATTTTCATGTTCTTATGAAACCAGAGGCAGGTGTTCCCACTTTTACCATATTCTTAATAGTAGCCCCTTGCTTCCCCCCTCTCATTAGTTCCATTAAGATCCACAGAAGCAAGGAAATATGTATTTTGTATTGCATATGTAAATAAATATTGTATAAGCAAATAGATAGGTATAGGCTTGCCATATGTCAGGAAAATTCCTGACATGTCCCGGACATATGACAACATGATAGAAAAAACATCGAAAACAGGTTTCCTCTTAAAAGTTCAACAATTTTGGGGGTCTTCCTAAAAAAAAAAAAGCAATAGGTATAGCAATAGGTGGTACCTTGGGTTACATATGCTTCAGGTTACAGACTCCGCTAACCCAGAAATAGTACCTCAGGTTAAGAACTTTACTTCAGTATGAGGACAGAAATCATGCTCCGGCGGCGCGGTGGCAGCGGGAGGCCCCATTAGCTAAAGTGGTGCTTCAGGTTAAGAACAGTTTCAGGTTAAGAACGGACCTCAGGAACGAATTAAGTACTTAACCCGAGGTACCACTGTATTGCATTGACAGCCACTTTGCTAGCAACTGATTAGGTAGTTGATGCTATGGGAACCTCTGTTCAATCAGCCTCATGCCATCTATGTTGATTATTCCAGTTATGTCACTACTCGATCCAAGCTCATCTCTCTGTGTGTTGGGGAGGGGGATGGATGGATGGATGGACAGCAGCCTGTTTGTAACATATTTCCCTTTTAATCAAGCTCGGGCTTTTGTGCCAAGTTTGCAAATTATATTGAACCTCAATGGCACCCATCATTCCAAGACCAGGGCGCAGTCTACATCGGGAGCAAGGAAGGGCTTTCATCTGCTAGGATCGGCATGTGATAACCAGGCTGCAAGCGCAGGAGCTGTGTAATAGCTCCGTGCCACTCTTTTGAAAACCCAGCAGGCAAAAGGGAAAAGCCTACCCTTGGAACCTGAAGGAGTCTAATTTGAGGAGTCTTGCGGATTTCTTTCCGCAGCGGTTCTAAGCATCCTTGCCCCTAGTGACCTAATTATGTCACCTGCATGCCGAACGAAAAACTTTGTTCTTAAGCAAGACTGCCACAAGGCTTGTGGGCTTTGTAGCGAAATTCCCCTGTAAATTGGATTTCAACTGCCTGCAGTTGCTGAGAGCTGCTGACTTCATCAGTTTATCTAAGGTTAGGAAGCTCAGCTGGGGTTTTCTGTTTGTTTGTTTGTTTGTTTTTAGTTTTGCAGTTCTCCTGCTCCCTTCCTTTCCAAAAGGCCAAGGAGGCAATGATAAAACCCATTTGTCTTTTTAATCTTTGCCTTGTAATTAGAGCCAAGAAGAGTAGGGACGGAAGATGCCAAACAAGAGCTTGCTTCCTTCCCCCCTCTTTAAAAGTTCTTTAAGCCTGTCATGGAGCCTCAGGAGAGAGGAATGAAAAGAAGGGAAGACAATCAGGGACAGAAAAAAAGAATCGCCCAGCAAAATGAATATTTAAACACGCTAATTTTATTCCGGTTGGAGAGGGAATCCCCACTTGCACTAAATCCCACCTTTAAAATACAAAATAAACCACTAATAGTTTCTAAGAAGAAACTTCTGATTGTACTTCTCCTTTATTACACACAGCACAAGACCCCAGAGAATTTCATGGTGAGTCTGAAAGGGCTTTTCTATCTGATTTTTATTTAAGAATAAACATTCCTATAAGTATCAAGGGCCCTGTGTTTTTAAGACTTTATGCAGTACAGCTGCTCTGTGGTGCAAAATCTCTTCAGGATGCAAAAGGCCCCTATACTGCCAGCCAGCATGACCATGTACTTCATAGTGAATGTCTTGGAACACCCAATCCATATCATTGATATCCTGGCACAGCAAGCCTTAATTAAAATCTCCATGTGTTAACTAGCTTGAACGGTTTGTTCTGTGGGTTGAGTGATCCAACACAAAATTTTGAGAGATTTTTGTGTGTATTTAAGAGGAGCACTGCCATCAGAATCCAGTCAGGTAACAACTTTTTTAGGACTAACTCAAAACGTCACAAAATAGTGAGCAAACTTTTGATCACTTCAGACCTCAGCATCAATGTCTGTGATGTCGGGGGATGGTTTGGTGTTGAAGACATAAAGTCTGCACTTATTCACAATCTCCTGTGAAATGTATTGTAGTAGTAGTAGTAGTAGTAGTAGTAGTAGTAGTAATACTAATACTAATACTAATACTAATACTAATACTAATACTAATACTAATACTACTGTAATGATAATTTATTCCCCGCTACTCTGGGCAGCTCCCAACAGAATATTAAAAATACAACAAAGCATCACACATTAAAAACTTCCCTAAACAGGGCTGCTTTCAGATGTCTTCTAAAAGTCAGATAGTTGTTTATTTCCTTGACATCTGATGGGAGGATGGGTGCCACTACTGAGAAGGCCCTCTGCCTGGTTCCCTGTAACCTCACTTTATTGTTTTTAAACATTTTTAACCCGCCCTGGTGTTCTGAACAAAGAAAGGCAGGATAAAAATTGGCTCGCAAAACAATTGAGTGCATCCATACATACGGATAGTGGGAGATAAATTCCTAGCCCAGGACATTAGATCTTTCACAAACAGGCTGAAATCCTGACATATCATTTAAAGAACAATATCGCAAGCAGGTTTCATAGGATTTATCTTACCAAATATTATGGTATGCTTGTGTTTGTTTTAGATTGTGTTGTAGATTGTGTTGAGATTGTGTTTCCTTGTAAAAGTGCTAAATACATTTACAAAAAACACCTTAAGGTTTCATTGTTACAGTGCAGTAGTGCAGTTTGGGGTGAGGAGGAAGACACAATCTATCAATAGCTATTAGTCAAAAATGGCTATGTGGAACTTCCACGGTCACCGAATATTAGTTTCTTGGAAGCCCGTTGCTCTGTCCCAGCTCCTGACAACCTAGCAGTTCGAAAGCACACCAGGGCAAGTAGATAAATAGGTACTGCTGTGGCGGGAAGGTAAACGGCGTTTCCGTGTGCTCGGGTTTCCATCATGGTGTTCTGTTGTGCCAGAAGCGGTTTAGTCATGCTGGCCACATGACCAGGAAAGCTGTCTGTGGACAAACGCCAGCTCCTTCGGCCTAAAGTGAGATGAGCACCGCATCCATAGTCAAGTTTGACTGGGCTTAACTGTCCAGGGGTCCTTTACCTTTACTTTTACCTTGGAATCAACAGAGCAAGTGGCAAGGGTCTCTTGCCTTCAAATTCTGTTATTGGCCTTACGGGGGCGGCAAATTATTATTACAGTGGTACCTCGGGTTAAGTACTTAATTCGTTCCGGAGATCTGTTCTTAACCTGAAACTGTTCTTAACCTGAAGCACCACTTTAGCTAATGGGGCCTTCTGCTGCCACCGCGCCACTGGAACACAATTTCTGTTCTCATCCTGAAGCAAAGTTCTTAACCTGAAACACTATTTCTGGGTTCATGGAGTCTGTAACCTGAAGCGTATGTAACCTGAAGCATATGTAACCTGAGGTACCACAGTATTACTATTCATTTCATTTTTATTTCATTTTTAGGAAACATTTCATTTTTAGGGGGAAATCTCCAGTGTGTTTAAACGACACATTAAAACTTCAGATAAAACAATCCAGAATAAAATGTTGCTGAATAACGTCAAATATAAAAGATACATTCAAAGCAACATAACTAACAGGAAGCTAAAATGTTATCTTAAAGATTTCAAAATAAAACCTTGCAAGGGAGGTCAACTACACAGTACACATTTAATGTGCGCCTCCCTAGGCGCCCACTGGAGACAGGCAAATGGCCACAGCAGAAGTGGGCTTCTGGATCAGACAAACCTTTGGCCTAGGAGGGCTCTTACTCCTTGAGAAGGGACTCATGCAGCTAGATGAATTACCTCTGTTGGATGCCACCATACTGTGAGCTCAGTGCATCGCATGTGCACACAACCGACACTATTTGCCAGTTGCCACTTATGAGGAAGCAAGGGCTTAAAAATGCACAGATGTCTGCTGGGTAACATTAACCTCGTTCAGTCTCTGTGCTGAATAATTAAAATAAACTATCTAGCCTTAAACTATATGTATATAGACTGTTAGCAGAAGTCATTATTAGTACACTGTCCTGCCACGCTGGCGTAAACCTTTCTGGACCTCAGCATGCCTGATTAAATATTTAGCGAATATTGTTCTACCAAAAAATTAACAGTTTTCCTCTCCTTCTTTCCTGCAACTGGTAGTCTCCAAAGTCCTTTTAATCCTTAAATACTGGCATCTCTGTGTATGTGTGTGTAAAAGCCAATTTGGAACAACATGTCACACTGAAAAGGCAAGAGTGGCCTTGACTGTCAGGAGCAGACAGCAGGTCTTCTCCACTAACCTAGTTATGTCTGTGAGTGCATCCCTTTATTTTCCCCAAATCGGTGAATGGACGGCATTCATGCCTAAATGGAAAAGTGAAGTCTAGCCTCCATCTTTTAACATTGAAGTCCTTTCCACATGGTCTAGAAAATGTACAATGAGTGCATGGAATATCAGCCGTGGTCTCCACCCATCGTATCTTCATGCTTAGAGGCTTTGTGTGCATAGCGCAGGCATGTTCGGGTTATAGATATAGTTCTTACTGCATACTGTCTTTGAAATATTTTGTTGTAAACACCCCAGGGAATGTGTATTTGTAGATAGCTACATACATAAAACTAATAAATAATGTGTGATAGCCAAAGTGAGTCTTCCTCAAAGTAGACCCATTGAAATCAGTGGGCTTAAGTTATACATGTTAATTTCAGTAGGTCTACTCTATGACTTAGATGGAAATCACAACAACAACAACAACAACAACAACAACGATAGCCTCTCAGAACATTTATTGGGAGAGAAATTGCATTGCATCGACTATCTATGATTTATAATTTATTCTCTGCCTTTTTCTCTTTCTTCTTCTTTTTTGTACCACAGCATTTCCCCTGCATTATTTTCATGCACTCTGATAACTGGCCGATATATCTCCTGTGGTGGCTGGTTCCACTTAATCATCTGGGATTCACCGTGGTATTGAAAATGGTTTTGTAGATTCGGTGTTTGATGGGAGAAAAGGTTCCTCTTTTGGGCACCATTGCGGTTCTGCTCAATCTATTTCCCTGTGTGTGTGTCATCATGGCAGAAGAACCTGAGGCAATTGCATGGTAGATTCTTTGCTTTTTCTTGTGTAGTGACAATTCTAATTTTATCTCTGCACTCCTGGAATGTATTAGAGTGAAAATTGACATTAAAGGATGCAGCAGAAGGAACTGAAATGAATATAACTCGACTAGCCTGTGGCAAAGATCTGTACCTGTGCAGACTAGCTAGCTTCTGACACATCCATGTCATGAGGGGAAGAAGGAGGGAATGGCTGAGGTATTTATTCATTTTCTCTCTCTGTGAGAACACAGTAATTTAGGGGTAGGCCACAAGAAGGCTTCATCTTTGAAGGCTGCGCTCACAGGTTTATTGTTTGTCATGATTAGATCCCCAAATATCCATTGAAGGTGTTTGACGCTTTGCCAAACTAGATCCATATCCTCTTTTGAGCCCTAATGTAATTTTAAATGTTGATCATTGGCATAATATTTATTCAATCCTTGTATAATATATAGAAAATTATTTCAGGCCAACCTTAAATGCCAGCATAGGGAGACAGATGATTGTAGTACTGGACCTGTGGGCACATTACATTCCTTTATGTGGAAAGACGTTTTGAGTGTACACCTTAAAATACAAAGTGTGAATGTGACAAGCACATACACAAATGTCCCTTCAGCTATTGTTACACCTCGATTGGCTGGTGGCTTATATTTTATCTTTCTTTTGAGGGCCATTCATTTGGTGTTCATATCTTCTTGGGTCAGGAGTTGGGTGGCAGGAAATGAACTGCTATGTCTGTAATTTCACAACTCCAGTAAGTCTCCAGAAGACTTGTGTTGTACAGGGAATGTGTCAGTTGTGATTGGTTGCAGGTGCCTTGATTTTTACACCCAGCACCACTTTGTTTAAAGTTTCCATCTGTTTCCGGGCTATGGGTGCACATAAAACAGAGAAGGACTAGCAAGGAGAAGTTTTGTGCTAACTCTCATCTCTAAAAGTCTGACTCTCCACTCCTGTAAACAACCCGAGGGGCATGTGGGGTTAATGACAGTTCGGCAGTGACAGGCTCCACCCTAGCAGTAAATTCAATGCAGCTTTTCTTCCACCATCCCTTCTTCCATACAAATTTGACTTCAAAAACGCTGATGTGTGCTAGAACTTTAGAAGAGCTCTGCTGGATCAAGGCAAAGGCCCTTCTAGTCAAGTATCCTGTTTTTACAGTGGCTAACTAGCTGACAGTGGGACGCGGGTGGCGCTGTGGGTTAAACCACAGAGCCTAGGACTTGCCGATCAGAAGGTTGGTGGTTCAAATCTCCACGATGGGGTGAGCTCCCGTTGCTCGGTCCCTGCTCCTGCCAACCTAGCAGTTCGAAAGCACGTCAAAATGCAAGTAGATAAATAGGTACCACTCCGGCGGGAAGGTAAATGGCGTTTCTGTGCGCTGCTCTGGTTCGCCAGAAGCGGCTTAGTCATGCTGGCCACATGACCTGGAAGCTGTACGCCGGCTTCCTCATCCAGTAAAGCGAGATGAGCGCCGCAACCCCAGAGTCGGTCACGACTGGACCTAATGGTCAGGGGTCCCTTTACCTTTACCTTTTTAACTAGATGACAACAGGAAGCTGATAAGGAAGACCCCACTTACAGTTCCAGGCAACTCGTATTCAGAGAAACATCTTTAGCTCAAGCTGCCCATCGAGGTTTCAAAGTTAAGTGAAGAACATGACATATCTTGTTTTCTTGCTTTGGTCAAGCATTTTGTGTGTTAGCCGTGCTGGTAATACACGCAGTTATCTTTCTGGACGCTGTTCAAATAAGGCCATTTCCTGGAACTTACATATTTATGATAACCTCAGGCCATCTGCTGATTTGCCACCAATCTCACAACCCAGATAAATATATATATATATCTAACAAGAGCCGTTTTTATCATGAAAACACTATTTCTAATAATATGTCTTATGTGCATGAGTTTTTTTTGTTAAATGAACACTTTTTAATCTCTTCACACCCAATTCCAAGCTTGGGGATGGGAATGAAAACTATCAAATTCTTTTCTTGGTCTGTGCAACATAAACAAGCTGATAAACAATATGTAAATGAAGATGTTTTAAGGCACTGCACATGCATGTGTGTGTGTGTATATGTATAAATTATATAAAAATTAGGCATCATGTAAAAAGTCTTGAGAAAGCTATTACATATAAGCCAGACATGGTCTTTAAGTTGACTGATAAAAATATATGCAATTATGTTAATGGGGTTTTGAAGCTTAAAGAAAAATAAATGACTTCTGCTTTTAGATTATGAATAGTAAAAATATGACAGAAGCTGTAGGACTTATGACACACCAGTTCTAAATATTTGACAGCGTGTCTGTCTTTGGGGTATAGTATAGCATCTCTACAATATTAATATGAAATAATTAGTGCATTATAATTAGTGCAACTACAACACAATGGTTAGTGCATCCCATCTTAAGCATTGATGCTGCAAGTTAGGAGATGTAGTGAGTTTGGAGATCAAGGCCTAAAAAGATTATTTTCTAACATATTCAAAAAGAATGTGATTTAAGATATAATAGCTCTCTTTCTCACTCTGCATGGGTGTGTGTATATATGTGTCTGTGTATGTATGTGAATAAACAATACAGTGGTGCCTGGGGTTACGAACTTAATTCATTCCAGAGGTCCGTTCTTAACCTGAAACTTTTCTTAACTTGAGACACCACTTTAGCTAATGGGGCCTCCCGCTGCGGCACGATTTCTGTTCTCATCCTGAAGCAAAGTTCTTAACCCGAGGTACTATTTCTGGGTTAGCAGTGTCTGTAACCTGAAGCATCTGTAGCCCAAGGTACCACTGTATCTTGCCATGCCCATCCATCTTGAAAATGTCCATCAATCTTGAAAAGCTTGAAAGACGCACAAATGTGGGATACTGTCACCTCTCTTGAATGTGTGATGTACACAATACATGGGAGTAGTGCTTCATCTGATATACCTCAAGTGGAGGACTGACTGATTAGTTGAAGCTTTGGCACTGATGGAAGCTATAGCTGTTTTCATAACTTGGGCTGTGAATCTTTGGGTGCAGGGCTGGGAAACATTCACATCTCCTCCTTCCCACCACGTGGATAAGGATGTGGTTGGAAACTGTACCGCTGGAGTCATCTTCATGGCCTGTCGGCTTGCCAGGCTGCCAATACCTTGGCAGCACCATCAAAGCAGGTGCACAGGCATCCAATAGAAAGAATGTAAAGCTCTCTGTTGCCCAGGAGTAAGAGAAACAGAGAAGCCTGCAAGATGCAGGGAGGGAAGAAGGTGTGGAGAAAAGAAAGTCCTTTCTTAGACTGGGTGATGGGAATGAGTGGCGGACAGTTTGGTCACTGCCTTCTAAGACTTCATGTCATTCATGTCAATCTCAGTAGCCCTCTTCACTACAGTGCAGTGTGTGTGTGTATGTGCGCGCACGCACGCGCGCGCGCACACACACACACACACACCATAATTATTTGGGGATAGTAAACCACAGAGCCTAGGACTTGCTGATCAGAAGGCCAGTGGTTCGAATCCCCGCGACGGGGTGAGCTCCCATTTTTCGGTCCCAGCTCCTGCCAACCTAGCAGTTCAAAAGCACACCAGTACAAGTAGATAAATAGGTACCGCTCCAGTGGGAAGGTAAATGGCCTTTCCGCCATTCTGGTTTCACTAGAAGTGGCTTAGTCATGCTGGCCACATGACCCAGAAGCTGTCTGTGGACAAACACCAACTCCCTTGGCCTGTAGAGCAAGATGAGAGCCGCAACCCCAGAGTCGTTTGCGACTGGACCTAACAGTCAGGGGTACCTTTACCTTTACCTTTTAAATAACTTGCAGAGCCCACACAAATAGAGAAGGCTCCCTGCATCATATGTTCAGCCTTCAACTTGTGGAGATGAGGGCATGTGGTGGGGCTGGGGCAATGGATTCATTCTCAAGACTCTGCCTCATACCACAGCATGTGGGTTTATATGCACATAAAGCTGTACACCCAAATAAATCAGAGGTCCAGCTCCAATGGATGTGATTCCATTGCTTTCTCCGCATTCAGTCAACATGTGGAAGGAAAGCGTGAACAGGGCTAGAGTGTCTTTCCTCACACTTCTGGATTCCCAGGACAACAGGCGTTTGGAGCAGCTTCTCGTTTTCTGGATGATGTGTTGGACCAGGATGGTTTCCCCGTTGCCATGATGTCTTGGAGGGAAGAGGCTGTGACCTCTCAGTGGCCCTTGATCCTCTGGCAGGTGGCAGGAGTTGGAGTGCTCTTCTTCTTGCTTCTCTAGTTCTCAGGGCAAACTATATGTTAAAGTCTATCATTTGTTATTCATTCATTAATTGGGAACTAACACATTGTAAGTAGCTAAGCTACCTTTGCAATACTTTTATGCCCTGAAGATTCCTGTGGCTTTGAGAAGCATTTCTGCCATATTAACAAGAACTTGTTATTCCTTAACGAGGCAATCCAAGATAAGCTTCTAAATAAGTGAAATACTTATTTGTGTGGAGAATAGCCATTTTAATTAGATATTTCTAGAGACAGAGGAATAATGTCCATTGTATCAGGTCACCTTTAATCACATTCAGGAAGAGGTGTTCGTAAAGCTTGAGGCAACCCAAGCAGGGCAATGTGTATATTAATGTTCTGCTTCTACATGCCAATTTCTTAACTCCTGCAGCTGTTCCAGAAAAGCACTGTCCCTTAATCTAATCCTAGTTGCCCCTTTGGCCTCATTCTTGTGCCCCATCTATTTAATGATCCTTCTCATTCGTCTCTATCCCTTCTGTTGGTCACAACAGGGTTTTGGGGCGTGAGGGTGGGGAATCCACTCAGTGAGAGAACCTGTTGATTTGAAGGGAACGCAGTGGATGTAGCCTACCTTGATTTCAGCAAGGCATTTGACAAGGTGCCTCATGATATTCTTGTAAAGAAGCTGGTAAAATGCGGTCTTGACTATGCTACCACTCAGTGGATTTGTAACTGGCTGACTGACCGAACCCAAAGGGTGCTCATCAATGGTTCCTCTTCATCCTGGAGAAGAGTGACTAGTGGGGTGCCACAGGGTTCTGTCTTGGGCCCGGTCTTATTCAACATCTTTATCAACGACTTGCATGATGGACTCAAGGGCATCCTGATCAAATTTGCAGATGACACCAAACTGGGAGGGGTGGCTAACACCCCAGAGGACAGGATCACACTTCAAAACGACATTGACAGATTAGAGAACTGGGCCAAAACAAACAAGATGAATTTTAACAGGGAGAAATGTAAAGTATTGAACTTGGGCAAAAAAAATGAGAGGCACAAATACAAGATGGGTGACACCTGGCTTGAGAGCAGTACATGTGAAAAGGATCTAGGAGTCTTGGTTGACCACAAACTTGACATGAGCCAACAGTGTGACGCGGCAGCTAAAAAAGCCAATGCAATTCTGGGCTGCATCAATAGGAGTATAGCATCTAGATCAAGGGAAGTAATAGTGCCACTGTATTCTGCTCTGGTCAGACCTCACCTGGAGTACTGTGTCCAGTTCTGGGCACCACAGTTCAAGAAGGACACTGACAAACTGGAACGTGTCCAGAGGAGGGCAACCAAAATGGTCAAAGGCCTGGAAACGATGTCTTATGAGGAACGGCTAAGGGACCTGGGCATGTTTAACCTCCTTAACCTGGAGAAGAGGAGGTTAAGGGGTGATATGATAACCATGTTCAAATATATAAAAGGATGTCACATAGAGGAGGGAGAAAGGTTGTTTTCTGCTGCTCCAGAGAAGCGAACACGGAGCAATGGAGCCAAACTACAAGAAAGAAGATTCCACCTAAACATTAGGAAGAACTTCCTGACAGTAAGAGCTGTTCGACAGTGGAATTTGCTGCCAAGGAGTGTGGTGGAGTCTCCTTCTTTGGAGGCCTTTAAGCAGAGGCTTGACAACCATATGTCAGGAGTGCTCTGATGGTGTTTCCTGCTTGGCAGGGGGTTGGACTCGATGGCCCTTGTGGTCTCTTCCAGTTCTATGATTCTATGATTTCAAGGGAAACCAAAGGTTCCTCAAACCTGAGGAACTCCTCTTAACATTTAGCCACCAGTCTAGCTTTAGGTTGATGTACTGTCTTTCACCTGTTCTTTTATTTGTGTGTATCAAAGAAGGATATCAGGATCTTTTGATTCTGATTTTAAACAAAGAGCATTTCTATGTTGCATCTGAACTGTGGTTTTAATGTTAGTGACTGAGAACACACCAGGATTGTGCTGTGGTTTCAGTGATAGGGAGCTATAGTTTGTTTAAACATGGGTGTACTTCCTGTGGACAAAAACAAAGAGGTAGCAACAGGAGGGAGAAGTATGCAAACCTAGTGCTCATGCAAACACAGAGCAAGAAACCATGGTTTCCTGCTATGTCAGAACTAGGCCACCAACTAGGAGCCATTGATAGACTTCTACCTTCTCTTGCTGTTGTTCATCTGTGACTGGTTTTCAGAGGCATGGTGCTTTTGGTCTTGGAAGTGGTGTACAGGCATTATGACTTGCAGTAATTGATAGCCTTTTCCTCCACAAATAGCTCTCTTTTTAGAGCCATCTAAGCCATCACCACATCTTGTGGCAGTGAATTCTGTAATTCGCCTCAGGCGCTTCTCTTCTCACCTAAATTACCTGAAGTTCTTTGTAAGGATTTCTGTCTAATATGCATGTGTTAGATTGAATGGATTTTCAGAGGAGGGGGAAATAGGTCTGTGCCCTTGTCAACCTGAGAAAAATAATTTGGTTTCTTCCAAGGTATCACCATTATAAGCAATATTGTGATTCTAAAACTTGTCCTTATTTTTTAAAATCATTTTTATACCACTCTTGATTTAAGAACAAACAAAACCAAGATGGTTTGCAGCACATAAATATCCATGGTATGGAACATGCTCCCTGCTGGCTTTTGTTTAAACAGGCACTCCCTTGAACTGAGCCTCCTGTTTTAATTGCTATGTTGTTTCAGCTGGATTGTTTTATTGCCTATTTTAATTATGGGTGTTCATATTTTAATGTTTGCGTAACTGTTTTTTATACTTTGTTAACCATCTAGAAGCCTGTTTGGCAATAAGTGGAATGAATATATAACAACAACAATAAATATAAAAATCCAATAATTACAGTAAATACTGCAACAGCTGCAGTAGCTGGACAATTCTCAGTAGCTTATTATTGAAGGCCTAGTTGAATAAATGCATTTTTAGGAGGTGCCAGAAACTCAGCAGAGTTAGCACCTGCCTTATTTCAAGGCGGAGAAGATTCCACGAGCCAGCTGCCACAGCACAAAGCCCTGCCCCACAGATGGAAAGTCAAATGGACTCTTGCAGGCTGTGACACAGCCAGGAGGGCCCAGTACACCTGAAGGAGCGTTTCAGTCCCCATCGTTCTGCCCAGACACTGAGGTCCAGTGCTGAGGGCCTTCTGGCGGTTCCCTCGCTGCGAGAAGCAAAGTTACAGGGAACCAGGCAGAGGGCCTTCTCGGTAGTGGTGCCCGCCCTGTGGAACACCCTCCCATCAGATGTCAAAGAAATAAACAACCATCTGACGTTTAGAAGACATCTGAAGGCAGCCCTGTTTAGGGAAGTTTTTAACGTGTGATATTTTAATGTACTTTTAATTTTTTGCTGGAAGCCACCCAGAGTGGCTGGGGAAACCTAGGCAGATGGGTGGGGTAAAAATATGTTGTTGTTGTTGTTGTTGTTGTTGTTGTCATCCTGAAGTCTCACAAATCAGACAGGTCTGTATGGGAACAGGGGCTCCTTAAAGTAACCAGGTTGCAAATTGTTTTAGGACTTATCAGTGACAGAACCTTAAACCTGGTAGAGTAGCAAGTTGGCAGCTAGTGCTGTTCTTTGAATGTCACCTGTTCACAATGCTGCTCCAGTTAACAGTCAAACTGCTGGGTTTACCTCAGGCTGCAGCTTCCAGATCAACCTTCATTTTTACCAGCCATTCTAGAAGGGTGGTTTATAAACTATAGGTGAAGTTAAATTTATCACACACCCCTCCAAAAAATATGCTCCTCAAAAATTTGTAGAATTTTTGCTTTTCATTTAACATTGCGACGGTAGTGAGCTTTTTACAGCAATTGATGGCTAACAATTTATGAAGTTTTGATCCATGCCAGATCAAAGGAATTCAAGACGTGCATGTCTGAAGCTCTTTGTTTTGAGGATAACATTTCACATTTCTGGTTTGAATTCAAATTCCCAAGGCAAAGTGAAATTTCACATCAACATTTTATGTGATGCAGTTGGGTGAATTTACTTGGATTACTTGTGCATTTGTCTCTGGTTAGAACTGATTGGTTTTTCAGGAGGGTTCTGCCTCCATGGTCGGAAGCCAGCGAGGAGGCTAGGGGAAAATTAGCTGTGGGGTCTCAGAGCGGGTAATCTTCATAAAAGGGGAGGGGGAGGGAAGAGAAGGGAAGGGAAATAAAAGATCAGGCTGAGTTCAAATTAAAGGCCAGGCGGAATAGCTCTGTCTTACAGGCCCGACGGAAGGAAGTTAAATCCTGCAGGGCCCTGGTCTCATGGGACAGAGCATTCCACCAGGTCAGAGCCATCACTGAGAAGGCCCTGGCCCTGGTGGAGGATAGTCTGACTTCCTTAGGGCCCGGGACCTCTAAACTATGGTTATTCATGGACCTTAAGGTCCTCTGAGGGGCATACCAGGAGAGGCAGTCCCGTAAATGTTTGTGGAGTTATACTGCGGAATACTGTTTGCCTGTGGCAAACTGTATCCCTTACCCCCTAAAAATATTGCTTTTCAAAACCTCTCTCTTTACACATGCAAAAGAGAGCCCTAGGTTGGTTGGTTACATGGAAAGGAAGCCTTCAGCTGCTCTGCGCTTTGCTCCAGAAGTGGCTAAGCTGTGGCCTGTCAAATTGTTGTTGGACCACTGCCCCCATTGGCTGGCCAGCTGGCTCCATGGTCCTTGGACTACAGCTCCCACCATCTGGAAGGTGGTGGACTTTCCTTCACTGGAAGTTTTTTAACAGAGGTTGGATGGTCATCTGTTAGAGATTCTTTAACTGCCCTTCCTGCATTGCAGGGGGCTGGACTAGATAACCCTTGAGGTCCCTTCCCGCTCTACAATTCTATGATTCTTGACATGCAGACCACAGGTTAACAACCCCTGCTTTTAACCCCAAAGAGGAACAGCTCGCCGTGACCTTTGGATGTCATCGGATCAGCTCCTTGTCCAGGAGCCAATACAGGAACCCTGTAACTTTGGCCACTTTTAAAATTAAACTTCAGAGCCATATAACATTACAACACAGGATTCTGATATAAGCCTGTGAGAAACTGTGGGCTGCTTTTATGATTCCTGCAGCATTATCTGTCTCTGATGATGATTTTATGTAGCTCTTGATTCATGGCTGCAGAATGGGATCCAGTGGAATGTAAAATGCCAGTTATGTTTTTAAAGCCGTAATTCAAGAGCAGCAATAAAGGAGAAAGGTTCGTTTCCTCTCCACTTGCATCTTCACACATGGGCCTGCATGAAAAAGAATATATAAGCATTCAGTCTTCGAATAGCCATGCAAGCAAGGTGCCAATATTAAACCTTTGAAAGTGTTCTTTCAGATTTCTTTTTTAAAAAGTTTTTGGGCTGTTTAGACTTTATGGGTCATTATTTTATGGTAAACAAGTGGATTTTTAAACTTGGAACAGTTGGGATATTGTTCTCATCCGTTTCATCTGAACAAGCCCAAGACAATTGTGAAAAGCGATGTAAGGCCTGCTATAAAAATGAGCAAAACTCTGAAAGTAATTAAACAGCATTTTCAAGGCCGAAGGGCTTTCCGGAGGATTAATGACTAGCTGAGAAGCACTTGATAGCCTCCACCCAGGACATTAAGCCAGCCTGATTGCTTGAAACATCTTCCGGCAGTCCAGTCATCTTAGATTTTAATGCATGCCTCTCATATTAAAATGTCATTTCTTGTTTCCAGACAAAGTAGATTGCTCTCGACGAAGCCACCTCTGCTGCCTTTGCAGTTCTATAAAATGCATTTGCAGATTATCACATCGTTCTTGATGAACGAGGAGGGAGAGAGAGCAGTTGCTCATGTTGTTCCTCTTGAGAAATCAAGAATAACTATGGGCTCCCTTGTGCTGATCTTTGCTACCATTCATCTTGATTTGGTGCAACTTTAGCCCACATTTTTTTTGCCTGCAGTGTCTGCACAAGAAGCACATCTTGGAGGCGGCGTGTTCCATTACGAATTCCATTATGAATTCAATTATTCTCGAAAGAATCCCATTTTGAGAAGAGATCAAATCAAACTTCTAGTGTTACAAAGTATGCACTGAATTATCTTTTTAATTAATACTGGGACTTCTGTGGCTCAGTCATGTCCTTGTGCTCTCCCTCAAAAGGATTTGTCAACTCCCCTTATACAAAAGGTAATGCATGTACTCAGATGAGCCAATGTTCCACTGGTTTGTTTATAGATAATACTCAATTCATCTCTTGATCCTTTTCTCCAGGACTTTTTAAATGGATGATTTGCAGGGTTAAGTAGCAGAGTGGCCCTTTAATGCATCATCATCATCATCATCAATAAATAAATTTATAGACTGATTTATGGCATAAAGCTGTAGGAAGAGATTTACAGGGTGAAAATAGAATAAAACACAGAAACACAAACTCTAAGCACAATAAAGTCTATGCAACAAATTCTAACCCAATAAAGCCATCCATACAAATTCTATAAAAAAGAAAATATTTCATCAAATATAAAATTGATCTTCCATAAATGACTGGGTTATACCTTACAGAAAGCCTTCCTAAACAAAAATGTCTTTAGTGGGCACCTAAACACCACCATGCTAGGTGCCTGTCTAATTTAGGCTGGTAGCAGATTCCAAAGAGCTGGAACTGAGATACTGAAAGCCCAGTTTTTAACACAAGCAACATTCACCTCAAGGGCAATGTCCCATATCATGGGCAAGGCAGTCTCCTAGATACCTGATTCCAAATTTATGGCTTTAAATGGGCTCAAGAGTAGAGCTGAGTGGAATGAACTGTGAGGCAGTGGGGACAAAATGAAGGGGATTTAATAATGGATGTATGGCTCAAGATAGAAAGAAACGGGATCATAAAGTGGCTAGGACTCCTTTCTCAGGTGTAATACAAAAGGATTTCAGATAAAGTTCTACTGTGGTGGTGGAGAGAACTAGAAGCAAGTGAACCATTTTATCCAGAACTTCCATTGGCAAAATGGAAGTGAGGGTGGATGAGGGCTTTCATGCTTCTCCACCTGTTTTGCAGGTTAAAAAAAAAATCAGGGAAAATCTCTGTCCAGTTTGGGGACATGTGTGGCTGATCTAAACCATTCCTTCTGATCCAAACCATTCCTGGTCTTTCCCTGGTATACCCCTGAACCACCCTGATGCCCCCCATTTCCTTGATTCCTACCAAGATCAGAGCTTGGGCATCTGCCAAGACAAGGCAAGTGAGGTCTCTGAGGCAACAGAAGAGAGGTACCAGACATTTCATCTCCCTCTCCGGTGGTGGAACTCACTCCCTGATGTTGTAAAGAGAGATCCAATATATTTTTGGGTGCGGGACATCCAGAAGCCCTAGTTTTGCAGCATAAATTTGGTTTGTGCTTCTAAAGGAAAGAGATTTGGTGGCCTTAGAGAGAGGTATGTGAACAAATTGGTTATGGTCACTTAGGGGGTAGAGGATACAAACCATAGAGGTTTCAGCTTATATGATTCCCTTCTGGAATGTTGTATCCATCCCAGAGCTTTAGGGATAGGGTCAAGTATAAAACCAAACTAAACACATTAACAGATTCAGAATCATAAGAAATGCATAAGGGCTTCATGGTGAAACTACGTACCAAAGAGCCCTGCACCCTTCATACCTGATCTTTTAGAGTAAATATTAGGACCAAAGAGATTAGTAAAAACACCTAAAAAAATACCTGCTTAAAAAGCAGAGATATCACCTTGCCAACAAAGGTCCATATAGTTAAAGCTATGGTTTCCCCAGTAGTGATGTATGGAAGTGAGAGCTGGACCATGAACTGCAAGAAGATCAAATCTATCCATTCTTAAGGAAATCAGCCCTGAGTGCTCACTGGAAGGACAGATCGTGAAGCTGAGACTCCAATACTTTGGCCACCTCATGAGAAGAGAAGACTCCCTGGAAAAGACTCTGATGTTGGGAAAGATTGAGGGCACAAGGAGAAGGGGACGACAGAGGACGAGATGGTTGGACAGTGTTCACGAAGCTACGAACATGAGTTTGACCAAACTGTGGGAGGCAGTGGAAGACAGGAGTGCTTGGCGTGCTCTGGTCCATGGGGTCACGAAGAGTCAGACACAACTAAACAAATCATGACACTTAACTCTATTCAGGATTGCATTGTTACCTGTATACAATAATGTCCAAGATGAATCAAACTGAACCCTTTAAATAAGGGCATTGGAACCTTGAAATAAGATCACAAAACATTGTAGGAATGGATGTCACATGTACAGGACACATTTTGGAACTGGGCCAGCTCCCGGCACCCTGACAAAAGAGATACCTACTTGTGTATTAAGTTCTAGCTGACCTAAGCTGGCAGAGATGTCCTTAGTTTTATTTTTCATTTCTTATGGGTCACTTCCCACCCAATTTCTATTTGTATACAACAAGTCTCCACTTTGCCGGCTTGGAGCACCCACTACTGTCAAAGCCGCTTTGATTAATCGACCACTCCACTCCAGTGCTGTGCTCCTTTTCTTGGTGAAGCTTTTGGCTCGTATCTGATCTAAGGTCACCCACGCTACTTATTTTCAGGGGACTTTAATCTCCATACAGATGTGGCCTCTGACACCAACCAAAGAATTTAGTGTGCTGTACAGTCTGCTCCTGTGTTGTCAGCATTTTCCTTTGCTAGTACACATGAAAGGTCATGGTTTTGATTTAGTTAACTTCTTGGGTCTCTCATTACCAGAACTTGAGGTCGCACACCTTGATTTCAAATACACTTCTAGTTTATTGCACCCTTATGATTCCACACCAATAAATTGCTTGTAAGACGCAGGTGGTTTCCTCAGCTTGTCACTTTTCAGCATGAAGGGTAGCAAAGTGGGTGGGTATTTGTTTTCCACCAATAATACAAGCACATGGTAAATATAAATAAAATCTCCACACCTTTGTCATGCTAGGAACCTTGTCCCTGTCAAACTGTTCTTTTGTCTTTAAACTCCTTCTTGATATTCTTCCACAAAGATTCTGAACTTCACAGACTCTCCCAGCTCACTAAGTCCTGTTTTCAGCTTACTGGAATGCAGTACAGTGGTACCTCGGGTTAAGTACTTAATTTGTTCTAGAGGTCTGTTCTTAACCTGAAACTATTCTTAACCTGAAGCACCACTTTAGCTAATGGGGCCTCCTGCTGCCACCGCGCCACCGCTGCACGATTTCTGTTCTCATCCTGAAGCAAAGTTCTTAACCTGAAGCACTATTTCTGAGTTAGCGGAGTCTGTAATCTGAAGCGTATGTAACCTGAAGCGTATGTAACCCGAGGTACCACTGTAGTACTGGCACTATAAACTTTTTGAGTGCCACTGTGCCATACCATTTAAGAGGTTAATCAAGAACACACTGTCTTCCACCCAATTTTAAGGGCTTTATTCTTCAACATGCGAATTTATAGCGAGCGCCTTCCACTTTCTATCCTTCCCTGTTATCTCACGGAATTCACTCTCTATGATCTTCTCCATTCCTACTTCTCAGCTCCACTGGCTTGCACACTGATTACAAGATGCTTTGAGGCTATTCATGAGCTGGTCTCTCCTGCAGTAAAGCTCTGCCATTCAAAGAAAGAGCTGGAAGCTTTTGTTGCTTGGGAAACGATTGGGTGTCAAATGGGCGGGAGAGGAAACCCACCAGCTTTCTTTTCTGTTCATTCTTTTTGAAACTCTCTGCCTTGGAGCACTTGACTGCAGGCTGCAAAACAGGTAGCTGACATTGGCAGCTAGCCTGTTTACTGAACGGATGGCTTTTGGCATTCAAAGGTTGTAAGCAGTTACTCCAGATCCAGAACAGGGCCTTTTTGAAATCTGAACATGGGTGAGACAAAGGCATGAAGAGCGATTGTGCTGAATCTGGGCTTGCTCACTACAACCAAGTATCAAAGAGTGAACATGAAAAAATCATCCAACCAGGGGAGACTGCAAATTATGACATCTTGGTAGCCACGCGCTAGCTTTTACTAGCCCACCATGACAATGAGTGACTCTAGAGCTCCCAGCTGAGCAGTGCTCATTTCATCTCCTCATTAATAACCTTCGTAAAACCTTTCTGTTTAGCAGGGCTTTTGGAATACAAATGGTTTTAAGATCCTCCATTGATTTGTGTTTTGACTTGCTTTACTGAACAGTTTTTTATCCCTGGACAATGTCTACTTGTTCGAATGGCTGCCTTTCCCCTTTTCGTATTTTGTTCCTTATAGTAAGTTTGTTGTTGTTTCCTTGAGTTTTTAAAGGAAGGAGAGATAGAAATGTTTTAACTAAATGAAATGAGAGCCAGAAATGAAATATTTCCCCATAGGGGAATTACTCTATCCCTTTAACCATTTTGCTTGCCTTTTCCTGCACCATTTCCAGCTCAAAAATATTCTTTTTGAGATGAAGCAAGCAGAACTGTTTGCAGTGTTCCAAGTGTAATTAAACCATGGATTTGTGTAGAGGCATTACAACAGCACCAGTTTTATTCTTTCTCCCTTTCCTAATGACTCCTGGCATGGGGTTTGCCTTTTCTGCATCTGCCACAGGCCGAATCAACATTGTTGTCAAGCTGTCCTCCACAGCTCCACACACTGGATTATGTTTCCATTGAGTTATCCGTTACTACCCCAAGATTTTGGTCTATTGTCACCAGTTCTGAGCCTGCTAGTATGTAGCTAAAGTTGGGTTTGTTTCTTTGTGGTCCCTACTTTACTCTTACTAACACTGAACCATATTTCCCTTTGGATTGACCTTTTCCCCAGTTTGGAGAGATCCTTTTGGAGTGTTTTGAACTCCTTTTTGTTTTTAATGTCCTGAATAATTTGGTAGCATCAAACGTAGCCATCTCACTGTTCACCCCAGAATCTAGGTTATTCCTGAGCAAGTTGAAAAGCACCAGTCCCCACAACTTAGCACACTAGCACACCTCCACTGTGACAACTGCATTCCTACTCTCTGCTCCTTGTTCTTTAACCATTGATAAAGTTGAGCTCCCTTTAATAAGTGAGTTTGTCAAAAAGCCTTTTGAAAGCTGGAGGATATAATGTCTGCTAGATCATCTGTATCCACATACTTGTCAACACTGTCAGTGAACTCTAAGAAGTTAGTGAAATGGGGCAGAGCTTTGCAGAAGCCACGTTGATTCTTCTCCAGCAAAACTTCTTAGCTCAAGCGATCTGGCTGTGTCTTTACTGAAAATGGGGGGAAAGGGTATTTGACAGGGTTTGTGTTGAGTTGGCATGGACGGGCACCTCCTGACAAGCCCAGGGTCTTAGATGGGCCCATCGCCATGCCTACCACCCCCACAACGCCCAGCACTGCTGCTACCTGCAACACCAATACATATCGCCACTGTCAATCATTCACCTCCATCATTCCTACGGGACTGGGGCTTCATCTGCACTATACAGTGGTACCTCGGGTTACAGACGCTTCAGGTTACAGATGCTTCATGTTACAGACTCTGCTAACCCAGAAATAGTACCCCGGGTTAAGAACTTTGCTTCAGGATGAGAACAGAAATTGCAGCAGCAGCAGCGGGAGGCCCCATTAGCTAAAGTGGTACCTCAGGTTAAGAACAGTTTCAGGTTAAGAACGGACCTCCAGAACGAATTAAGTTCTTAACCCAAGGTACCACTGTACATGTAGAGTCGTATCATCCCATTTTAAAAAGTCCTGGCTTCTCCCAAAGTAACCCTGGGAACTGTTCAGGGTGCTACGAGTTGTTAGTTGACTTCTGTTCCTCCCCACAGAGCTATAATCCCCAGAGTTCTTTGGGAAGAGGGATTGACTGCTGAACCACTTTGAGAATGGCTGTTCTGTGATGAGAATTGGGGGGTCTCCTAACAACTCTCAGCAGGCTTATCAAACTACATCTCCCAGGATTCTCTGGGGGACACCACGGCCACTTAAGTGGTATGATACTGCTTTAAGTGTATAGTGCAGATACTGCTCAGATTGGTAGAGTGGAATGAATTTCTCCAGCCTTCCCCTCGCATGTTTCCTTGTACTCTTGTCAATTGAATGCCCTGATAGGACACACCACATGCCATACCGCATACAAGACCCAGCCAATGACATCTTGTTTTCTCCCTTTTGGCACATCTGCAGTTCTCCATTTGTTAGTTTCTCCAGCCGGCTCTCTCCCCCTCCCCACATTACTCTCTGCAGACAGTTGTTTTGAAGTGGCTCTGACTTATGTGAGACCGCAGCTGTCATCTTCCAGCATTCAGCTCTGTGGTGAAGCACAATGCTCCCATTGCTGTAATTTATCTGCACTTTAGCTTTCAATGTGAGTTGTTTCAATTTCATACAATACCTGCCGTAAATTTACCCGGTGCTCAGTGATCATAGTATATATCCGTGTTGATACCAAAATGCATGTGTAGGTATGGTTGGTGCTGGCAGGAGGTAGGGGAGAGCTATTGTCCAAGCGGTGAATCAGTTGAATGGCACATATCTCATAGCCAGGCTTAAGCTTTTCAGTGACCTCTGCGAGCAAACAAAGAACAATGGCTTTACTCAAATTTTGCTTTCAAGGCCTTTCTGAGAGGAGAATAGGAGCAATCAAGAGAAGATTTGATCCCACTGCAGAAAAAATAAAAACAAATGATGGTCCAACTAAACTTATCAATAAGCTCCCCAGTCTCTGAGCAGTGAGAGATCCTGAGGGTTACAGGATCCAGGATCCAGTTCCCTCGGAATGAAGATCATGGGCATCTTTAGGGAATATGGGGTGTATGGGGTGTTAAGGTAGTACCTCTGGCGGGAGACACACCATGCTCCTTCTGGGGTAGTTTGTCCACCTTTGGTCCCCACCCTACACTCTGCTCTCACCTGTGGCTCCCTAGAAGCTGCCAGCATACTACAGCGAACAAACCCCAGGAAACTGCTTTAACTGGCAGGCTAAATCAGGTGAGGGTAGCCAATGAGTCTCAAACCCTTGGTGATTTAGGGACTTCCCCTGCATACAAAGACATGCTCTGCCAGATTGAGCGGATGAGACCAATAGTAGGTTCAATGGTCAAGAAGGCAGTTTCTGCACATGTTGTAGAGGGAGGCGAGGGGCAGATGGGGCTTGTCAACCTGGGAGGGTAGCCCATCTAGGAGAAGGAAGACTTTGATCCTAAACCTCTGCCGTCTTGTGGGATATCTTCAGGAGAAGAAAGGGCTAAGGAGTTGGCTCCTTCAAGCAACTCCTGCAGCCAAGCTGGTGCCAAATGTATTGCTCTGCTTTCCTAAGGCTGAGATTGTCTTGTTGACTGTGCAGCCCAGGACCTCCACACACACTGCCCAGGATTGTGTACCGGAGAGGTTACTTCGGTGCTGCTAACACACCAGTTTGACTTCAACTCCAGAGGTACATTCCATTGTCTCTTGAGACAGATGGATGCCAACAACACTATAGCACCTGAGCCTAATGCGAACGGCATTAACAACCCCCATAGATCTTGCTTCCCCTTCAGGTATCCATGAGAGCTCCCAATTCAAGCGCAGAGCAAACACATCTCTCTCTGCACCTTCAGCCTGCTTTAAGGACCACACCTAGCAGCAACGCTGGCTATTTATTGTTTTTCTACCTAGAATCTGACAGCCTCCAGCCAAGTGAGGGGAGTGGGGGGTAGTCCCTCCAATCTTTCCTGGAGAGCACCAGCACTTAGTTCAATTTGATATGCTGATGAGCACCTTACTGGCCAGCCAAGCCATTACCTGGAGGAAGGAACTGGTTTGACAGCTTCTCCTTTTACACTCTACCCTCAGATACAGGATCACAAGGTCTGGATCCAGGATTTCATGCAGACTGACACCCCATATCACATGGACACTAAGACCCAGTTCGTATGTCTGATGCTGTACTGTTTTTAATATTCAGTTGGAAGCCGCCCAGAGTGGCTGGGGAAACCCAGCGAGATGGGCGGGGTATAAATAATAAATTATTATTTACTATTATTATTATTATTATTATTATTATTATTATTATTATTATGTTAGAAACTGTGGTTCATATGAGAAGTACAATACAATTTTAGAGAAGTCAGTGAAAGAAGATATATAGCCCAGTTTGTTCAAGTTGCCATGGTGGTGCCATGCAAGTTCCTGCCTTGTGTGTTACACTGCTTAGCAAGCAGGCCACTATCATAACATCACGACAAGCACAAATATAGATGTATGGATAATCTCTAACAATGAAATCAGTTCCACTTAAATAGGATTTTCCAAAACTGATACATGATACTGTGTAAGATCTTCTAATCTAGGCAGCACTAATGTTTCATTGTAATTATATTTTCATACCCTTTTTGAGTATCTGGAGGTCCTCATGTATTATGAGGGTCATTAGGACCAGAGGCTCTCAATGTTTCTTTTTTTTTTAAGTACAGGCACCCCCCCACTTATGTGAGGGTCACGTCCCAGGCTCCCGTGTGCATAAGCGGAATTGTGTAAAGCCTCTAAATACCTATTTTTCTCTGCTCTCCAGCTGTCTCTCCAGTCCAGACCAAAATATATAGAATTTAAGGTCTGGAGATTGCTGGAGGCAGTGCAGGAAAGCAGCTGCTCCTACATTAACTCACATGTCAGCAGTTTAGCAGGGAGGCTGAACAGACCAAACAAACCCCACTGCGCCTCTGGTCTCCTTGGGGCTTCCTCCACCCTCAGTGACGTCCTCTTGGGGCTCAGGGGAGAGTCTCCACATGAGCCATGAGGACTCTCCAGCACTCTCCCACCACTTCCTGGCTTGATTCTGTTTATTCCCCCTCCACAGCACCGCATATATGTGGTCACGTGCGAGTAGAATGTGTGTAAATGGGGTGGTGGTGGTGGCTAATATTGTTATGTGTTCCTCACTTTCCTCAGTGGTGGCATCCCAGGGGCATTCTAATAAGTTTAGTTTCATTTGGAGTGCTGCAAACTTCATTGGGTTGTAGCAGCATCTAAAGGTAAAGGGACCCCTGACTGTTAAGTCCAGTTCCGAACGACTCTGGGGTTGTGGCGCTCATCTCACTTTCAGGCCAAGAGAGCCGGTGTTTGTCCGCAGGCAGTTTTTCCGGGTCATGTGGCCAGCATGACTAAGCCACTTCTGGCGAAACCAGAGCAGCGCATGGAAACGCTGTTTACCTTCCCGTTGGAGCAGCACCTATTTATCTACTTGCACTTTTTGGCATGCTTTTGAACTGCTAAGTTGGCAGGAGCTGGGACCGAGCAATGGGAGCTCACCCTGTTGCGGGGATTCGAACCCCTGACCCTTTGATCGGCAAGCCCAAGGCTCAGTGGTTTAGACCACAGCGCCACCTACTTAATATAAACAGATCTTTGTCTACTAGAAGCAGGCGGAATCCTAAAAGCAGGAAGCAATCCTGAAGGTGCTTCAGCTAAAGCCAGCTCACTGCTATAAAACTCCCAGTCTCTGATTCTCTCTTTGAATCCGACATGCAACCTCCTTCAGACTTTCTCTGCCCCATTGACTAAACTGGAGGGTTCCACTTTTCCAAACTCTGATGCCACTTCCGCATCAATCCCCCTTTCCCACCAATTGGAATGCTTTGCCAAAATAGACAAAGGTTTTCATAAAATTTGTATATGCTTGTATATGTCTTGATTAAAATTTAAAAGCAATTACTGTAATTTAAATAGAAACACATTACATCACTCCATACTGGGGAAGAATGTGTGCATACTGTGTTCCCGTTAAGTCCGCCTTGGTCAATCCTTCAAATAAAGAACTCCTTCAAACAGAGGATTGTCCTGCAAGGTAGAAGTCCCTAACTGGGAATTACAGTCTAAAAACTTGAAAGAAGAACTCTCGCTTCTCAGGAATCAAGGAAACATCTCCTTCCATTAGCTCCTATTGAGGAAACACAGGCAGTCATCCTTGACTATGAGAAAGCCATCTGCCTAACAGAATAGTCTCCAGTCTCCATAACAACATCCATTCTTGATAGTCCTATTGTTGTTGTTGTTTGCACAATTTTAATCTTCCGTTTATTAACGCTTGAAAGTGTTCGCTAGAAGATTTTAGGGATTGATCTTTCGGAACAGAGAAGGATGCAGCCGTGATCTCTTCTTATTCATTTCTCAACTTACAGTGGCTCCGTTTCCCAATGGAGCCCTTTTATTGCTATTACTTAGGTATCAGGCGCTTCCATGAAAACACACCGCCTGCCAATAAACATAATACAGTGGCTGTGAGAGACACTTTTATGCTGTGATCAACGTTTTCCCAACTTCCTGTAAAATGCATTATGCATCTCGCAGCTGTAGCATATTTTGTTTAAAAGTACAGTGGGGGCAGGGGAGGGTTGAATAAAATCTTACATTTTTTTAAAATACATTATTCAGCATGAAAACGGAAGACTACATTTCCCCTTGCATAGCTTTCAGCCCACCAACCTTGGTCTGCATGCCAGTTAGCAGATCACACCTTATTACAGATATGGAAGTTATAGAGGCAGAGGATCCCAGTGCCTTGGCATTGGATCTCTGTTTAAATCCCAGAATGGCACGACCCTGCATTATTTTGGGCAAGTTGTTTCCCTCCCCTGCCATACAATTAATATTAGTGTTATAGCATGCACTAATAAGATAAGATAAGATGTTATATATTGTGGGGGAATTCCCCCCTAGAAATTAATAATTAATAAATGATAAGGAGTTTGATGCAATGACGAACCTAGACAGCATGTTAAAAAGCAGAGGCATCACCTTGCTGACAAAGGTCCATATAGTTAAAGCTATGGTTTTCCCAGAAGTGATGTATGGAAGTGAGAGCTGGACCATAAAGAAGGCTGATCGCCAAAGAATTGATGATTTTGAATTATGGTGCTGGAGGAGACTCCTGAGAGTCCCATGGACTGCAAGAAGATCAAACCTCGCCATTCTTAAGGAAACCAGACTTGAGTGCTCACTGGAAGGACAGATCCTGAAGCTGAGGCTCCAGTACTTTGACCACCTCACGAGAAGAGAAGACTCCCTGGAAAAGACCCTGATGCTGGGAAAGATGGCGGGCACAAGGAGAAGGGGACGACAGAGGACGAGATGGTTGGATAGTGTTCTTGAAACTACCAGCATGAGTTTGACCAAACTGCGGGAGGCAGTGGAAGACAGGAGTGCCTGGCATGCTCTGGTCCATGGGGTCACAAAGAGTCAGACACGACTAAACAACTAAACAACAACAACAACAACAACAACAGCAGGTGTTTGATTATTTGGGACGTGAAGAGAGAAATACCAACGGCAGAGGAGTTCCTGAGCTAGCTTCTGCAAAAACAACCTGACCAAGTTAGAGCCATTAAGAAACAACACAGGCCACTGAGAGCCATTGGCAATACATTGGGCTCATGTTTTCTAGTCACAGGACAAGCAGAAATGTAGATAAGCCCAGTGCATGTACATTCCACTATACTGGATTCCTATACATGTCTATGTAGAAGTAAGTTCCATTAATTTCATTGAAGCTTGTTCCCAGGTAAGTCTGAGCAGGCTTTCAGGCTTTCAGTGCTTATTACGCACTCCTATGAATGGATATTCAGAAATAAGTACTTTGGAGTTCACTTTCAGCTGAGTGGGTATAGGGATGCAGCCTTAAGTACTTAGCTCTCATTACGGTTTCCTTTGGTGAGCAGACAGTTAGGGGGCCTTGACATTTTGTTCTGTGTAATGAAAGGCAAGAATAAAAACCCAACAAAGGACATTGCCACAGTTATCCAGCGGCGCACTTACTCGAACAACTCCAGGATGCTTGCAAGACTAACTAGTAACACATTTGGAAGGTGGCTACAGTAATGGAGAACTTCCTTGCACATAAGATAGGAAGTGCTTCTATTTGACGCCCCCACAACAAAACAAAAGCAAGCAATGCTTTTGGCTTAACCTAGCCAGACATCAGTTTAATATGATGTTTTATAATACATTCCTACCACTGAACTCAGGGGGACTTACTTCTGAGATGTATGGCTGTTCAATGCTGTAAGATTAGGGATGGGGGTTGTGCCATAAATTCCAAACACGTTGCTCCTATGAATGGTTTTGTTAGTTGTCAAAAAGAGATCTGAGAGTGTCAGCGTGGGCGTGGCTGTGATAAGATTGCCTAGAATTTGTCACTAAACTGATTTATTTATTTTTGGGTGGGGAAGTTTTTTCGCCTACTCTGCGCCTACTCCAACAGCGATCCAGAGAGTCCCAAATGTTGGATGGCTTCCTCTGGAGGTGAAAAACGAAGTTGTTTACCAACACCTTTCCCTCCCATTCTTGCTGTTCTGATTTTGACTATGTATTCCCACCCCACCCCAGTTTGGTTTAAATAACTGGATTTTGTTGATTATGGTGGGTTAAATCCAACAGTCACTGCATGAGCAGAATGATGTCTGCTCATGCTGTGACATTTTTCCCTTCCCTGCATTCCCCCTAACTCCCAAAATCTTCTCCGGAGGGTTGAGGGAAGCTGCAGAGCAGATAGGATGGGCAGGGAGGAAGTTGAATGAGCTGAAGTTGTTCTGTTTCCACAGTGACTTCACGGGACCCCACTCAGTGTGTTGCACTCCATTTTCTATGTAAACTGCTTGGATAATTTGTCGAAGAGGTGAAAAGTAGCATATAACTTCTCCAAATAAATAAGCAAACAGGGTGCCTTTGGTAACCAACTGCAGTTGGCTCAGCAGAATGTCCCTTTGTCGTCAACAGGCCACCACCAAGTTAAGCAAGGGACCTGTGAAGTGGTGGCAGTGCATCGGTGCTGCAACAAGAACAGGATTGAAGAGCGGTCGCAGACGGTCAAGTGCTCCTGCTTCCCTGGTCAGGTGGCTGGCACAACAAGAGCACAGCCCTCCTGCGTCGAAGGTAAGCAGCTTCAGCCCCATTTGTCACACCAGCTTAGACCCCCCCCCCCCAAATCTCCTTGATGGTTTTGATTTCCTGCTGTCTGGAAAAATAATAATAATCCTCCCCTTTGTTAAATTTGGACACATTTCTCTTTGTTAATGATAATGAGAATGTGCCTGAATCATGGTGCAATTAATCTCCTTAATTTATGTACTCGCCCGTTTGGTGCCAGGAAGATTTCTTGGTCGGTTTTATTTCGTTTCTTGTAGTTTTGAGCTGAAGATTGTAAAGCAGAACTGGAACCAAGGGAATTCAGTTCTCGCTTTGTTGTTCTACCAGGGAGAGGCAGGTGATCCTCATGACACAGGTTTTCTTTGTGCCAAGCAAGGGCAGATCAACCCAAAGGTTAACTAGCCTCAACCAAAATCAGATCAGGGCTATATTTCAATTATCAGTGAGCTGTGCTGTGTGGTGAGTGGGCCTATCCTTGCCCTTATGCTGGAATTTTCCTGAACACATTTTCCCTTGCCACTAATAATAATAAATACCGGTACTTGTGCTTTTTGGAATATGAGAAACAGAACTCTCAAGCTATAAATAGTATTCCATTTTGGGGGCATTAGTAGACCTGTTTTGATGAAGGGTTAATTCACCCTGTGAATTTGTAAATTCTCAGCCACGCTCCTGACATCACACACTCCAGGGCCACATTCATACCATACTTTTAAAGTGATGTGATCCGACTTTAAAAGGTCACGACTCTCCCTCCAAAGAATCCTGGGAACTGTAGGTTTTTTAAGGGTCTGAGAATTGATAGGAGACCCCTATTTCCTTCCCAGAACTACAATTCCCAGAGAGGTTTAACTGTCAATCCCTCATCACAGGGAGATCTGGGAACTGTGCCTCTGCGAATTGCCCCTCTCAGTCCAGGACCTTGTTCCCTTAGAACTAATTTATGCCGTCATGCTACATGCGGAACTGGCATTTCTGTCTCAGCACAGCTACATGAGGAAATGTGGCACTGGCAGAGATGGTGGGACCCCAAAATTTGTTCCATGTAGGTTCCCAGGGCACATTTCATTAAATCTCAAAGCCACGTGCGAAGCTTTTAAAAACACACACAAATGAACAGATGTTATGATGAACATAGAAATAAACAACAGCAGCAATTGTGACAAGAATGAGAGAACGAAAGCCTCTGAAAAGATCAGATACCTAAAGGCAAATGAGGAAAAAAGACACCATTTTGCTTGCGTGGGTACAGATGTCATTACTGCTAATAACGGAATATATGCAAGCCTTGTTATAATTGCTGGTAATCATCACAGTAGTGCTTGGGCAGGTAAACATCCTGATATCATAACTATTATTAGAATTGCTGCACCTGTTTTATCCCTGGCCCCTTTGATGAAAACATGAAGGTGTTCGCTTCCTTGGGTTAAATGCATGTTTATGGCTGAAATTTAGCTTGCTGAAAAGATTCAGGAAATTGCTCAATATTTCACTTTTCCTTCCCGTTCCCCCCAGCAACTACACAGTAGCATATTTCCCTTTTTACGGGATAGCTTTATGTTAAGAAATGGCACCTATAAGTCTTAATTAGGGTTTCTGTCAGCACCAGTGGAAGGAATCTTAAGATGTAAAATGTGGTGAGATTTACATTTAAGGAAAGGAGTGCAATGTTTTAATAGCTTGCCGCTAATTAATATTGACATAGAAATCATATTTGTTAATCCACATGGAAGAGACTTATCTTCAGTTTTCATTGCTTTCCACACAAAACCATGACCTTTAAAAGTGAAATAACAAAGAGCCCCGGGTTTTTCCTAACTTCCCCTGACGTTTCAATTCTGTGAATTAACCCATAAATAAATGGAAACTCGAAACAAACACCCCACACCCCAAACACTGTAATAGCACCATCACCACCACCAATTTGTACATACGTAAAATCCACGTATGAATTGTATTACTGCACAGATTAATTCAGAAGAGAAACCAAATGTGCCTTGAAGCCAATATAGATGAGCAGATGCCTCACTGCACTAAATAAGTGAGGCAAGATTATTGGCAAGTGGATTTTGAGGGAGGGGGATAAATTTGTCAGTACTGGGGCCCAGGAGAAGCCAGCAGGACAAGACCACAGGGAAGGAGCAGGTGAAAGGACGTGGGGCAGAGGGATGAAACGTCAGCTAGACGGGCTTAGGTTGAGCAGAGTCATAGTATCATAGAATTGTAGAGTTGGAAGGGACTCTGAGGATGATCTAATCCATGGGTAGGCAAACTAAGGCCCGGGGGCCAGATCCTGCCCAAATGCCTTCTAAATCTGGCCCGAATCAACGTGTTTTTACATGAGTAGAATGTGTCCTTTTATTTAAAATGCATCTCTGGGTTATTTGTGGGGCATAGGAATTCATTCATCCCCCCCCCCCAATATAGCCCAGGTCTGAGGAACAGTGGACCGGCCCCCTTCTGAAAACGTTTGCTGACCCCTGATCTAATCCAACCACCTGCAATGCAGGAACATGCAGCTGCCTCATACGGGGATCAAACCTGCAACCCTGGTGTTATCAGCACCACGCTCAAACTGACTGAGCTATCCAGTCCCCTCTACTTCCAAGAGTACTGCATGCCTTTTCCTCTCTACCTTGGCCCTCAACAGCTAAGGCATTTTCGTTGAACACAGCCAATTTTCTTCATTGAATTTATGCTGCTCTGTTCCATTTCAGAACTGTTTTACATGCTTTATAACTGGGCTAATTTTTTTAATCTGTTTAATAGTTGTATATTCTATTTGTTGTAACTCACCCTGGGACTTCATTGTGAGGGACAGGTAAATAAATAGTAAAGGAGAAGGGGTGATTTGTGCCTTATGCCTGTTGGATGAGACGAAAGGCCCAGCTAGTCCATCATTCTGTTCTCCCAGCAGCCAACCAGGTGCCTATAGAAAGCCTACAGGCAGGTCAAGGGCACAGTAGTCCTCTCCTACTCTTGCTCTTCAGCATCTGGTACTGGAGATAATATAGACATCACACCAAATCTAGCTTTCATTAAGGAAAAATTCCGGGGTGAGAGACTACTCAACAGCCCAGCTCATCGGGGTGCAAGTCCCCCACGGGTCCATGTGGTCAGTAAAAGAAGGAAGCTCCAGCCAAGTAATTAGGAGCAAAACAGTGGTCAGTAGACCATGATCTTTATTGTTGCGCAACAGGTCCCCACAGGAGTAAGAACCCCAAGCATGGGGTGACATCCTCTATTAAAACTTCCCTCTTTCCCCCAGAATACACTTTGAGCAGCTAAGTTTGTTATTGGTATGAGCTTTCATGTGCATGCACACTTCTTCAGATACGTCAGAAGTGTTCATGCACACGAAAGCTCATACCAATAACAAACTTAATTGGTTTCTAAGGTGCTACTGGAAGGAATTTTTTTATTTTGTTTTGATTACGGCAGACCAACACGGCTACCTAACTGTAACTAGAACTTTGAGCAGCATAATTGATACATCATCACTACATCACTAGCATGTCACAAATGGGGAGGGGTATACAATGATTACACAAGTTCAACATTAGGTCACTTTATCAGACACCTTTCCCAACATCTCTTAAGTACCCATCACCAAAAGAACAATAAAACTCTTTACATATCCTTGCCCTCAGGACATGTCTGAAAATGGAACATCTGACTTGCTAAACTGCCCCTGCAGGTGTCTACTGTTGCCCCCTTGGTCACTCCCTGGGTTTGTTGCAGTGTATGGGCTCTCACGCTTGGGGAATTATGGCGGGATGCTCTGTTCCTGCTTCCTACGTGACTTCCTGAACACTTTTAATCAGTCCAAATTGGTAGCCATCACACCACCTTGCAGTAGTCAGTTCCATATTTTCAACTATGTGATACATGAATAAGTACTTCCTCTTGCCTGCCCTGTATGTTCTTTGGAAAGCTGTTTGTCCCAGCCTTTTGCAATAAATCCCCAGCTGTGTTTGGGGCGTGTCTTTTTGTCTCCTGCTGTTGCTTCCACCCTTCAACCTTGGAGGTTGTGCTACTTGGATATAATCGCACAATAGATGGGCTTCTTGAAGGGGAGGGACAGGGAAAAGGTTGACTGTGTAAGAGGAAGTCTTATATTTATCTGATGATCTAACACAGCTGATTTAAACCTCTTGTGGGGAAACCCCCGTAGCCATGAGAACAGAGGTAAAATTATAGAGTTATTAGGGGGCAGCTGGAGAGCTTCTGCACCTGATAGACCCACCTGGGTCCTCTACCATGTACCCCCATGTGACCTCACTGTATTATGTTGTGCTATCCAGTGCCATAGGCTTCTCCAGCCTTTTACTAATGATCATAGCTGTCAACATTTCCCTTTTTTAAAGGGAAATTCCCTTATTCCGAATAGGATTCCTCACAAGAAAAGGGAAAAGTTGACAGCTATGCTAATGATTCTCCTACAATATGGTATATGGTGATGTCGCAGTGCATAAGGCTGGATACCAATAAATGGTGAAGACCTTCTTTAACATGTCTACTGTTCACCATGGCATCAAACTATGGCGTCTCTAAGCACTGTGGATGTGGCTGTATCCAATGTGGTATGGTGCTGCCTTGGCAGTCTAGATCTCCTTCCTGCACCTACAAAAAAATTTATGAGTATGCTACTCAGGAGTTGGGTGGGAGAAATGTTTTTCATGAGCTGCCCAAGCATTTGCTATTTAAAGACTTTCTTCAGATATTTACATATTCTCTATGCCACATAGCCTCTTCTTTTATTTAGAGATTAGATTTGCCTTGATGCTTACATTTTTCATACCGTATTATGTGTGCATGCAACTCAGATTTAATTACTCAATATACATTATATATATGTGTGTGTGTGTGTGCACGTTCTGAATGCTAGGCAATGCCTGCACATTTTATGCTATGTTCCCTGCAACACTAAAGCAGGACTTTATGGTGGACAGTAAATAGATATTTACTAAAATATGCATCAGCGTAGGAAAGGTAGAGCTCTTGGCTTTTGTGACGATATCCTAATTGCAGGGGTAAACTGGACATTACATCTATTTTGTCAAAACAAATCCTTGCTGAAACAGTTTGGTGCCTGTACTTTAGATTTTAATAAGGAAAGCATTATGGATGCAAGAACCAGAGGTATAAAAGCAGACACCCCTGTATTTCCCCCTGTAGTGTGATGGCTTAGCATACTTTATTTATACTGTAAGCACTGAGGTAATTTATTCAGGTACTTTAGGGCAGAAACCCATGCATGTCCATTTACAGTTTGCATTTTTTTTTTTTGTGATCTAACCCAACCCTGTGGAGGCCTCCATGCTGCAGAAGCCTGAAGGAGGTTTTTAATTAAGCTTGTCTCCGCCTGGCCCCGCTTGTGTAACTAATTATTTTCAGTATCATGAAAGACTTTCATTATTCATTTCCCTTTCAAAGAGCTTATCCCACCCCCGATTTGCACTGTGTAACTTGAACCTATTTTGTAAATGATTTTTTTTAAAGAAAAACATAGCTGTTTGGCTTCTTTGGAATGATTTCATTTTACTCTCTCTCTCTATCAATAAATGTAGGCTATAGTCATGCTTTTTCATATATGGCAGTGGAAATACCTGGAATGCCCCCAATATGCAGGGTTCACAGGCTTTGGATGGAGAAGTCATCTTAGAAACTATTATAGCTGGTGGTAATGGGTGCTCCAAAGCCACTGAGGTTACCTTGGCTTCTAGTGACATGGCTCTAGAACAGCGGTTCTCAACCTGTGGGTCCCCAGATGTTGTTGGACTACAACTCCCATCATCCCTGAGCTCTGGCCTTGCTAGCTAGGGATGATGGGAGTTGTAGTCCAACAACATCTGGGGACCCACACGTTGAGAACCGCTTCTCTAGAAGCACACCTGAGTGATACACCTGGTCCTTCAGAGAGAGTCCAACACTATCCAGGGCAGATGAACAATGCAATTCCTAAACCTGGAAACCAACCATCCATAGGGTCTCTGACTTGTCAGGTTTCACCTTGATCTAACCCATAGCTACAGTTAAAAAGGTAAAGGACCCCTGACAGTTAAGTCCAGTCGCGAATGACTCTGGGGTTGCAGCGCTCATCTTGCTTTACTGGCCAAGGGAGCCGGCGTTTGTTCACAGATAGTTTTTATGGGTCATGTGGCCAGCATGACTAAGCCGCTTCTGGTGAAACAAGAGCAGCGTATGGAAATGCCTTTTATCTTCCCCCCGGAGTGGTACCTATTCATCTACTTGCACTTTGATGTGCTTTTGAACTGCTAGGCACTAGTTTATGATATGCATGGTGTCTCCTGATTCAGATGTTTCAGATAAATAGAGCTGGGTGTCATCAGGATCCTGGTGAAACTATGCTCCTAATCTCCTAATGACTGCCTTTGCGGGCTTTGTAAGGACATTAACTAGCATTGGGGACAAAATCATGCCCTGTGGCAGGGGCGGACTTTGGTCATCTTTTGTAGTATGCCATCCTGTGCAAGGCCAAAATTTGGCATCACCAAATGGATTTTCTCAATTATGGATCTTCTCAACTTTGCGCCCACTCGACTCAGAGCCCTGTGCAGCGGAACTGCCTGCACTGTTCTAAATCCAGCACCCTGCCAGGGTGCAGAGGCACAAGCACCCAATACTCATATAAATAAGAGTGAGCACCTTAAAAAAAAGTGTCCCCAACTTGCAGAGATGGACCAGGAAGGTCCTGTCTCCATCGTTGTTGAGAGATCAAGGGCAGTGAGCAGTATCACACTCGTCCTGTTCCTCTCCCTTCCCCAAACTGAGCCTGAATCCAGATCGAAATGAAGTTTCATCTGAAGGTGTCTATGGCTGAACTACCTGCAGGATTGGCAGGGGTTCAAAATCCAGTTTGTAAGCTCTCAAGGAATTCATGGATTCAAACAGGCCATAAATGCCTAAGCTGGACAAACCTTGGTTACAACCAAAGAGATTTGCACTGTTTTGATTTAAAAAGGATAGGAAACTTTGTTTTAGTAGATTGTCAGGCACTAATAGCACTCACCAGGAACAAACACAAACAGTAATTAAAATTTGAAATCCATCCTGCCCAAAGCCTTGCGTGCCATAAATAAGTGAAACGCCAGCCTTATCCATCGAGTCTTTCCTTAAGAACTATCTCATTTGTGAAATGGGTCTAATAATAGTCATCATGTTGCAAGGCTTAATTGATGTTGGTGCAGCACTTTGCCATTCCCCAGTTCAGCTACGAAATGTAGATAGTGATGGAAGTAAAAGCAGCTCATTAAAAGAAAAAGGATAGCAAGGAACAAAGAGAACAGATGAAAAATTGGGGGTAGTTTGAAACTGCTGGCAGGCCCTATTGATCTGCTTCTCGGAAGGAATTCTTCACCCCCCTCTAAAGATGTTGGGGTCTATGGCATCTCTTTCCCATTACAGGTCTCAGTCTACTCTCTGGCCACGCTCTCCTATGGATTGAAAACAGGCCAGAATCTTGCAAGCTACAAAATATGGGAAAGAAGGGCAGGCGAAAGCATTGACTGAGCAGTGGAACAGGACACGCCACTGTCTCCGAGCTCCTTATAGGTGGACCTACCCCTTTCTGCTTCATAGGGGCTCCTTGAGTCTCCAAAAATGGGCCTGACTCATGCTTCTCCTCCCCACCGGCTGACCCACAGATGTATCGATCTGCTGAGCTCTGGAAGCAGCGTTGCAAATGAAAAGGGAGAATAAAACATTTAACAGAAAGGGAAGGGATCGCAGCAGCTTTTAACTGCCTTTGCGCTGCAGTTGCAGGAGTCCAACAGAGCCACACACTATTGTGTTTCATTAAAGGTCAACCTCTTCTGTGTTACTTAAACAAGCGGCAAACACTTGACTTTAAAGCGATCATCAAGGGATTTGGCTTTATTCCCCCCCCTTCTCTTTTGTGGGAATAAACACTCTCGGGTTAGTACCTGGAACTTGGCTGGCAGCCGCTAGAAGAAGATAAAGCATTAATAAGCCTTGTGTAACTGCCTTCTCCTAGTGTGTAAAATGTGGCTGTGAGTAAATCTTCCCAAGCCGAAGTATTCTGTGTGCCAAAGGACTTTGAAGGGTGGTACACTCTGCACTAACAATAGTTGCTTTTAAAGAAAACTTCTGTTGCATCTAGGGAACTAGAGAAACCCAGAGGATTTAATCCCAGTATACTGGTAAATCTTCGCCTTCAAGATGTAGGCTTTTGTCAAAACGAAAGCAGCCTTCTGATATCTTCATTCCTTAGAAAACCGTAATTAGGAGAGCTTCTCTGAACACTGCTAGCCAGACAAGAGTAGTTCTAAACCCCACCGGGATTCCCTGACAAAAAAAGTGACAACCGATGTTATCCTTAGCTGTGAAAGAAAACACACACACACAATTTAGCCTGCAGTCCTATAGCTGGGAATATGCTATGCTGATCTCAAGAGGACTTACTTCTTTTTTTATTTTTTTATTTATTGATTGATACATAAAAAGGAAAACACGAATACAAAATTACACACAAGAATAACAATAAACACAAAATTTTCTTAACAAACAATAAAACATAAATTGGTCTTAGCACGATAGACCCGACCTCCCGTCTATTCCTTATTTCAATTTTATATTACTTATTGCCAATACGCACTTTCATCATAATTTAACTTTTTCTTAATATATATCTTAACTCTCATGTCAAACTTGCAACTATTACTGAAATTCCTCAGATGCTGTGAGGACGATTTGGCTGCGACATCTGTCACCCCATTGATCACCAGGGTTTATTCAGCTGATCTGGCTGGCTAGGCGGGTGTCCCCTTCCTCACCGCTCCATGTGCGCCCCTCCCGAAGCTGTGCCCTCGGTGGAAGAGGATGACCACCCTAGAGAGAAGGGGTGTACCGTTCTTCGGTCAAGGGTGTACGATAGCTGCGCTCCCCTGCTAGAACCTCCAAACAGGACTTACTTCTGAGTAGGCATTGTTTAGGACTGCACTGCTAAACCGGTAGCTCTTTGCGTAAGCCATGGTACCTAGATGAGAGAACCTGCTCCTGGAAAATTTGATGTTTGTGACATCTGGCAGGATCAGCAAAAGAAGTCATTCAAGAAAAATTGTTTATTTATTGTTTATTTAAAATAGAGTATGTTCCAGATTTAGATTCCCTGTTTTAAAGCAAGCCCTAACAAAGGAGCTTGCAATAACTTAACAGACACAAATATCATTCAAAATGATCGCAACATTTAAACAGTTTAATAAAGGCAACCTAAGCATAAAGCTACAAAAACTAAGTAGCAGCCAACTAAGGAACTGGAATAAATATTTGCTGGTAGCATTATATTATGATCTGGTAGATTGTATGCATATTTTATTAAATGAAACTTCAGGTAACGAAATTACAATACATAATGATAGACTCCCATCCCAAGACACGCCTGTTACCCACATTGAAAATGCATAGCAGAAATGAAATAATTGAATCAATATCAAAAGCTACTGAATTTACCACTGCCAACCTGCTGTTACATAATTTATAGGGGGGCACCCTGTGAGATAATAGTTTTTTTTGTCCTTTATATGTAAGAATTGTGGTTTGGTATGCTACTGTAGAGTAAAGAATCTATGTATGTCTACCCAGAAATAAGTCCCACTAAACTCACTGGGACGGACTTCCAGGTCAGTGGATTTTGGATTGTCACCTTAATCAGCTATACACAGTAAAATCATGTTAGATAACAGAATTAACATTTATTTCCATATTTTAGCTTGAAATTCAATTTAAATTTGTAAAGTAATTTCATATGAATTGATGAATTGCACCCACTGAATCAAATCTAATAAGGGATGTATAAATACGCTTTATGGGGTCTCCCTGCACAGGGGGAAAAATATGAAAATACTAATGATCACATTATGAAAATGAAAGAGAAGACTGATGAAGGGCAACTGTCTTTGCCAGCAATCGTGTACAGAGGCTGCTTGAATCTCACTGAAGTTAAATGGATTTCGGCTGAAGCTCAACACAAGGAAACATACTTGAGTAAAAGTGCACAGGATTGCACTCTTAAGCAGCCTAATATTATGCAGGAAGGCATCATGGGCATACAACAGCATTACTTAAAAGAAAGAGACATATCTTACTAAAATCTCTGTTCAGAATATTTTATTACCGTATTTTTCGCCCTATAGGACACACTTTCCCCCCTCCAAAAATGAAGGGGAAATGTGTGTGCGTCCTATGGGATGAATGCAGGCTTTCGCTGAAGCCTGGAGAGCGAGAGGGGTCGGTGCGCACCCACCCCTCTCGCTCTCCAGGGTTCAGGAAGCTATCTGCAAGACTTGGGAGCCCGCGGGAGTTCCCGCCAGGCTCCCCTAGGCTTTCGGACAGCAGGCTGCATCCCAAAACCCGCGGCACGCTGAGCTCAGTGCGCCCCGGACTTTGGGCAGAGACTTCCCGCCGGGCTCCCTAGGCTTGCGGATAGAAGCCTGTTCTGGGGGCTGGGGTCGGGGGAAGCTCGGGCTTCCCCTGCCCCAGCCCCGTGCCTGGGGGGGGGGGAATAAATTGTTTTTCTTTATTTCCCCCTCCAAAAAACTAGGTGCGCCCTATGGGGCGAAAAATACGGTACTTACTTATTTTGTTCTTTGTAAACTGAATAAAATGTCCAGTGGCTAACAATGGTTCTCATAATAGCTTAGAAATAAAATTAGAGATGTGCTACCATATGAGCACAAGAATCTCCATTGCCAGTCCAGCTGGGTTAGTGCTCCCTGGCTGGTCGATGGATGCACTGAAACAGCTGCAGCACACCAAAACAAGGAATTTCTGACTGGTTCTGGTGGCAACGAATACATCTCCCCACCACCACCACCTGCAGAGGAAAAGAAATGGAAAAGCCTACACACTTTGTCTTGCCATGTTTTATGTTTCTGGCAGGCAAAATAAACCAACAATGGTGTGCAGTAACAGCAGAAACATTAGTCTAGTGCAGGGGTCAGCAACCTTTTTCCACCGTCCCTCAGACCTTGTGGGGAGCCAGACTATACTTTGAAGGAAAAAAATGAACAAATTCCTATGCCCCACAAATAACCCAGAGATGCATTTTAAATAAAAGGACATATTCTACTCATGTAAAAACACGCTGATTCCTGGACTGTCCGCGGGCCGGATTGAGAAGGCGATTGGGCTGCATCCAACCCCCAGGCCTTAGGTTGCCTACCCCTGGTCTAGTGGTTCTGGCAATGGAGATAGCCCTCAGGGACCACCATGCAGACCCAGGGATTGGGGAACCTGTGGCTCCTCAGATGTTGCTAAACTGCATCTCCCATCATCCCTGAACATTTGCCACATTGGCGAGGGATGATGGGAGTTGAAATCCAGCCACACCTGGAGGGCCACAGATTCTCCGTCCCCAATGCAAGAATGTGATTGGCTGCACAGCACCAGTGCCACAATCGCAAGGTGATACTTAATTGGCTGAGATAACAGTAGAAGGGGTTCAGACTACCCCTCCCACACACATTAAAATAATGTGCGAGAAGGTCATGGCGCCACATGGGCTAGCCTTCTGCCATTGTTACTGCCACGTTCCCTGCTCATGAACCCACCAGTCACACATTTGACAAGCACGAGAAGCAATGTACATGAAGAGATCTCCTCTGCATAAGGAGGGATCCTGATTAGCCCATTCCGATGAGACTCATTGCTAAGAAAGTAAAACCAGGTGCTGAATTTGGGGTTTTACAAGGTGTGGCAGAGCTGGCATGGTCCTTGGGTTCAGTTGACTCTGTGCTCAGTCAGGTGGTAGAACTAGGATTGCTGCCTGTTATCATTATTATTAATTTCATTTATATAAAACAGCTACATATATAAAAACAGTTAAAGCAATATATGCAATTTTAGTGACCTACAAAAAGTATCGATTTCCAACATTTTTAATACAATGTTAAAACCTTTTAACACCCCCAAAATAGTTAAGTCAATGATTCATATTTCCTGTGGTTTGGGGTAAGATTTGTATTTTCTGTTACCTGCAGGTATGACTCCTATTTTCAGAAAAGCCTTTTACTCCTATTTACAAAAGCGATTGATAGTCTGACCTTCAACTCCTTTGTTGGTAAAGGTCCATATATTTCTAGCTTGTTACACCAGGCTTTTGCTTTGAAAACCATTCTTCTGCTTCTGGGTTTTCAGTCCTGGCAAGTATGTTTATGTTGACTTTAGCAAGACTTACTTCTGAGTAAAGATGGTTAAGATCCATCTATGAAACTATTTTTGGAGGAGTGATCCTAGAATGACTTTTGCGCGAGGTCTATATACTCAGCTTGAATTAAACATGATGATTGCATTCAGATACCATGTTCTCAGTCTGCCCGGTTCCTGTATGCTGTCAACCTTGGAGGATCAGCAACAGCTTGAAGTATCTCTCCTGCCCCTGCCTTCTCCCCTTGATATAATCCTTTCTAGTTTCATCAAACCACAGTTTCCCATGAGAATTGAACTTACTCTGTTGGCTTTGCATTTGCTTATAAATCAATGTGATGGCACTTGCTCCATTTTGCTCTTTGACAAGCTATTTACTTTTTGTCTTCCAGCTGCCATTGTCATCCAGAAGTGGTGGTGTCATATGAACCCTTGCCTGGATGGAGAAGACTGTAAAGTGCTTCCAGATTACTCAGGTTGGTCATGCAGCAGTGGAAACAAAGTCAAAACTACCAAGGCAAGTTCATGTACCCTTTTCATTCCCTATCAGTGAATACTAGGTCATTCGGTAACATGGGTAGATCTTACCAGTACAATGCCCCAACAATGCCCCCGGCCAAGAGGAGCAATCTGCTTTTCCCTATAGGAGTGAATGGCTTCAAGTACAGGAGCGCACTCAGGGGCATCTTCCTGTTGAGAATGAAGTTTGGGTTTCCAGCGATGAGCCATCGATATGCTTGAAATACTCTCCTTGCCGCATCTGCTGTAGACAAACCTCTCGTGCCTAGTGCAAACTTCTCTGCATAGTATTCTAAATACAATGCAGTCAAACGTAGCATTCTATGCATATTAAAGTTATATCTTTAACAGTGTGGTCATCTTTTGGGTTCTGTTTTGGAGTCATGCTAGAGTAGCCTTCATCAACCTGCTGCTGTTAGCAGAGGCACTTGAATAATGCAGATGGGAGTCAAGAGAGAAAAATAAACATTTACCGAACAAAACGGAATATATCTGCTGAGCAGAAAAGAAAAAAACAACAACAGAGGGGCTTTACTTTTCTGACAGGGCTTGTTGAGAGCAGGATTCAATTCAACTAAACTTCCCCTAAGAAAACTCCCTCAAAGCTAGGCAGCCTATCAGAGTATATTCTACCTCACCAAAGAAGAAGAGAGTTTGGATTTGATATCCCGCTTTATCACCACCCTAAGGAGTCTCAAAGCGGCTAACAATCTCCTTTCCTTTCCTCCCCCACAACAAACTGTGAGGTGAGTGAGGCTGAGAGACTTCAAAGAAGTGTGACCAGCCCAAGGTCACCCAGCAGCTACATGTGGAGGATCATGGAAGTGAACCCAGTTCACCAGATTATGAGTCCACTGCTCTTAACCACTACACCACACCAGCTCTCACCAAAGACCATGCCACTTTCTCTAGTTGCATTGCAACACCTTAAATAAACAGAATTAACCCTTAAACCACACACTGAATGATCTCTGCTGTTTCACTTCCAGCACATTGCACCCTCTAGCTGTTTTACACATACAAAAGCCCTAGGAACAACTAACACAGCACAAATGATGATAGAAGCTACAGGAGCACAGAAGCAGCTGTATTCATGAGAAACATCCAGCAGTGCACCTGGTCACAGAGAGAAAGGAATAAGGAAGGAACAGGTGACCAGAAACAACTGGAAGTCTATGTAGAGCCATTCCAGGGCAGTTGGGGGTATAGGACTCAGCAGAGCTTAGGTTGACAATGAGCAGAAACTGTTCTTCTTCACATGTGTGGAGTATGGAACACAGACATGGCATAGGGAACTTTCCAGTTCAGATTTAGGCCTCTGCACACATTTGATATCAACTACTGTGCTGAATTAGCACCCAGGAGTGCCCTAAACTGGCTTTGCCTCATTAAAGTAACAAGCTATTAACTCCCCTCTTCAAAGAAGAGATTCCCCAAGAGTGCAATCCACATCCCATCGAAGTCAGTGGCAACGCTTACTTTGATCTTAATGGGTTAGCATTGCACCCAAAGGTGCTGCAAGCATCTTTAATTTGATAAGAGGCCTTTTCCATTTTCTTGTTATCTTGTGGAGCATACTTTTGTGGAGTGAAAAAGCAAGGGCAAGGGATATCCAGATAAGGCTCAAAAGCCACCTTTCATAGTGTGAACTCATGTATCTAGGGTATAGAGGCTCCAGCTTGGGGGAGGGGTGAGGAGGGGAAGAGAAAAATAAAATTTTGATTTTACTTTTGACTCCCCAAAGTGCAGCCACTGTATATGGCACTTCTGTAAGTTAAAGAAGGAAACAATTCCCCAAGTCACCATGAAGCAATATAAGGTCTTTATTATCATCATCATTCTCGATTCATTAAAATGTTGCTGTCAATCTAAGCAAAAATGCCCAGCACTGTATACCATGTTTTAGTTCTGTGTAGGAATAAGATTTCCATAACAGTAAATTCATTTGGGTTATGGGCAGTCATAAATAGTTTCTCTCTCTCTCTAAAAATGATAAAGGACGGTACTGCAGACGCTGAATACGGGTGTCTAGTACATAGCTTAAATATATAATGGTATAAAGTTAGCCGGTTTATTGATACATTTATTACTTCACTAGGCCAGCTGCTGGTTCTAAATGAGCTGCCTGGTTGATCTCAGCCAGAACTTGTCAAAACTGCACTTCTAAAACAAGGTTGCAGCATTGGCAGTAGAGAGACAGCGACCATCTCCAGGTGTTTCTTAAATGGGTTGAATAAGCATGCAAGGGGGAGGCAGCAGGGATGAGTGCTCCCACACAAAGGAGGGTGACTGTCTGAAGTGGAGAGCTGGCCTGTGATTGTGGAGGCTCCCCACGTTGAGCAAAGTCTCAGGAAACTGACCTAGGGTACAGAACAACCAATGGCAGGTTGTAGACAGTGGATAACAGGTAGTAGATGAAGACCTGCATGGCGTTTCATATCCCCAAGGAGGACCTTGGGCAGTGTCTGAGGGATCTACAACTGCAATGGAATGAATGAGGCAATGCGCTAGCTAGGACTCAGCAGAAGGTGGAGTTTGAGATGGAGGTCATTCATTGGTGCCTGGGTACAGATCCAACAGTACCAGCAGGATAGTGAATGGTCTTGGGTCACCAGTGGGTTGTTGGGCTTCTCCTCCAAAATGTCTTTCCGACCCTTCCTGGGGTTGGAGCCTGGACGTTCTTTCTGTTCCTCCAGATAAATGTTTATGGTTAATTCCATTTTAAGATTCTTATGTCCAGTGAAGTACGTGATGGCTCTGGTTGGTTTGTGGCACCTGATTGCAAATCACCGCAAATTTTGTGATAATGATTTCAGGACGTTGAATTATTATTTTTTAAACCAGTTTGAAGATTCGGTGCAATAGTTAATAAACTGTGTTCACGGATGTGAAATGCAAAAATGGGGTCAGAATTGTTTTATTGGAACTAGCAAGGGGACATGCTACGGAGGAAGCCCTGACCTCAGTGTGGTTCCGCTTTAATACATACACACAGCACAACAGAGCAATGGCCTATCCCCTCCAACAGCATACGAATCAATATGGCTAACCTGACCCAACAACCTAGCCCGCCTTCCTCACACAAATAAGTCGCATCACAATCAACTAAGCACAACCAACCAAGCTTGGGAATCCCTAACCTCGCAATATCGATAAAAATAAATAAATACACAAACATGCTGACCCAACCCTCCGACGCTAAGAATAGGCAATAGAACGAAAGAACAATATCCCCATCTCTCTCCCCCCATACCTTTTCCCCAACTGCAAGATGTCTATGAAAAAACGACTCTCACCAAACATAAACGATCTGTGAAAAAGACTATGAACTGAAATAGGCATTAGGTATTAGAATTCCTGCTCCATGATTGCAGTCATGGGATTTTTTTGTCGATCACATGGCGGTGTGTGTTTTGACTCCACAGAGTGGGAAGTGACGGAGACAGGATGTTTGGGTTACTGTGTTCGGTGAAGTGGGACTATTGTCCTTTGTTCTTTTTTTCTTTGCTGTCTGATGCTAGAGAGAGAGGGAGCCATGTTGCAGTGCTCTGTGTGTGTTTATATGTAAATAAAGTAGATTAGCCAAAATGCTGAGTTGCTGAGGTCTGTCACCCAAGGTGCGCAAACTCTGCAGATCTCTAAGTGTGCCGGTGTCGGTTGGCATCGGTCGCTGTGATGTTTGGGCTGAAGAAAGCTTTTGAAGCTCCCGAACGATCGACCAAGAGGGAGGGAACATGCCAGTCGGGCATGTGTCTCTGCCAGAGTCCTACTCGAGTGTAGGCTGAACTCCTGACAATAGGTGTGCCTTTCCCTGTTTATCTGTTTGCTTTGTTACAGACACACACACACACACACACACAAAACCCCCTAATAAAAACCAATAAAAAAGAATTGTTTTATTGGAACAAATATCAGTGCAATCCGTGCAATTGCTGCAATGCATAGAAAAAACAACTTGTTGGCATCCATCTCTCCTGGGAGACAATGGAAGAGTGTGCCTCTGGGGATGAAGCCAAATCATTGGAGAGTTACAGTGCCTGCTGTGGCTGTAGAGAGACATGTTTTGTTGCAGTTGGGGCAGATGAAGGCATCCAGTTGTGCTGATGTGGGTGTACCATGGTGTTGCTTCTTTCTGTGCACCTCCCAGCACTCATTTCTCCTGCGATCACTGCTGTGCATATATGACCTGACTGACTGTCTCCAGGTGCTGTGGTCCTCTGTGGTCATACATAGAAAAAACTGTCACCAATTGGCTGTTAATACTGACTTGCTTCCCCAAAGCAGCTCCCTCTCTCTTTTCCTGTTTCTGTATGCATGTAGAATGCTTACTGTGCTCAGAAATGTGCATAATCTAGCAAGTACAGGTCAGCAGTTGAAACCCTGAACGTGTGGGAATTTATGAAATCTCTGGAGAATCCATCTCCTCCTGCCAGTATTTGCCACTATCAAACTATTTATACACAACTGTCACTTTCCTCTTTTTCTTTGTTTGCAGGTAACACGGTAGCAAAATGTAAACATGTGCCAAAGTTGGACTGATGGGATTTACAGCTGCATTGCCCAGAGACGTTCATTTTGTGAAAAAAAGTATCAAGTCTGGACTGCCAACTTTTCAAAACAGCTGGCACAAACTTGAGCAGTGCTCCTTTTTAACAAGGAGACCACACTTCTCAGTCTATGACTTTCTTACAAAGAATGGAATACATTTTAAAGACAGAAGCTCCGAGTCTAACCCTTTCATGCTCAAGATGAACATCTGTAATCAGAACTCCTTCCAAAGTGCAACAGAGATCTCCAGGACTTTTATTCATGACTTTGTAAATCCTGAAACCTTGATTCAAATTACTTGGCAGGAATGGTGAGGTTAAAAACCAAGGGTAATTCGGATGAAGGAGCCTCGCCATGAAAATGATAGGGAAGACAATTGAATTGCTCTTAGAACACCCGCTTCAATATATTTTTACCTGCGATTTACTAAGTATCAAACAAAGTAGGGAAGTCAGTCATGATGTTTAATAAATAAGCACCCCTTGCCAATCTTCATATTCTGTTATAGTGTGTGCAATTATGTTTTCCCTCCATTTGTTCAGTGTTAAGGACAGTAATGAAAACACTCATTCGAAAAGTAGATAGATTTTAGCACGCCAGAGAATTCTGTCCAGCAGAATAGAAACTGTTGCTGCTTTGCTGCCAGAAATTGAAAGAAAATGGAGCCATTAAATTGGTATTTTCACCCAAGTCAATGAACATTTGGGTCACGGCTTCACATTCTCCTACGTACAAATGTGAGGTGTGTCTTAAGCAAGTCTGGTACCATTTTGCTCTAAGACAGCTCCACCAATGGATGGTAGGGCTAGCTAGCTTGCTAGGTCATCTCTGCAGTGAACCTTGTTGGCATTGTGCAGTGGCGCAGGACTGAGGGATGAAGCCCCCTGCCTGCCTGGAGTACAAAGGTCAAAGACACTGGAGCTGCACACCCCACAGGCACAATTAGATTCTTTCCCGCAGCAAAATGTATAGGGCAAGGGAGAAAATGGAGCACGCTATACTACTGCTGTGTGAGTTTCCTTCTAATCTCTTAACTGTCACTTGTCATGTACTTGTATAGATGGCTCTGGAGCATCAAGAAAGTCTTTAGGGTGAGGCCTTAGCATCTTAAGTTCTGTGCTGCGCTAGAATAGTTGTGCACTGGTGCTTTGCTGCATCTGGGTAGGATGGCTTTTCCTAGTGGCTTTTACCTGGCTGCTACGACACTGCAGTATCTCTGTGCTGGTCCCGAGGGCTAACCGTGTGGCGAGGTCTGAGTCCAGTCGAGGGTGCGGTATGGAGGCTGTCCATCAAAGCTGAAGCTGGATCCAAGGCAGGGAGTCAGGTGAGATCAGGAACTCTGGCAGAAGAGCAGGACAGGGTGCAGGCAGGAACAGGCTACCAACAATGTTGCTCCTGCAACCTGGGACTGGGGCTGGCTGGCTTTTATCTGCCCCGAGGCATAGGGCGGCCCCGGTCCACAGGTGACTCGCCTCTCCTGGCCTGGAGGCGAGCACTCCTCCTGCGGGAACTTAGTTTCCTCCGCCTCTCTGCCCTGAGCCTCTGCAGCTCAGGAGAGGCTGGAGGGTTACCGGACCCAGAGGCAACCTCAGCCTCCCCTGATGGGGCTGAGAGTGGAGCACCTGTAGGCAATGGGTCCTCCATCACCTCAGGAGCCAGAGCAGACTCAGCTGGTGCCTGCACCTGAGGATCCAGCACAGGTGAGGACCCTTCAGGCTCAAGCCCCAGCCCCGGCTCAGCTGGTTCTGGAGGCGGGGACTCCTGTGCAGGGTGGGATTCCTCAGGTTCAGCCTCTGAGTCTGAATCCCAGGCCATCACACCCTCACATCCGCTCATGGCACAAGTGCAGTAAAATGGAGAATGCAGGACCAATTGCATAGCACACTAGACTTGGGATCGAATTGTCAAGACTGTACCAAGGAAGATTAGTGGAAGACATCTGGATTTTTGTTGCTCTGACTGCATCCTAATAGGGAGCGTATTAAATGCTCATGAGCAAAGTTCTAGATAGAAAGGGGATCTTCACTCTTGGTTAGCTGCTATTTATAATGATTATAATAATTAAACGTCCAGTTCCTTGACAGACCACATTTTCTAGCTCATACAATTTATGACATGTAATTGTTTCCTATTATTTTAGTTGTATCTCATTCTGGTTTCCATCTCTCTCCTCCCTGCTGCCCCCGCTAAGTGCTACACATTTTTGTTTTGTCATCAGCCTGCATAAGTGGGAATGTAAAAGGAGGTGAATTTATAGCCCGTCTGTTCCTGGTTACATCATTTGACTTTAAGATACGTTGGAATGTATTCAGATTCAGCGATGCACACATATCCCTCTGCAGATGAACTGTCACTGACCCAGCCATTGCTATGCTTTATGTAAATTCCACTGTGTTAACATAAGGCCGATTTTTAGAGATCCAGAAATGCCAAAAAAATGGAGATGGTGTTGCACTAATTTATTTAATTGTGCACAGGATGTCTTCGCTACAATGTGAAGTTGTCTAGAATAATAGTCATTGTTGACTCTTATTCCGTAAGGAACATCTTGAAATATTCATACAATGTTCATTCGGTCAAAGATATTCGTAGAACTTTTCTCTCTCTCTCCTTTAAAACCAGAATAAAGTCCTGCTTTTTTTTTTGTTTCACATCCTTAGTTGGTGATTATTACATTTGTTTATTAAATACTTTCTCTCCACCACAACCCTCCCCGTGTCAAATGCCTTGGAAGATCCTTCCAACCTGGAGCCAAAGTTTTCTGGAGACAAAGATGGCCTTTGGGGAATGGCTATAGCTCAGTGCTGTTGCCCAGGCATCAGGAAGGTCCCAGTCCAATCCTCATATTCTGGAAGAGACCTCTGCTTGAAACTCTGGATAGCTGCTGCCTGCCAGTGTAGGCAATACTGAACTAGATGGTCCAATAGTCTGACTCATATATATAAGGCAGCATCTTGTGTTCCTCTGCTTCTCAGCCTGCACCATCTTTTTAGACTGGTTGAAACTTTTACAAATGACCACTGAGAAATCTATATATAAAAAACTGTATGCTAAAAGATTTGTGTATACCATTTTGCATCACACGTGACCCCCTGAAATATACTCGGAGTCGAGAGTGGATTTCATTCTCTTTATTCAGCTCATAGTAGTGAGGAATGGATGTTTCCCCAAAATATCTGCTTTATATACATTATTTACACAATGGGCCACACGTGATTGGCTAATTCCGGGATTCTCCCATGGGCCAATCAGGTTGCGGATTCACTTCCACCTGGAGCTGGATTAGGTGGCTCCTGCGGACCAATCATACTGCTGTTTTGTTCTAGGACCAATCAGACTGCTGCATTCTGAATCCTATTGTTCTAGCACCAATCAGACTGCTGCCTTTTGGATCCTATTCAACTCAGTACATAACACCCCCCAAAACAGTTTCCATGCAACAAGCAAATCAATAATAATAATAATAATAATAATAATAATAATAATAATAATAATAATAATAAACATAAACACTTTATAAGTTAAGAGCATAAAAAGAGTGTGCTGGATCAGGCCAATGGCCCATCTAGTCCAGCATCCTGTTCTCACAGTGGCCAACCAAATGCCTGTGGGAAACCAGCAAGCAGGATTCAAGCACAAGAGTACATTTCGCTTCTGTGGTTTCTAGCATCTGGTATTCAGGAGCTTTTCTGCCTCTAACAGGAGGCAGAGCATAGCCATCATGGCTAGTAGCCATTGCTAGCCCTCTGTTCCTTGAATGTGTCTAATGGGTTGCCATATGTCTGGATTTCCCAAGACATATGTGGAATACTGAAGTTGGCAGCAGTGTCCAGGCAGAAATCAGGAAAATGGAAAAAATACAGATGTATGGCAGCCCATGTCGGCAATGCCGTTTTTGCTGTTTTTCCATAAAAAAGCATTTTTTGTGATTTTCCCCAAGAAGCTCAACAACTTTGGGCTGGGCAAAACAACAAAAACTTTGGCCAAAAAAAAAAGCTCAACAACTTCTCTGTCCAGATTTTCACTGTTTGAAATATGGCAACCCTAGTAACCCTCTTTTAAAGCTATCCAAGTTACAATTAAAATGTTAGTATCAACAATGAAAGCAAACAATGGAAATAGAGACTAGTGGCTAACTGAACTGAACTTCCAAAAGCACGAGAAAACAAAAATGTAGTCACCATATGAAATATTGTCACCATCTTAGAAGGCGGAGCTCCAAAGCTACAGAGAAAGCCCTTTTCCACGTCCTCATAAGATGAGCTACACTCATTGATGGGACTCCAAGCAGCCCCCTGCCAACTGGTATAAGTGGAATGGCTTTTTCAAGTATCAAAGTTCCAAGTCATCCAGGGTTTGGGAATAAGTCCCACTGAAACAGTGGGATTTACTTCCGAGTAGACATGTAAAGGTTTTCACTATACAAAGCGTATCTCTCACGCTGAATTCCATAGAGGTTTTATTCTCTTGGATCACAGAGGATAGGATTTAAATGTGTGTGCAATTAAATATTTCGGCTTCTATCCAATGTAACTTTTGCACAGAGTAAACCCACTGAATGTCATGGACTTGAATTAGTAGTGGTTCATTCATTTCAAAGGGTAGAACTGATATTGGCTCGAACCCCTCATCCCATAATATTCTGTTTGAAGAAACACAATAAGCCTAAGAGGTTCTGCAAAGTAGCTACAATTGGCTGTGTCATTTCAGTTGGTTCTCAAAGAAAGAACATCGTGTCCCACAAGACTGGTAAGTTTCCACATAAGGAACGCCTCTGTTAATGTTCTTTAAATGGCTGACTTCTGCTAAGTCATATGATCCCGCTAAACTTTGGACAGAATTTCACATTAGATAATAGTTTAAAATAACAGCCTGAACCAACCTTCAGAGACCTTTCTGTTTTATGCACCATTATATAGTTTTATTATAGGCATGAGGGAAAACCTTCCCAACAGAAAGAATTAATATTACAGTTCAAACACTTAAGGGGCTAATCTAGCCTTGATATGTGCACTTTTAACTCTCCATAATACTAACAGCAATTACGTGCCGGTTTTACAAAAGGAAGGAAAAAGCTGTCGGATAAAACAGTGTTTGTGTCAGGAAGCTATACCCGAATAATATGAAATTGAATCTAGCAGATAAAACTGCCAGATTCTAGATGGACCTGGAGATTTCTAGTGCTTGGATATGGCGGTATATTTTCCACAAGGAAGGCAGATTAATGCAATTAATTCTTCTTTATACTCCTGGGTAGGTTAGCAGAGCCACGAAAAGTGCAATCCCATGAACTATGCTCCACGCCATGTAACCTCATATGGATCAATAACTGGTTATTAAAACAGAGAGCAGAGTGTAGGAATAAATGGATAGATTTCACACTGGATGTAAGTAAGCAGGAATCCTCAAGGATTTGAACTGGTGCTAGGTTTTTCAAAAATGGCATGGAGTTAGCCAGGGTTGTGGCGAGCACCAAATTATTCATAACATCTGGAATGACATCTCCAAACTAGGTGGAAAGGAAAGAAAACAGGAAATGAAATTCTATATAATTGCTGTATAATAAAAAAAATAATAATGTTAGGTGTGAAATGGCAAGGATCGTCCAGGGAAAGGATCTTGGGCTCATGGCGAGAAGGTCATTGAAAATTCACTGCGTCGTCCTATAATTGTCTAATTAGCAACATGAATGGTATGGAGATAAGTAGATCTCATAATACTCAAACGACAGCCTTCCAGTTAAATAGGTTTTCAGGAGTTTCCGAAAGGACAAAACGAAAGAGTATTTCACAAAACACACAGTTAACTCTCATAACTGTCATCCTGTGGCGGTAATTCACCATCCAAGGATGTGAAAATGACCACTGACTTAGATTGCTTTTAAGAAGAGGTTAGACAAATTCATAGAGGGCAGATCTGTCAACAGCTAATGGCCATGATAGCAAAGTGGAACTTGGGGGGGTGGAAAGTAGGTTTTCTTTATAGCTTACCGGAGATCTCTGACCTGTTGTGGCGAAAACTTGATGCTGGATTAGATGGGCTGATAGAACAGGGTCCTTTTTATGCTCTTGCAGGGACTGCTGCTGCAAGCAACTTCTCAGTCTAGAACTGTCCAGTCCCGTGAGTGCTGAAGACTCAAGGTGGAAGCAGACAGTGACAAGTCAGGTCTAAGCAGAAGGCAGATAAAAACAAGACCTTGGACAGCTCCAAAGCGGCCTTACTGGCAGACTGGAACCTTATGCAGCTGATAAGACCTGGAGTATGCTAAATAAACCCTGGGACGCGGGTGGCGCTGTGAGTTAAACCACAGAGCCTAGGACTTGCCGGTCAGAAGGTTGACGGTTCAAATCCCCGTGGGGTGAGCTCCCGTTGCTCGGTCCCTGCTCCTGCCAACCTAGCAGTTCGAAAGCACCTCAAAGTGCAAGTAGATAAATAGGGAAGGTAAATGGCATTTCCATGCGCTGCTCTGGTTCGCCAGAAGCGGCTTAGTCATGCTGGCCACATGACCTGGAAGCTCTATGCCGGCTCCCTCGGCCAATAAAGCGAGATGAGCACCGCAACCCTAGAGTCAGGGATCCCTTTACCTTGACCTTTATGCTAAACCCTGCTTCCCTTGAATGGATCGTTAAGGGCCACAATTTCAGTCTCTGACTCCTGCAAAGCTGGAGAGATAGAGGACGAGTCCTCTGCAGTATTTTTTAACCATGGGATGGTAGCAGGGCTGTGGCCCTTGGTCGGGAGGGCCCTGAATAAAGTACCAATGGCTCCCCACCACAGGAAGCAGCCTAAACACCATCCGAGTCCCCTGCCATACACTGCCTGGTACTTGAGTCATAGGTTATAGGTTATGGGTCATCTGTTGTGCTGGTGCATTGGCACAAATCCTTTGTTTGGCACAGTCATAAGCAGAGTGAAGGTTTAGGAATCAAGGGGCTAAGAGGAATGCTTAAAATGACAGCAAGGCTGAGTTCCTCAGAAGGAGAAGAGATGAGAGATGAGAGGGATTCAAGGGTGGCTGAAGAAGGAAGGCATGCCAGGAAATTATCTCAAGTCTGAAAGGGGGACTGTTCCCTTAGGAATTGTGTATCACAGAGTGGCAAATCAAACAGCTTGCAACCACATCACTGTGGATGAAAGTGGCTGGTTCTGTCAGGAATTAGCAACCACAACACTGTGGGGTGAAGGTGCTTTTTCTAGCTAGAGACAAAGCAGCCACCTCACAGGTCTGAACTGCTGCAAAACTAAGTAAAGTGCCATACAGAACGATGGCACTATAAAATAAACAGATATATAACCATCAAACCACCTATCTGAACACAGAGGAACCTGTTTTTGCCAGGTTAGAAAAGTATTCCTCTTGCTTTTATTTAGTGAGTTTTAACACCAGATTTTTATTCTTATTTTTTTACTCCTCACTCCGGTATGCGCCGGGAAAACAGCCGATTTATAAGCAAACACGCCTGTTGTTTGCTTACCCTTTAAATTAAGCAACCCTCAAAGTAATCTACTGTAGTGGCAAAATCAATGTAAAATACATTAATCTAAGTCCCAGTGTAGTAAAAGTAGAGCTCTTTGAAACAACACTTGCATTCCAGATGACGACGTTCTGCTTCCAGACCTCTGCAAGGCACTGAGTTGACTAGGCTTTACTCCCAGGTAAGTGTGCCTAGGGTTATTAGGGAAAAGGCTGGGAATTTATACTGTCAGTATCATAATGCACGTTACAGGTACATAGCCGTGTTGGTCTGCCGTAGTCAAAACAAAAGAAAAAAGTTCCTTACAGTAGCACCTTAGAGACCAACTAAGTTTGTTATTTGTATGAGCTTTCGTGTGCATGCACACTTCTTCAGATACCTTAAGATATCATAATGCAGTTGTAGAAAAGGATGGTTCAGCAGCATTTGAAATAGCGCGTAGTTTCGGCCACTCCATCTGCCAGAAAAGGATATCATACAAGGAGAAAAGGCAGAGCGGAGAGAACTGTAGCCAATGCTGTGCAAAAGGAGTTCTGGTAACACAATTGGGAATTCTCCTTCCACTCCCAAAAGCTGCTCCAGAGGGTCCCCCAGCCCTATGGAACAGATTTTAGGGATGCACAGGAGGAAGGAGAAGACCTATTGCACAAACTGTTGTGTGAGTGGATAAAACCCATGTTAACTAAGTTTACCAGGATGTTTGAGCACCTTCCATGATGAAAGGCTGGAGGATAGTTCTCATTCTTTGAAAACAGTCCCTCGACCAGTGCTTTTTTTTCCTAGAAAAAAGGTGCTGGTGCTCACCATGATCCTTTCCCCTCCGTTTTCTCTCTCACACACACACTCTTGCCCGTCTCCTTTCAATTAATTGTTTTTTTTTAAAAAAAATCTCTTTTATTTGATTTTACAGATCTAAATTTATAACAAAACCAAATACATATCCATAGAGAGAGATTTATCTGAATCTCGAGAGTTCCTCCCCTCACCCCCTCCATGGGTTCTTTTGTCAACGTTTTCAACTGCATATGATTTCATAATCTATCCATATTGTCCATAGTATTTGTTAAATCAAATCCTGCTAATTAAAATCCTGCTAATGGTTTCATCTACAGTGGTACCTCGGGTTACAGACGCTTCAGGTTACAGACACTTCAGGTTACAGACGCTTCAGGTTACAGACTCTGTTAACCCAGAAATAGTACCTCAGGTTAAGAACTTTGCTTCAGGATGCGAACAGAAATCGCACAGCAGTGGCGCAGCGGGAGGCACCATTAGCTAAAGTGGCGCTTCAGGTTAAGAACAATTTCAGGTTAAGAACGGACCTCCAGAACGAATTAAGTTCTTAACCCGAGGTACCACTGTACTTACAGTGGTCTCCATTCTTTCTTGAAGTTATTGTCTTCTTGGTCCCTGAGCTTTCCGGTCAGTTTTGCCATTTCAGCATAGTCTAACACAGGCTTCCTCAACCTCGGCCCTCCAGATGTTTTTGGCCTACAACTCCCATGATCCCTAGCTAGCAGGACCAGTGGTCAGGGATGATGGGAATCGTAGTCCCAAAACATCTGGAGGGCTGAGGTTGAGGAAGCCTGGTCTAACAGCTTGGTTTGACCCTTTCAATTAATTAAAGTCCCACTCTGTATGCCCCCCTTCTTCAACCTCCTCCCCCCACCTTGCCCTGTCAGTTCTTCGCAACCAGACAGCATCCTGCCAAACCCCTTCTCCTTCTCCTCCCTTCTCCCAGCCCCCAGCTGCACCATCCATGATGGCCTCTACTGCTTGCCCCACAGAAGGGAGGGCGGCAGTGCTAGCAGCAGAGGCACTTGCCTCCTCCCCCTCCGCTGCCCCACAGACAAGGAAAAGGTGACCAGAGTTAAAAGGGAACCAGCCTTCACGTTTGCCAGCCGCTCATGGTGCAGTGAGTCAGTGGCATAGCAGCACGTCTGTGGGGAGAGCCACGCACTGAGCGGCAGCCGAGGGGGGAAGGGTGCAACCTGTTGACTGAGAGTGGCAGCGACAGCCTCTAATTTTTCTCGCCGCCAACGCCTCAGTCTCCTGCCTTTTGCAACTCCCCTTTTAGCCAAGGTTGCTTGCTTGCCCACTCTCCATTTCCCATATCACAAGATTTGAGGGAGGGGGAGAAGGTGCCATTATGGTGTACCATCGGCTTTGACTGGACTTAACCGTCCAGGGGTCCTTACCATTGAATAGCACCAGGAAAAAAGCACTGCCCCTGGAGATCAAAAAGAATTAGCAAACCCATTTAGAACATTTGCACCAACTTAAAGGTTTCAAAGGGACACGGGTGGCACTGTGGGCTAAACCACAGAGCCTAGGACTTGCCGATCAGAAGGTCAGTGGTTTGAATCCCCGTGACGGGGTGAGCTCCCGTTGCTTGGTCCCTGCTCTTGCCAACCTAGCAGTTAGAAAGCACGTCAAAGTGCAAGTAGATAAATAGGTACCGCTCTGGCGGGAAGGTAAACGACTTTTCCGTGCGCTGCTCTGGTTCGCCAGAGGCGGCTTAGTCATGAGGGCCACATGACCCAGAAGCTGTACGCCGGCTCCCTTGGCCAATAAAGCGAGATGAGCGCCACAACCCCAGAGTCGGTAACGACAGGACCTAATGGTCAGGGGTCCCTTTACCCTTTACCTTTACAGGTTTCAAAAGGATTTTTAAATGGATCACTTGTTCCCATAAGCACTTTTTGATTCCTTAAAGCCTCTAGGTTGTAATAAGCCTCTAGGTTTTTTAAATAAAAAAAAATAGATCTTGTATTTTTGAGGAGTGATTAAGGTGAACCGTGTCCTGCTAAACTGACAGGTCTGGGCAAACAACTGCTGTTGGATGAGCTGCTATCCTGCTCTCTGTGTTTAAAAGGCTGCTTTTAAAAAATCTGATCATTCAGATATAAAATAGTCCCCTCCCGACCTCTGGACTGCAGCTCTTCCAAGTCCCATTCCTAGACATCATGTTTGCCTTAATTCTGTATCCTCTAGTTCCTAGCTTTGTAGCTGGTTATTTCCATTGCGTATTTACGAGTCAACAAAGGAAGGGTTGGGTTTACTATTGACAGACTCTCCAGTAAGGAATGAGCTGGTGTTTTTTAAGCTCTCTAGAAAGTCTTGCCCAGCATGCAGTTGTCAGCACAACTGTTTGCTTCAAAGCAATGCTGCTGCTGCTGCTAAACACTCTTTGACTTTTTTTGTAGCACACCAGGCATGCCAAAACTCCTCCAAAGCCATTATCCAGCTTCAAATCAGAAACCAAAACAGCGGGAGACAATAGCACAGGGCAGGTTTCCTTTTAGCGATGTTATGGCAAGGCAAGTGCTTTTTGTGACTCTGTTGATGAAATTTTTATTTTGCAAAGCAATTCATGTCTATAATATTCAAGACTTACTTTACAGTTATATTGAGACATAGATCAAGGCTATGTCATTATCTAGCATTAAAATGCAACAAACCGAAATTCAGAGGAGGAGAAAATTATCAGGCACCCATAATTTTTTTAAAAATGGCAGTCAACTAAAGAATTATGGTAAGCTGAAAGCTACAATTTTTACAAAGGCATATTTTGCTTCTTTTAGCTGATTCCATTCCTAAAGTAGATACAGAACCAGCAGCTGAGGAGAAAACAGCTGTATTATAAGAAGAAAATTCAGCTGCAAAGTGAACTGGGCTTTCCCCAATCTTAACAATTTGAATGATGGACATACATATCAATGACTCCAACTGGTTTGACTTTTGGTTTTTTCCCCTCCTTCAAGTTTCAGAAGGCTAATCACTGTAGAATTTGTTAAAATGTGTCACATATATGCTCTCCCCATTATTTGCCTCAATAGTTTTCTTTAGAGACCTTCTTGGTGGCATCATTGATACCAGCCAATCTGCCCAGAACTGGTTTCTATGGCAAATTTGCAGAACTGGATTTCCCAGTGCTTGGCTAATGCAGAGTAAAGGTGTCGCGTGGTGAGTTCCCGCCTCCCCCCAGTGGAAATAACTACACATGACACAATTATTTAGGTTAATGGGCTAAAATGGCCAGAACTTTATTGGTTACAGGTAATGAGCGGTATTGGCTTAGGCATTGGTCCTAACCGACTATCCGGCTTCAGCCTGTCCACTTGAAGGCCAGGAAGGGTTAACCACCAGTAGGGGGAGTCCTGCTGATGCACATCAAATAGGAACTCCCCCGGGGTCACCGCTTGAGGGCGTGCCTTAGGCCCTCACCACCATAGGCTTTGGACAGCCCCCCCCCCCCGGAATCTTTCATTGGACTATCCTTCAATATGCGGGGGAGGTGATGGCGCTTCCTCCCCCCTTCCATCTACATAACAATACCCATAGCAATGCCTAACCGCCAGTGCCGAGGAAGGTGTGATGATTTGCTATGAGGTAGGCGAAAAACCAAGTGGCTGGTGCCAATTTGCCAAGTGGAAAAAATTCCTACCAGGCCCCTTAACGGCAACCAGCTGAGGTCCATTGCAAGGTCGAAAGGAAATCCTTAAAGGGCGGGAGGGTGGGAAACTGGAGCAGCTGAGGCAGCCAAAAGAGGGAGATCCCCGGCCGTGCCAGCGCTAAATAGCACAGGCCACACCCTCTAGGCCAGCCAATTGGCTGGCCAGGGGATGACATGGCCAGGAATTCCCTCAATCGCACGGAGGCTGAGAGCCAGCCCCCACGCACGTGGAGGGGGCATGAAGCCCGCAACCCCACCTCCTCTTGAGGTCAGAAGTGGCTTATTCGGACTGAGCTCGCTGAACTTTCAAATTTGCTCCCATACTCTACAATGTTGATCTTCACCCTGAATTCAGCTGGCACCTGGGGCAGGGGAAATTGATGGAGACACAAAAGGGGCAAATTGCATGCCTAGAGGGAGGTGAGCTTCATCCCATATTTTAGATTTAAGAAAGAAAAATGGCAGTGTATTTCACAATAATACTCCATCCTAAAAATAAAAATAAAAAAAATCTCTGAAGCCTTAGTCATTTTGGTGTGTTCTCATTATAAGAAGCAACATTCTGAGAAAATATAGTTCCCCAGTAACGTTACTAAGTTCATTTTACAGAATGCATGTCATGTATGTTGTTGAATGCCACGTATTTGCCTTGAGAGGAGAGAATCCGCTAGAAAGGCAGTATTTTATTTTTTAACAAACCCTGACTTTTCAGAAGCAGGAAAAGTTAGGTCTGGCTACACAAGTTTGCAAGTAAATAATGGTCTTCTAATGAGCTAACTTATTACTTTCATCTACAGTTAAGATGGAGTACTTAGATTATAGCCAGTTATAGTACAATTGAATTTTGTACAACTAAAGGTCATGTTTTTGAACAGCAGGTCTACAGATCAGCCTGACTGTCAATATTTCATTATAATTAGATTTTTAAAAAGCATAGCATACGGTCCAACATTTGACGGAGGAAAACAAGGGCCCTTGCTGGATTTTTGTGCTTTTTTTTAAAGAGTTAACACAGAATTATTTTTATTACACCAAGCAAGCCGGAAAATGGATTAATTCATTCATGGTAATCTCCAAGAAAGTGTTGGGCTGATGGACCCTTATTGAAATTGTATGTTGGTGCCATTTATATGGAATTGTACATTGGTGATATTATATGAACCTGGAGTGTAGCGGCTATGAAAAAAGGGGTAGGGAATTCATGTAAGGGATCATTAGGAATGGGATTGAACGTTAAATTGCCAGTGTCAGGATGCTGTTACACAAATCTATGGTGCAACTATACTTGGCATCTACAAAAGGCAGCATCCCCTGTATGCTAGGAGTTACCCTGCCCACTTCTGATATGGTGGTGGAAGAAACAAAAACTATTGCCATTGGGGTAGTGACAACATTTCAAAGATTTCTTGGTAGGAAATGCTAACTTCAAAATCCTTCTAACCCAGGGATGAAAGCCCAAAGCCCTCTAGGTCAGGCATCCCCAACCTGCGGCCCTCCAGATGTTTTGGCCTACAACTCCCATGATCCCTAGCTAATAGGACCAGTGGTCAGGGATGATGGGAATTGTGGTCCAAAACATCTAGAGGGCCGAAGAAGAAGAGTTTGGATTTGATATCCCGCTTTATCATTACCCTGAGGAGTCTCAAAGTGGCTAACAATCTCCTTTCCCTTCCTCCCCCACAACAAACACTCTGTGGGGTGAGTGAGGCTGAGAGACTTCAAAGAAGTATGACTAGCCCAAGGTCACCCAGCAGCTGCATGTGGAGGAGCGGGGACACGAACCCGGTTCACCAGATTACAAGTCTACCACTCTTAACCACCTGCTCTAGGTGTTGCTGAGCCAGAGTTCCCATCAGCCTTTGCTCTTGGGAGTTAGTAGGGCTTTGGGAGATTAGGAGAGGAATGTGACAAGACCCTCCCTATGTACAGTGAGGGAAGTGTAGATTGAAGAAGAGATTCTAATATGTGCATATTCTAGTGTGTGAAGGTATTCAACAAATCATGATGTTGATAATGATTCTCCATGGTCAACAAAAGTCTGTTTCCTGTATGCATATGCATGTGTATGTGTGTGTGTGCGTGTCTGTAAAAAAATTGTGTGCAACAGGATATTTCAGCTCTGTAAGCTCTAATGGTTCAAGTGACCAACAGCAAAGGCTAATCTGATCCCTTGACACGGAATGCAAAGATGACAGATGTGCTGTCAAAATGCAACACTGTCAACTTCATCATACAAAGCTATCTAGTGATGCTTTCCAGGAGATTAGAGGGGAAACAAGCATATTAACTCACAGGGTAACCTTGTAAACAGGAACTCTTAACAAGAGGCTGAGGTTAATAATTTATAATTTGCAAGAGCACCGCACAAGCAGACTATTGTCTGGAGATTCTCCCTCCCTCCATATTACAGTTAAACAGTTTCCAACTCCCGACACATTAAAAACAGCTTCTGACATTAACAAACCAAAAAATATTAAAATCATTCAGGTGTGCAACAACACACCTGAAAATCACAACAGCAGCAGACAGCAATGATGTCATGTGACTAAAATAGCAGATGGTAGAAATATCATATTAACGGTGCTATCCATAGAAGTAGGAATGTATAGGATTGCAGTCGAAAAGGCCAATGACAGAAAAATACCAACAGAAATATCAATACTAAGTGGTTGGGGGGTTTGGGGGGGTGGGAAAGAAGTCTTCAAGAGCCATTTAAAGGTCATCAATGTAAAGAAAAAAGGAGCGTAAGACCATTAAATTTGGAGTCTAAAATTACCTAGCAGAGCAATTCTAATTACATGAAGCTGGCATGACTTATCCTTATTCCAAAATATATTCAGGAGCCTCTGGGAGGGGCTACTGTCAGCTGAGCTAGGCCTGAGTTTTGAGGATTGGGCCCTAGGTCACATGGCCAACCTGAACAGGTTTTGGAATAGGTCTAAATCTCTTCTTCTCCCATTCCATGCCACCCTGCCCTGCCACACACCCTTTCCTTTCCTTTCACTGGCTTATGTTATGCCAGCAGACCTGGGCTCAGCTGTGGTGAGCGATTTAGGCCAGCATGGCCCTAGAATGTCTAAGATCTGTCAAATCCAAACTCTCGCATCCCAGCAGATCTTAGGTTTGTTTTGCAATGTAACTGGCAACTTGACCAAGTGTTGCCCCATGCACCCAAATTAACAGGGAAGCCTTTTTCCATTGTGTTCTTTATACCAGCCTAAGACTCCAGATTAGAGCTACTGGACTGGCGTAGCTGACTTTGTTTAAAAAGAACAATACAAAAGTGAATAGAAGACTTGCTGTTGCTTTAAAGCTGCAATTACAGCAGAGAGGCTCAGATTATCTTATAAATGGTTGTTTTTATGTATTTGTAACCCATTCTTTATTGAGTATTTCAATCCCAGAATGAGGAATAAAACAGCACTAAAAAGATACAGAAAAAGGATAAAAAAAATAATTGCAGAAATTACAGAATCCATAAAAACCAAGTTAAACAAAACTAAACAGCAGTGAGGACAAAAGTTGGCATTTCCAATTTAAATTAAATACTATCCAACTGGATAGAACAAGTAAATGGTCTTATCACCTGGGGCAGCCCAATCCCTTCCTCCAAGTATCTCACCTGAGGGCCACACTCTCACCTCCATGGAGATATTGCATGTTCTTTCCTCATGTGGAGACTCTAAAGCAGCCAAGGGTCAGCAGAACATTACCATTAAAATTTGAGAAGCATTGGATCCCTCACAACTTTCAATGATGGTATAAGAACTGATGAAGAATTTCCTGGAAATACGCTGTGTCCCATAATTTCCCATTTCAGAAATAGACTGCTTTGATCATTGTACCTTTATTAAGAGTTCAGATAAAAGCTCTGCTTTTTTTTAAAAAAGCAAACCCCTAGATATCCAACTGGCTTGGTCCTGACTTCAAGTGCTTTGCTTTTATCATTCATTCCCCCCACTTCCCCTATACCTCTACAAACTCCTAAGCCGGGGCATGAATAGCCTCGCTGCTTTTCCCAATGACTGTCAAATGCGGCAGAATCCACTTAATTCAACTGATCAAGGAAGTGAAGATCTAGGGAACGAGAAGCCTTTGAACACAGCTCTGGAGTATTGCTGAGCAATTGTGAAAAATATGTTAGAATCTGCTTTTGCCAATCAATGTGGTTCATTAGCCGAATTTATGTGAAGAATGCACACAATAGACAGCCATTCATGACAGAGGCAGATGTTGAATAATGATGTTGCATAATAAATCAGCTACAGCTCAACAGTATTTCTGCATCTGGTTGCATTTCCAGCGCCAGTGCGGCCCGTTTATTCTAAACAACAGCAATAGAGGAAGCAATCCTATATCACACAAGAAGCTGGTGCAAAGCATGCTGGTGTAAGACCAGTTTAAAGTTGCACCAGATCCAAACCCCATTCAGCAGTGGGGCTGTTGCTCTGTCTAAGCCTTGCCAAGGGAAAACAAGCCTTTAAAATCCAGTTCTCTGCCTGGTTGCCAGGTCACATGAATGAGATGAATGGGCTTAGGATCCAGCCTAAGTCCCCCCTCTCCAGACCCAACCCTCCTCACCCCTAGAACACCACTTTGGGGGACTTTCAGCTGAGCAAGTGATGCTGGTGTATCTCCAGCTGAGGGATGGCAATGGCAATTTAACAATGGATGAGCCAGGAATCAGCTGGCTGAGCTGGAGATCCATTGCATCCTAAGCTGTTCATCCTAGCAGATCTCAGCATAGGATTGTCCTCAGAAGTATGCAAAATAATAATACAGTGGTACCTTGGGTTACAAACACCTCGGGTTACAAACACTTCAGGTTACGGACTCTGCTAACCCGGAAGTTGTCACGGCTAAAATGGCCGCTGTTTCAACTAAGGTTCTAGCAAAAAATTTGACAACTACAGAAACAGATGAGTTCGTGAAAGAAACAGAACTAAATGTGGTTAAAAAAGTAAAACACCTAGGGGTGTATCTGACCTCCAAAAATTTGAATTTGTTTAAAGATAACTACGAGAAATGTTGGTCAGAAATCAAAAGAGATTTGGAAACGTGGTCAAGACTGAAACTTTCCTTGTTGAGCCGAATAGCAGCTATAAAGATGAACGTATTGCCAAAAATGTTATTTTTGTTTCAGACCCTACAGATCGTGGACAAGGTGGAATGTTTTGGAAAGTGGCAGAGGGATGTTTCTAAGTTTGTTTGGCAGGGCAAAAAGCCCCGAATAAAGTTTAAAATATTAACTGATGCGAAAGAAAGAGGGGGATTTGCCCTGCCAGACTTGAGGTTATATTATGAATCTGCAGCCTTCTGCTGGTTGAAAGATTGGATCTTACTGGAAAACACTGATGTCCTAGATCTGGAAGGGTTTGACAATGCTTTTGGGTGGCATGCATATTTGTGGTATGACAAGGTTAAAGTGCACAAATTGTTTAAAAACCACATTGTTAGGAGAGCAATTTTAATGGTCTGGACAAAATATAAAGACTTATTGGAGAGTAAGGCTCCGAGGTGGCTCTCACCGGTGGAGGCCAAGGCACGTAAGAGACCTAACATGGAGGCCAATTGGCCTAAATATGGGGAAATTATTGAAAAGATTGGAGACAATTGGAGGTTGCAGAGCTTGGAAAAATTAAAAAACAAGGTGCGAGATTCGTTGCATTATGCACAAATTCAAGAGGTCTTTAAAGTAGACAAGAAGGTTGGATTCCAGGTGGAAAAATCGAAACTAGAGACAGAACTGTTAGAACCAAAAAGTAAACTACTTTCGAGAATGTATAACCTGCTGCTTAAATGGAATACTCAGGATGAGACAGTCAAATCCGCCATGATAAAGTGGGCGCAGGACTTGGGGCATAACATTATGTTTGAAGACTGGGAAAGGTTATGGAACACCGGAATGAAATTTACGGCATGTAGTGCCTTGAAGGAAAACATTATGAAAATGATATACCGGTGGTACATGACCCCAGTCAAGCTTGCTAAGATATATCACCTGTCTGATAATAAATGTTGGAAATGTAAAGAGGCGGAAGGGACATTCTTTCACCTCTGGTGGACCTGCCCGAAAGTGAAGGCCTTTTGGGAAATGATTCATAATGAACTAAAAAAGGTACTTAGATTTACCTTACCTAAGAAACCAGAGGCCTTCCTCCTGGGCATGGTGGACCAGAGAGTGCTTAAGAAGGACAGAACTTTTTTTATGTAAGCCACTACAGCAGCAAGGATCCTGATTGCAAAACATTGGAAGACGCAAGATTTACCCACACTGGAGGAATGGCACACACAGTTGATGGACTATATGGAACTGGCCGAAATGACTGGCAGAATCCGAGACTTGGGAGAAGAGACAGTCGAGGAGGACTGGAAAAAATTTAAGGACTATCTGGAAAAACACTATAAGTTGTATGAATGTTAAAAAAATGCACCTTTTAGGAAACTCTAGCTTCAGTAATGTTAAACTAAAGAAATGGAAATTAAGGCACAAGAAGTCTGAGATAGAATAAGGAAATAACTTTATTGTGTTTAAATGAAAATGTACATGATTCGGGTTATAATACATTTGAAATTGGGTAACATGATAAAACGAAGGATACAATAAGTAATGAAATAAGTTAACAAATTGCTGATGTTATGTTCACAGAGAATGCAGGGTTGGGAGGATGTGGGGAAGTCCAGTAGATTTGGAAAAAAGAACAAGAAAATTTGTAATCTTCTTATTTTATTCTTATAACATGCTCTTTATTCTTTTTTCTGTATTTTACAAACTTAATAAAAAATATTATATAAAAAAAAAATAAACGATGGGCTGGAAATTTTAGCTCAACTTGGCCCGCAAATTCCAAAGGTAAAAAAAAAATTAAAAAAAATTGCTGCTGTTTCTTTAATGCTTAAAAAGCTGGGTCAGCATGAGTCAGCGGCCTGCACCGGGTTGTATATATAGAGTGAGAAATGTTAGTTTGTTGTTGGTTGGGTTGGTTGGTTAGTGAAAGCGGGTAGTGTTGATGTGTATAGTTGGTCAGTCGCTTTTGCACAAAGACTTTTAAGAATAAAAGCAGAAAGCACTCTGCAAGGATATTCTTGTGGACTCTTTTATGCCGACAAGGGTCTGAGGACCAGGCTGAGGAGACAAAGGGAGGCCAGAACCCTTTCCTTTCCTTTTTTTTTTTTACAAACACTGACAGAAGTAGTACCTCAGGTTAAGAACTTTACCTCAGGATGAGAACAGAAATCGCATGGTGACAGCGGGAGGCCCTATTAGCTAAAGTGATACCTCAGGTTAAGAACGATTTCAGGTTATGAACGGATCTCCGGAACGAAATAAGTTGTAACCAGAGGTACCACTGCAATTCAAAAACCCATCAACTCTACCACCACAAAGGTAAGTCATGTTCTGACTGCAAGTAAATCGTCAAAATGATGTCCCCATGCCTTCACTTTGGGTTGCAGTTCATTAGGGTTGCCATATGTCTGGGAATTCCCGAACATGTCCTCTTTTGGGGGTTGTACATGTCCATCTGGGGGGAATTCTACACTTTAAAGCAAATGCCCTGGATTTTGGTTGTTTTTTTGGCGTGGGCGGCTTGGGCTCAGCGATTGCGCTAAGAAAGCTCAACCACTTTTCATGTCTGGATTTTTACCTCTTGAAATATGCCAGCCCCACAGTTCGTTGAAGGTTGAAGGCAGGACAATTGCTTCATACTGGATCAGGGCCAGGCCGTTCCTGGAATTATAAAAGCTATAGATATCACCAGGTGCTTTCCTTCCAATGTTTTCCCCTCCTTGGCAACCCAAGATCAAAATTCTAGTGGATGGCTCTGCAAATCTTAACTAGTTCTCAAGCATCAGTAAGTGTCTTTATGTCTATTACTGACATGAGGATTTAATCACTGATATGAGATCGTGTCATGGGGTCATGGTTGCAGGGGCCATTTCTGTTGGAAATAATTACCCTGAGCTGCAATATATTGTGTTAATAAAATTGCTTTAACCAGGCAAGCCACCCTATTAACATTTGCCACTGCTCTACATATATCTAGCTGTTTAATTACCAACTTAGTTATCAGTGTTCTGAGGCAGCTCAGAGCTACAGGCAGACTTGGCACATGCCATTTGGCTCCAACCCGGACATTGATCTCCAGCCTTTAGATTTACCCAATGGAAAAGACGAGGGATGCAAAGCATTGCCTGATTCAGAGATAATGTTCTATAACCAGTTTAGCTGCAGCCTAAGCATATGGTCATTTAGACCCCCTTTCAGTTTTGGGAAATACTTACAAATGAGAGTGAGCACACAGGTTGCAGTTACCACTCCAGCGACTAGAAGGTATGTTACGGCTATCTGCAATCGCATGCCCTGCAAGTGTCCCGGAAAAACTGGGACATCCTGTTTCTTCTTGTGAGAGAAAGGTGGCCATTTTGGATGCCACAATATTTTGCACCAAGATTTCCCTTGAAATGTTTTTTCAGAGCCACAATCTTGTTTTTTGTGTGAATTTGTCAGCAAATTTCTAAAATGAAAACTTTGGGCTCTACGTCTGTCTGAATATCACACTGACTGACTCCACATCCTTCCCCAAATCTGGAAGATAGTCACCATAATCTCAGACATGAGAAGATTATGATTACTCCTTGGTGTGATGCACACTGCACATGAACAGAGATTATTACAGTTGTATCTTGGTTCTCAAACGCCTTGGTACTCAAATGTTTTGGCTCCTGAACGCTGCAAACTCAGAAGTGAGTGTTCTGGTTTGCAAATGTTTTTTGGAAGCTGAATGTCCGATATGGCTTCCGATTGAGTGCAGGAAGCTCCTGCAGCCAACTGGAAGCTGCACCTTGGTTTTCAAACAGTTTCGGGAGTCAAACGGATTCCCAGAATGGATTAAGTTCGACAACTGAGGTGTGACTGTGCTTCATATTTTCAGGACAGAGCCATGCATTGCAAATTTGTTTTGCTGTGCTCTGCTGTGCCATGGTTCAAATGAAAGAAGCATTCTTTTGGCTTGTTGATTAGAATACTTTGTTCTTTTAATTTAGAGAAAGATGTGTTTTAGATCATGAAAAGTTACAGTGACTTTCCACATGAAACCACATGTTCCTCATACTGTGTGAGTTTGGTTTTCTGAGAATGGATGCGTTGGTGTAAACAATATATGAATTCTAAAACTTAAGTCATGTGGAATGGCTTAATTTCTAAATAAGAGGTGCAGAGTTTATCTGAGGGGTGCATAAAAATGCATTGCATCGATGAAAACAACTTATGAAGATACATTATATTGAGGAAATTTCCTCGCAAAAGTGTATATAATAGTTAAATTGCAGATGAGGAAGTATCTGTTGTAAGAGATTCCCACTCAAATGCTGATGGATGTTCATGAGGACTTTAAGAAAGAAAAGAATTTGCAAACAGATGCGGAAATGAGGAGAACCGAACTTAGAAGTGGGAAACTTGAAGCTGTGAAAAATGGAAATTGACAGCTTTGCGCATCTCTACAAGAGAGTAGTACATATATTATGGAAGCAACACTGAGCAGAAACCACTGTGGGTGGCAGCCGTACAGTCTGCTGAGCCATGAAGTGGGCCTGCATGAAGCACTTGTAGCTGAGTTGTTATTTTCTCCACCAGCCGCTCAGAAGCCTATTCTGCAACGAGAGCTATCACCCCCCTTGAAAAGCATGAATCTCATTTAATTAAATATGAAGCAATTATACAAAGCATTATAGCTATAATTTGATATTCCCGCAGTACTTTGGTTTTATAATTAGCTTGTTGGCATGAAAATCATTAGCCGATAACATCGAGGAATATTGAGAATTATTTTTTTTTGTCAACGCTGACTACCCAGAGCCATGGCCGCTGTGGTTTTCCATTACCGCAAACAGCTTACTTAGTCCTATCAACAGTGCAAATTAGAGTAAACTTCACAGGCAATTGAGATCGGCTCCTTTCATTGTTCCACATTTAATTCCAGAGGTTTTTATTTATACAGTCATAAATGCCAGAGCCGGGTCTGGCGCAATGTGGGCCTCTGACTGCAAAAAGAGCCGCAATGATAGCACACTGGCCTTAGTGGGCGCACCTCATAAGCTTTTACAGAAACATTCTGCGCACCTGTATGATAGGTGATGGATTGTGTCTGAATTAAAAACAACATGCTCTGAAGGTTGCCACCGCGTTTTCTTTGCCCCCAACATTAGGGCAACAGGAACAGCAAATATCTGAGCTGAAACGACGACGATTGCTGCTGAGTGGCAATGAGTACGTTTCGTCTGAGATTGCCAGTCCCGAGGTTTACGAGATTATAGGGAAGAGGCCTGACCCTGGTGCTCTTGCCGTGAGAATGTTTAAATTAAAATTGCCAGCTCTCTGAGAAAGGGAGCTGTCACGGCTTAATTAAAAGCCCCTTTCCTCTCTCCTCTGCCTTGACTTCTAATTCCAACGTGATGTGGGGGATGCAGCGCTTTGTCTTCCCAGCTTGTAATTAGACTTGGTAATGTGGCCGTCCTGTTTACAGTGCAAATCCCACTAATGATGAATGGAGTAGGCTTATGAAGCGTCCCCGACAGCACTTCAGGCGAGCCAAGTGGATGGGCTTCACAAACATAGCTGCGGTGCGGCAGGTAAATCATTACCTATTAATGACTCCATGGCAGCAGGGGAAGGTCATAGCCTGGACTCCCAACAGGAAGCGGGAACAACGCTACATCAGGATTTCAGGATACCGCTTTTAAATACATGTCATCTGCTGCTGCTGCTTTTAAATGGCTGTCTGCTGCCGGTTTTGATTTCTCTTCATCATTGTTGTTTTACAGTGCAGAAGCTGCCGCGGCAACGTGTTTGGAAAGGCAGGGGTAGAAACGCTGGGAATAAACAAATAAAAATGGCAGGCAGGCAGGTCTAAAATGTCATGTTGAATATCTTAAAGAGATGGTCAGCAACAGGGCGGCAAAGTCGAGAAGCACAAAGGCAAGGAATCAAATGGAGCTGAAAGCAAAACACCAAAAGGAAGATGGAGGGAGAGATAGCTTTGGTGAGCTGTGGCATGAATGTTTTCCCAAGCCTCTTCTCCTTGACCCAGTTGCCCCACTTTCTTTGAAGAAGGAGGGAGGGCGATGGACAAAGCCTGCCAGCCCCATTTTTGTTGTCTACTAAAGTAGACTGCAAGCAGCTCTCATCAGTTCTTTCCACATCTGTCAATTGATGTGGCACTGGCCACTCAGAAGCCTCATAGTGTGTTAGTAGGGTCTGCAGTTGCTGAATCTTAACTTAAGTACAGTGATACCTCGGGTTACAGACGCTTCAGGTTACAGACGCTTCAGGTTACAGACTCTGCTAACCCAGAAATAGCACCTCGGGTTAAGAACTTTGCTTCAGGAGGAGAACAGAAATTGCACAGTGGCAGCGAGAGGCCCCATTAGCTAAAGTGGTGCTTCAGGTTAAGAACAGTTTCAGGTTAAGAATGGACCTCCAGAACGAATTAAGTTCTTAACCCAAGGTACCACTGTATAGAATTATCAAGCATTCAGAAGAACCAGCATTGCTGAAGCAGAACCAGCCTTGTTCCTGCAAGGCCTTTAGGAGTACTTTGGAAGTGTCAAAAAGCACACACATAGATAGAGGGGTCTGCAGTTGACAGAGGATGTAAGAGGAAGAAAGAAAGCCTTTCAAGAAAATCCCTCACCCGACTCCTGAGTATGTTTATCATGGGATATGTTTATCATGGGATATCCTATGATCCTCTTCTGGATCAGTAACTGGCTAAGGAACAGGGGGAAGAACAAGATGGCTCTCTTAATGAAGGGATGCAGAAAGTGTCTACCCTCAGTGTCAGAGACAGTATGCCTCTGTAAACCAGCTGCTGCAAATCACAAATGGGGAGAGTCCTGTTGTGGTGTAGTGGTTAAGAGCGGTGGACTCGTAATCTGGTGAACCAGGTTCGCTTCCCCGCTCCTCCACATGCAGCTGCTGGGTGACCTTGGACCAGTCACACTTCTCTGAAGTCTCTCAGCCCCACTCACCTCACAGAGTGTTTGTTGTGGGGGAGGAAGGGAAAGGAGATTGTTGGCCGCTTTGAGACTCCTTCAGGTAGTGATAAAGCGGGATATCAAATCCAAACTCTCTTCTTCTTGTTGTACTTGGTTCCTTTTCTTAGGCATCTGATTGGCAAATGTGATAACTGGCTGCTGCAGTAAATGGGCCATTGGTCCCATAGCAGCAGGGTTCCTATGTTCTTATGTGATGAGAGCCACAACACATTGTTGTGTGCTTATTTTTGGATGCAATTTGGGAAACATCCTTCACAACATAGGGCCCTATCCAATGCTACAGCTCCACTGGCAAAACAGACTTCTGCGTGCACAAGAAATCTTCATCTTCTTCTCCTGTTCCCTCCAGCCAGGCAGCTCTGGACTGTTGGGGGAACTCCCAGAGCAGATCATGGGGGGGGGGGGCATGCAGGGGAAGGAGAGGAAATAGAAGACCTATTCTGGAACCCCATTGGTGTAGCACTGGATACACAGTTTCCTATTAATTGGCTTATCATTAACAGAATAAGAACATTTAAAACGAATATATAAAACAGCAACTTCTCCCCAAAACAGCAACATGCGATACAATTGTCTTTTGTTGTTGTTAGTGGCAAATGTTGGAGGGCAAAGTAGAGACTGTGACTGTGTAAAGATCTATCAAGTCCTGGCTGATAATCCCACTTCAACCATGTTACATGCCCAGTTCTCACCGCCCTGGTAAACAAGGATCTGAAAGGTACCAGTTTCAGGCTGCACATCATCCCAATATTCCCTCCAGGTAGAAACCCAAAGGAGTCTAGCCTAGCCTTCTTCGGCTCAAGCTATTTTTCTAAGTCCAGAGATTTGTTGATTATTTGTATAGGAGTATCCCATCAAGCGACCTCCAGTCTAAAGCAGTGTTGCCCAGACACACACATGCATCATTTCAGAGGGCCCATCCACAATTCTGTTTGCCCCACCACTTCTGCCCAGGAAAAACTGTAGTAGGGAAAGATCTGCCAAAAAAGCTGAAAAACATCTTCATGTATGCGACAACGGCCGCGAGAGTTTTAATAGCACAAGGATGGAAGACTGAAGAAACCCCAACTAAAGGATCATGGCAAGGTAAATTGATGGACTGTGCAGAACTGGCAAAACTGACATACAAGCTACGGGACAATGATAACTGTGACTTTAAAGATGAATGGGAACCCTTTACAAAGTATTTGAAGAAGCAACAAAGTGAACTGGACTCCTTGGCTGGTTTTGAATAAACATTCACAAACTTTTTATTGATAATAATCAGCTAAATAGTTTGAGGATCTATACAATTGTGTAACATGCAGAAAACAGCATTTTTAGAGAAATCAAAGACTGGAACTGAGGGAAGTTGGGGGGGGAGGGGGGAGGAAAAATGGGGGGGGGGAAATAAGGATGATATGTTTCTGGATAATATGTTTTGTTTTAATTTTGAATAAAAAGTTATTTTTTAAAAAAGGAAAAACTGTGGTGTACCACTGAATCCCAAAGAGCAAGTGAGTTTTCTACAGATGGCCATTTGTTCTGATTCAGCTGTAAATAGTGTGTTTTCCTGGGGAAAGCTGTGGGGCAAACGCAAAACTACTCAGACCCATGTCTAGAAAGCTTGGGACAAGCAGAAAACCTTTTGGACCTATGCATTCTAGGCATGGCACAAACATGTGTGGATGAGCCCAAAGACAGAACAGACTCCGTTGCGAAAGGCATTATCTGACAGTGAATAACTGATGAGAACTTCAGTTACGGGGTGGTTGAAAAAACACTGTTTGAGATGGGTTGAGGCGATAGGAAGGCTCTGCTTGTGGCGTTTGATCTGTGATGTATGTATGAGTCATTGCATATCAAGGGCATGGAACAACTCCCCTATGAGGAGAGGTTATAATATTTGGGGATTTTCAGTTCAGAGAAAAGGCGAGTGAGAGGAGAGACACGATAGAAGTGGAGGAGAAAGTGGAAAGTTTTTCTCCCTCTCTCAGAACACCAGAAACGCAGGGCCTTCGAAGGAAGCTGAATGTTGGAAGATTCAGGGCAGGCAAAGAAATTATTCACACAGCACATAAACCATGGAATTTGCTCCCGCCGGATGAAGTGATGATCACCAGCTCAGGTGGCTTTTAAAAAGGATTTGACAAATGCACAGAGGATATGGCTATTAGTGGCTGCTAATCTTGATGCTTATGTTCTACCTCCACTGTTCGAGGCAGCATTGGAAGCTGCAAGCAGGGAGATGGCTTGTGCCCAGGTCCTGTCTGTGGGCTTCCCATAGGCTATTTGGCCACTGTGAGGAAGGTGGCCTAGGTGGCCTACTGGCCTGATCCAGCAAGCTCTTCTTATGCTCTTACAATATATCATGATGGACACCGATACGTCAATTAATCCTTCATTAAATCAATATTAAGCGCCTCGTGAAATATTCTTGTACTTTACTAATGGGGCTCATTCTTTTAGAGAGCTAAAAGGATGCATGATTCTTACAACCTTTCCACATATATAGACAATGATTTATCATAGTGTTTTAAGCAAAGGGATTGGTTGTAGCGATGGGTAAAGAGTCCCTCTGAAAGATGTTTTTTGACCTGGTTGCTTGAATGGTATGCAGCGTAAGACAGATTAACCGTGTCAAGGTGTCCTAACACAAAACAGATTTATGATCTCATTCACTTAACTCCTGATCTCATCATTATTCTCGATTTACCAACATTAGTCTTTGGATCAGCTGCAGGTCAAATGACCAAAGAATTGCAATGCTTGGATAACTCAACAGCACCTCTGCACAAGACTTGGTACCTTCTACCTTACAGGTGGAAGCTGTTTCACAATGTGTTTATATAAGAATCGGTTTCCTGACTGCAATTTTACACATTGAAATGCTGCCCGTGAAAATAAACCTCCTTGCACACCGAAAATTATTATTTCCGGAGAACGGCTCCTGCCGTTGATGGAACACATTACTTTTCTATGTGAAGGGTGATTTTGGGCAAGGGGAAATTATTATTTTTTCAAACACAAGTGGGGTCTGCAACTGTTGCAGCAGAGAGTGTTCCTGTTAAGTTTCTTCTATTTCCTTTCCTCCAGGTTGTCTGTTTTCTGTCCTCCAGCATTTCATGGCCACCAAGCATGCTTAGCTTGCATTGGACATTTTTGGTGTCTTTGGTCTGGGGAGCTAGCACAGCTATGCAAAGCCAAACTTTAACAACAAATATCTAACATATAAAAATAATTATCAACTGATACCATGACTCAGGCCTGGTAGCACATCTGTGTAAGAGGCTGGATAACTGAACTTTTGTTCATTTGGCTCATTGCAGGGGCACAAAACAAAGGGAACTGGAGAAATAAAGTGGTACATGTGGATTTATGGAGTTGGTTACATGACAATGGGTTTTCCCCTCAAGGTCACCCTGCATAAAATGTATGCTTACAGTGACTCTATAGACGAGTATGCTATAAAAACAATAAAATGTGCAGCAGACAGAGGAGATGTCAGGTGGATTATGACTTTGACACTCTCCTGAGACTCCCAGTACAGGTGCAGCCTAACAGCAACAGATAAAATAAATGCTGACAGCCAGCCAATGCTCCCCAAGAGTAAGAATGGTAATACTCTGAGGAGACCACTCCTTGAGCACACACCATCGGTGCACGCGTGGAAATTGCCAACGGCAACTTGGCTGTAGGAAAGGTTTATAAGGTTGCAGGTGTAATAAAACAGAATACTGTTTAGAAACAGTTTTAATGGCCTCTTGCTCTCGCTCTCTCCCACCTTTTGTCAAACCTCTTCTCAGAATCCATCCGCACTATACATTTAAAGCAGTATAATATCAGTTTAAACAGTCATGGCTCCCCCAACAAATCTTGGGGAAAGTTTTTTTGTTTAGGGTGCCTGGAGTTGTTAGGGGGACCCCTTTTCCCTTCACAGAGCTACAATTTGCAGAGTGGTTTAACAACCAACCCATCTTCCCAGAATTCTCTGCTGGAATTGTAGCTCTGTGAGGGAAATAGGGGGTGGTCAGTGCCTTTCACAAACTACAGTTCCCATGATTCTTTGGTGGAACCCATGACTGCCTAAAGTGGTACGATACTGCTTTAAATGTACAAAACCTATTTCTTTAGCCAGGCATTTCCTGGTATACTTTACAAACATTTCCTGGCTCTTTCACTGCCATTTGGCTTAGGAAAACAGGAAGCTCATAGTGAGTTAGGCCATGGATTCCTCTCATTCCCTACTGTCTGTGCTGACTAAAAGTGCCTCTCCAGGTTTTTGTACAGGAGTCTTTTCAATGCCTACACTGAGATGCCAGGAATTGGGGGTTCTCTCTCTTTCTCTCTCTCAAACATATTTATACTGATTTTAGATGTACAAAAAAAAACATGCAAGGTAACATTAATTAACAAACAAAAGTCAGGTCCCCAATGTTCACATTTGGCAGTAGCATCAGTGGGCATGGGGACTAGGCCGACCCAACTGCTGATGTCTAACACAGGCCTCCCCAGAAGCGGGCAGGAAGCACATTGGAAAAAGAACTGTATCTCTGTTCTTAATGTGGAACGGTTTGTTAGCGAGTATGCCAGAGCCGGCTCTACAAAAGGCAAGAAGGGAGCCATTCTTCTTTCCAGAGATGTTCCTTGCAGAATTATGGCTACTGAAATGCATCCTAAGTGCAGATTTATTTTTATTAAAGCCTCCTTCAGCCGCTCTGTTAACTATTTACTCATTATATACCCTAGATTCTAATCAATGTACATTCATTCAGGCTACTTTGCAAAAAAAAAAAAAAAACCCACAACAACAAAACACACTGAAACCTCTAGTGAAGAGACTTTGCTAATTGGTGGAGATTTTAATTCTGTTATAAATCAGTCCACTGACTGATTTATAACGGAGCTAAAGTCTAAGATACCAGAGACTTGGGGGGGGGGGGCGCCATGAGGTGTCTCTCTTTAGCAAGCTGTTAAAGAGCTACAACTTGGTGGATGTATTTTTCTCCATCCACTGTAGGAAAATGATTGCACTTTCCTTCTTGATGTTCAGCATCCTCGTTTCCATATTGATCATCTTGTTGCTTCCTCTCTTCCCTCTGGCTAGAGCCAGATTTATAATGGTGCAATTGTGACAGAGCTCATGCCTGAAACAGGGTCCAGACTCTGAGGTCTTGAGTTTTTTATTTCTGGCCAATATGGAAAGCTGTCTGTGGAAAAACGCTGGCTCCCTCGGCCTGAAAGTGAGATGAGAGCCGCAATCCCATAGTTGCCTTTGACTGGACTTAACCGTCCAGGGGTCCTTTACCTTTTTTTACCTTTTACATGCTACTCGTTTTGCAGTTATAAGAAATTGATCTTTTGTTGTTGCAGAGTCTACATTTTGGAACTCCCTGCCTATGGACATCGCTGAACTCTTTCTGGCACCTTTTTAAGGATGCCTATCCAGACTTTGGGACGCGGGTGGTGCTGTGGGTTAAACCACAGAGCCTAGGACTTGCCGATCAGAAGGTCGGCGGTGCGAATCCCTACGACAGGGTGAGCTCCCGTTGCTCAGTCCCTGCTCCTGCCAACCTAGCAGTTCAAAAGCACGTCAAAGTGCAAGTAGATAAATAGGTACTGCTCCAGCGGGAAGGTAAACGGTGTTTCCGTGCGCTGCTCTGGTTCGCCAGAAGTAGCTTAGTCATGCTGGCCACATGACCCAGAAGCTGTATGGCAGCTCCCTCAGCCAATAAAGCGAGATGAGCACTGCAACCCCGGAGTCAGTCACGACTGGACTTAATGGTCAGGGGTCCATTTACCTTTACCTTTATCCAGACATCTACATCTACATATTAAGGAAGCCTATCCAGACATGTAGATGTTGATAGGCTTGCTTAAAAAAATGTTTTAAGCATGGACTGTGGAGTAAGGTTAGAGGAAGACATAGCACCTGACAGATTGATATCTGTTCACAGGGCAAATGTATTAGTGTACAGGCAACTCTGATTTGCGTAGGAGTTGCATCCTGGGTCATTGTGCAGTTGGTGGTGCACACATAAGCAGCAGCGGAGTAAGCCAATTGGGCACCTGGGGCAGCACGTGTGCCCTGCTTCCAGGAGCGGGGCCAGCTGCCCATGGGGGTGGGGCCAGCTGTCGGAACCTGCTGTGCTGGTCCCGGGGGGAAGATACCGTGATCGTAGTCAGAGTTCACAAGATGAGAGGCGAGGTCCGAAACAGGGAGCCGGGCGAGGAACAGGAACGCTGGAAGGTCAGGAGCAGGAGGCCGAGCAGGGAACAGGAACGCTGAAAGGTCAGGAGCAGGAGGCCGGACAAGGAACAGGAACGCTGGAAGGTCAGGAGCAGGAGGCCGGGCAGGGAACAGGAACACTGGAAGGACTGAAGCCAACAACGACGTTGCTCCCGCAACCTGGGACCGGGCTGACTGACCTTTATCTTCTTCTAAGGCCAGGGGCGGTCCCGGCCCCCAGGAGCCCCACCTCCTCTGGCCTTAAGGCGAGCACTCCTCCTGGGAGCAACCAGTTCTCTTCGCCTATCTGCCCTAAGCCTCTGCAGTTCAAGAGAGGCCGAAGGGTTACTGGGCCCCGGAGGAGGCTCACCTGTAGACACTGAGTCCTCAAGCACCTCTGGGACCAGAATGGTTTCACCTGGTGCCTGCTCCTGAGGATCTGACACAGGTGCAGGCTCCTCAGAATCTAGGCCTTGCCCCAGTTCAGCCGGCCCTGGAGGCGGGGACTCCTGTGCAGGCCGGGATTCCTCTGGTTCAGCCTATGAATCGGAATCCCAGGCCATCACACCTGCATTCGATCGAGCTACTAATTCTCCGGTTGAGTCCTTCCAAATCGCCTCCGACGATGATTAACGACCTGAGCCTTTGATAAGGCTCCAAGCATGTTCCCATTACGCAGAGTATCAAAGCAGCAGAAGTGATGAGATTTATGAGCTACATCGCAAGGTTTTATTTTCTAGCTACGAAGACAGAAAAGAAATACATCCTCTCTCTGTGAAAGCAGAGAGCGACTGAAACAAAGGAACAGGAAACAAGTAAACACCACATCCATCTCCTGTCTTCCGTGAGACTTCCAACAGTCTGGAATCCCTGGAATGTAAACAGAGTCCTGTGACTCCAAGCAGCTGCACAGTGGCGACACACAGAAACCAACACCAGCTGGGGCAGGATGCTTCGCAGGGCTTCCAAGGAGTCTGCCTGCTTCCTTCCACTCAGCCACCCTACAGCTGAGGGAGAGACAGCAGGTAGACCGTTTGGGGCAGCGTGGAGCCTGCGGGTGCCCAAGCCACCGTGTCACCCCCAGGAGAGACGCTTGGCTCGAGCACACTGCAGACCCCATGGTGAATGCTGCCTGGCATTTTGCCACCCCCCAGTGGTGACACCCAGGGCTGACTGCCCCCACCGCACTGCCCCTGTGCATAAGCTCACTCCATTCTATTACACCTCCTCCCCTCCCCACCCTGCTCTGCCCCCTTTTCTGGCCACTTCCCTGTTACTGCAGTCACATGTCAATTAGACACTTGTAAATCAGTTGTCACCTGTAGTTTTGTAGAAAGCAAAAGAGGAGACTAGAGATAGTTGCTGAAATAGTCACCCTAGAAACTAGACATATGAAGTAATCATATTTTTTTAAAAAAATACACGTTACAGATTATTATTTTCCAAAGGTACAGTGGTGCCTCGCAAGACGAAAATAATTAGTGCTATTAGCGGCTTAGCGGCTTAGCAGCTATTAAAGGCTTAGCGGCTAAAGGGCTATTAGCAGCTTAGCGGCTTAGAAAAAGGGGGGGGGGGCGGAAAAAATCGCAAGACTCGCAAGACGTTTTCGTCTTGCGAAGCAAGCCCATAGGGAAATTCGTCTTGCGAAGAGCATCGAAAAACGGAAAACCCTTTCGTCTAGCAGGTTTTTCGTCTTGTGAGGCATTCGTCTTGCGGGGCACCACTGTAAATGGGTTTTGATTTAAAGTCTCAGTGCTATAACTCACCAGTCATTTTCCAGGCAGAAAAAAACAAATTTAAGTTACTGGAAATAAACAGAGAAGAGTCTGCTTCTTTTCTGAAATCAGAGAGATCATAAGAAAACAGGCAGCGGATAACCTCTCCTGGCTAAAAGCCTCTCTTGGAAAATCGATATGGGAATGATTCCCATAATTAAAAAGCTCAAAGGATACTTACCTGACCAAATCCTCAGAACTAGATGAAGCATCTGCTAATTAATATGCAACCTTGCCTACTTTCCAGAGGCCAACAACTGCTGACATTACAGAGTTTTTGCAAACTAATTTACCTAATACTATCACATCAGAGCAAACTGTTTTCCTTGAACCACAAGTTGCACCTAGAGAGGTCCAAGACATCAGGCTAAAAACACAATAAAATTCCTGGCAGGGATGGACTCCCTGCTGAGTTTAATTCTTCTTTTTTTCAAAAATGTGATCTATTGGTTCAACCACTTCTTTTACTTTCTCTATTGAGCCATCAGGAATAATGCAGAGATCAAAGAGATTTGAAATGATAATGCACATCACAAGGCCAGGCTTTGCAAACACCCCAATTCTTCATTTATCTGAAACTTAAATTTCTCCTCCCCCTATGCACCAACTAGCTGAGCAGTACAAAAATCAATTACATGCCTGGAATCTTGTCATTTAACACCCCTACTCAAAAAGAAGGAACTGAATTCAATTTCATTCAAACAGGGTGACATCATCTTCACATATGATCTAATTCAAGTGACCAGGGCTGAATCCACAGCGGACATTTAAAGCACTGCAATACCACTGTGACAGTCATGGCTTTCCCCCCCAAATCCTGGGAAATGTAGTTTGTTAAGGGTGCTGAGAGTTGTTAGGAGACTCCTATTCTTCTCACAGAACTACACTTCCCAGAGTTCCCTGGGAAGAAGGATTGATTGTTAAACCACTCTGAAGATTGTAGCTCTCTGAAGGGAATCTAACAATTTAACAAGCATCCTTAGCGAACTACAGGTCCCAAGAAGTTTAGGAAACAAGTGAAGAAATATCAACGAGAAACTTGATTTACATCAGTCTTTCTTCTTGTCAATTGAAATTGCTGGTTGAAATTGCTCGCTCAGTCGACCCTGGTAGAAAGTAGGCCTGCTATGGCAGTGGAAAGGACGACAAGTAGGGTTGCTGGCCCTCAAGAGGTGATCAGAAGTCTCCAGGGTTGCCTGCCCCTCTCCTGCTGGCTGGGGGAGGGATTGAATTTCCAGGTGGGCTAGAGTGCCTTATTTGTTTGTTTGTTTGAGTATGACTGCAACTTGCAAGCTTCAGCCCAGCAGAAACTGGCTGCAAATTGGTGCATAGACTCTCTAGGGGGAGTGCTTTGCTTTCCTTTCCTCTCCCAATTAACCTCCATCTCCAGGGTTTAGTGGTGGAATGGAGTGTAGAGGAAGGATTGCCAGAACCTGCCTCCGTGACATCCCTAGGTGACATCTCCTAGGTCTCAGGTTTGGGCATGAAATCTCACAGTCTGGGATGCTCCTGACCTGGCAACCCCCATGACAAGCAAAACCACTCATGGCTGTCGACATGTAGAGGGGGTGGGAGGCCAGCTGGCAAGCCCAAGTTGGACGTCTCCTTCCATTGGCCCGGGCCAAAGCAGCGACCCAGACTTTAGAAGCCAGGGCACGCAGTTAGCAGAGTGTACTGTGCACACAGAAGTAGGCGTGAGGCATATGAAGTCATGCTACAGCTACAGGTTTATTAAACATAAATCAGAACAAAGAAACATGTCGTCTCTCTCTCATGTCGTCTCGGAGAGAACAGCAAAAGCAAAAGCTATACACAAATGGAAGTTCCCAGCACACTGTGTTGGAATGTAAACAGACATATGACATGCAACAATCTCATGCCTGTTCCATAAGGTGGAATGGAAATGTCAACAATGGCAGCATCTTGGGTATCTGTGGTTCTTTCCACTCCTCATTTGGGCTGTATGAAGGATGGATAATGCTGATAATCCATAATCTACCTGCTCCCTCTGCATCTATGGTAATATAGGAGTGTCACTGAAACCTCCTAATAGCAGTTATGAGCAAGCATACATTATATGTACTAGGAAAATGCACACAGTTAACGTTTTCAAGGCCTGACAGCCATCTCTCCCCCTTGCTGTTCCTTAACAACAAATAATGATGCTGCAGCAACTGGCTTTTTCTTTTCAGAAGAAAGATGTGAGGTCTCTGTGCCTGTAGGATCAGGGTGTTTTCCTTTTCTAGGTTAGAACAGGAACTTTCCCACCCATGTGTCCCATAAAAGTGAAATACAGGCGGCAATGTTTTGTTTCCCACCTGAGTGTGATAAAAAGGGAGCCGGGGAGCGTGTGGGGCTGCAAGCTGCTTCCCTCGCTAGTCATGACAAATAGAAGCCTCTGAGGAAACGCTGGGGTTTGTCAAAATGGAATGGAAAGGAAAGAAAAACACCGCCCCGAGTCATTTTCCGTGCATGCGTAATTGCTAAGAGGCAGGGTTTGGAGACAGAGAGAATTAGGTTGCTTCCTAATTTGATGGCATGAACTTCAAAAAGCGAATCCCCTCCCCCCATCTCGAATCCTCCGAAAGAACTAATTAGCTAGAAATGTAGAAGCCAGGAATAAATCCTGGATAAAGCTGTTTCAAAAACATATCCTTTCAGAAGAGCCTGAGTCACACTCGGCTCCATTTGGCAAGCATTGGATAAAGAGGCTTCTCTCTCCAGTCTGGAGCTCCACATAGGCTGAAAGGTGGATGTGGAGCACCTAGGAGAGTGGGCTGGCCTGTTATGGAGACTTATCTCCATGTTGCTTCCAAATGACATGCCCTGTGCTGGATAGTGTTTCCTCAACAATAAAATGATTATTTGCTAACATACCTTGCTTTTCCATCCTGGAGAAGCTACAGGCGACTACCGTGAAGCTATAAAACAACAAAAACAGTAATAACCTTCATTCCCTGAATAGCAAGACTAAATCCACACCAGGTAAATCTGCTTGCTATTTGCTGCTGGTTTAATTGCTCTTGCTCTGTTTAATTGCTTTGTGCTGATATTTTCTGTCATTGTACAAGCTTTTATTGAACCATGGGTGTTCCAAATTTATTTTATTTACTTGTTGAATGTATATACCACCTTTCCTCATAAGATCTCAGGGCAGTTACTGGTTTATGTTATTGGCAAGTGCTCTGGAACATCAATGTTTTAAATGGACACCGTAATGCACACACAGAGGGAACAAAAGTGTTTCCGGATAACCTGCCTATTGAACATTTGTCCTGATTAGTTTGCAGGGAGATTAGACAATGTTGGCTACTTCATAGGCATTTGTTCCAGTTTGTTTGTGGGGAGGTTAGATGACGGAGTGACAAAGCAAGTCTTATTCCACTCATTCCACTGAATTCTCCCATCACTTTCCTCATTGCAAAATCTTGATTATTTCCCATTTCCCACTTCCACCCCCAATTTCTTATTCTCCCAAACAGCATTGGAATTCACATCAACATTTCTTCCCCTTTCCCCCATATCTTGACAATTACACCATAATATTCCACAGCAGTTTTTAATCTCTTCATTTGCATGCCCAAAATCTACACCACTTAACTAAGCAGTTCTGTACAGATCCACCCCCAATTTCCTGTATGTATTCTTTGCAGCAATTTACACTTGCAAATTCCCTTCCAGACCCCATGCTCAATGGGCACCAATTTTCTAACCTCAGCCTGCGTGGGTCTTAAGGGATTTCAGTAGAATAAAACTGGCAATTTTTCTTAAATTGGATCCATCATAATTAAGGAATTGCCCACAGAGAGGTAAATGTGGAGGTAATGCATAGAAAATGCAGAAGTCCTTCTGAGTCAAAGAGAAAATTAGCCAATTCTTGCCAGAGAACCTCAGGGTCAGTAAGTCTAAATGTTCATCTATTCTGCCAAGGTGTTGGGATATTTCTGAGATTCTTCTTTGCAAACAGTCCCAAAGCAACAGGACAAGTGCAGGAAATGGCAAACTTGTAATTTGCAGTTTGAAGGACAGAGCACTGCAATCAAAATACAAATATAAAAAATATTATCAGATACACAAGCTCTGATTCCCCACCCCCTGCTAATTAACCATGCATATGCACACTTCCAATTCACTTTTTCAAAGGTGATAGGAGTCCAGAAATATATAGCCCTCCAGCAGAGCAAGCCGACTCAGTGATTCCACTTCTAGGCTCCCCGCTCCATGCTTCTGCATCAGGCATAGGCAGACGCAGCCCTCCAGATGTTTTGAGACTACAGTTCCCACCATCCCTGACCACTGGTCCTGTTAGCTAGGGATGATGGGAGTTGTGGTCCCAAAACATCTAGAGGGCCGAGTATGCCTATGCCTGTTCTGCATCCTGCAGGATTGAACCATTTCATTCATATGAGTTACACCTGCATAAGGCTTGAGGAGTCTCTGATCCTGGTGGGCTATGAATGGGATCCACGACTTTGAGAATATTCCATATTTAAGATTCTGACCTTGAAATTCCTTGGCAACTGCTGGGCCAGTTTGCTTTCATGTCATAGATGCAGCTGTAGAAGTCAGGAGAATGAAACTGTCTCTCTTTTATCCATTGATACAGATGGCTAGAGTTTCGACCGCCATTTTGATGGGAGTGCATTCTGCATTTAATATAACACCTGCTTCACTGTTTCCACTTAGCGAGAGCTGTTTGCTGTTGAGATCTGGGGATCTTTGTATTTCATGTTTTGAAAAGACCATGTGTATAGAGAAGTCTCTCAAGGCAAAACCACAGCAGCCAAACTTTATGGATCTGATATGAGGGCACTGGAGAAACGGCTTCCTCTCAAATATTTGTACAGCATATATTAGAAAGGGAGGTGTAGACACACACACAGAGGGGCTTGGCTATCTCATTGTCTGCCCTTGAAACAATGTTAGATAGTTTGTGAATGATGAGGATGTTAGCTTAAATGTACTGTTTCAGGAAAGACTGTGCTTGAACAGGGCTAAAGGTAAAGGTAAAGGGACCCCTGACCATTAGGTCCAGTTGTGGCCGACTCTGGGGTTGCAGCGCTCATCTCACTTTATTGGCCGAGGGAGCTGGTGTACAGCTTCTGGGTCATGTGGCCAGCATGACTAAGCTGCTTCTGGCAAACCAGAGCAGCGTACGGAAACGCCGTTTACCTTCCCACCAGAGCGGTACCTATTTATCTACATGCACTTTGATGTGCTTTTGAACTGCTAGGTTGGCAGGAGCAAGGACCGAGCAATGGGAGCTCACCCCGTCACGGGGATTTGAACCGCCAACCTTCTGATCGGCAAGTCCTAGGCTCTGTGGTTTAACCCACAGCGCCACCCGCGTCCCCTGAACAGGGCTAGTTTATGTTAAATTATGCTAAATATTATATTAAAGGAGACAAGAGCACTCCTACAGTTAAGGTGTGTAGCACAAATAAGGTTCCCTCCTTATAAGCCCCAATATTCTTATAGTTTATAAAGCTGACATCTGTTGGACTAAGAACTTGAAACTTGGCATACAAAATCTGATCTAGTGGATCCAGCCAGCAGGCTCACTGCTGATATACCTGATGAGGGCTATGAAAATGTGACATTTTGAAATGATCCAATAAAAATTGCCACAGATATAGGAAGGTTAAAAGGTGCCGAAAACAGATACTTTGGCTGTGCACGAACCATATATTTAAAGCACGTTACTTCCCCCAAAGCATCCTGGGAAGTGTCGTTTGTTGCAGCTGCTGGGAACTGTAGCTCTGGGAGGTGTAAAATACAGTTCCCAGGATTCTTTGCAGTAAGCCATATGCTGAAAATATATGGTGCGTACACGACTTTCAATAGCTTAATCGGTAGAGCACGAGACTCTGAATCTCAGGGTTGTGAGTTTGAGCCCCTTGTTGGGCCAAAGGTTCCTGCCTCTTCAGGCGATTGGACCAGATAACCCTCATGGTCCCTTCCAGCTCTATGAATCTATGACTCATTTCTCCTTGATTTTTAAGAACACATACCGTATTTCTTCCCAATTTTGGTGGAAAACACCGGCGCACTTTATTGAGGCCCTTCCATCCCTGGTCAGTCTTCCACATTTGAAGCATGAACAACTGCATATCCTATGCATGGGGCCAAGACCTCTGCACTGTTGGGACACTGTTGTCCCACTGTTGGGACAGTTGCATATAGTCCAGGCATAGGCAAACTTGACCCTCCAGATGTTTCAGGACTACAACTCCCATCATCCCTAGCTAACAGGACCAGTGGTCAGGGATGATGGGAGTTGTAGTCCCAAAACATCTGTGGGGCCGAGTTTGCCTATGCCTGATATAGTCCCTCATGGGAGCAGATGCTACCCTGTGGGTGTTCCTTTGCAGATGTCCATGCTCAACATGCAGATGTCAGAAGTCAGGAAATGCACCACTGCCCTATTCATGCCTCGGCACACGCGGCGATTACTGTGTGGCTGGATCTCATGAATCTTTGTGGTGGCATTTCAATTCAAAATCAATGCATCAGAGAAAAGGAACGACTGTGCATCGTTTCCCATTCCCTTTGCCTCTTTACGATGACAAAGACTGAATTTAAATCGAGTCTTTCCGAAACCTTGTGGATTATAGCTAAGGTGGAAATTGGGCATCGATGGCTTTCCTTGCTTATACACGTGCCACACCCACCAGCATTAGTTTGCATTTCATTTTCGCTTTTCTGCGGCTTTGATATGACATGTGCAATTTATTTAAAGAGGGAAGGGGTTCTTCCCATCATTTTGCTCTTGATTGATGCAATTTTTCTTTAAGAACAACTTTATAGGGTAATTTGGCATACATGCACTGCAAACCTAAATGGAATGCTTATCAAAATAGCCGAGTTATCGCTTATCATGAGCAGTAAATGCCTAAATCTTTCTTTAAGGTGAATTTAGCTTGGAGATAGATAATAATTACCCACCTCTCGTGAGTCTGAAGGTGGTCTGCAAGTGGAATTAGGGTGAGTGATGAGTACAGTGGTACTTCGGGTTAAGAACTTAATTCGTTCCGGAGGTCCGTTCTTAACCTGAAACTGTTCTTAACCTGAAGCACCACTTTAGCTAATGGGGCCTCCTCCTGCTGCCACGCCTCTGGAGCACGATTTCTGCTCTCATCCTGAAGCAAAGTTCTTAACCCCGAGGTACTATTTCTGGGTTAGCAGAGTCTGTAACCTGAAGCATCTGTAACCTGAAGCGTCTGTAACCTGAAGCGTCTGTAACCCAAGGTACCACTGTACTAGTACAGCTGCCATTTTAAAAGGAGGAGGGTTGGAATTTCTTCATGCTTCCTGCAGACATTGTTCCTTTGGGAGCCTACCCAGTACCTTTTTTGAAACTTGAAGATGCTTTTTCAGGCTACGATCCCAGACAATCAGTGAATATAATATCTTTACAAAACAACTCAGATTAAGCTACATGATGACACGGCAGAGGGCAGACAAAACCCTTGCGTTGCCCTCATTCTGAGTGCATGCATGTCAGGACTTCAATCTAGCTTGAGGTTTGAGTAGCTGCTGCAAGATGTGAATGGGGATGCGCACTTGAATGCATGACCCATTGAAATAAACACACTGTCTCAGCATTGGTATTCAGATGCATGCTCCTATCTGCATGCTACCCCTGATAAATGATACTCAAACAAATACATTCTACTGGATCAACACACAAAAAAGGACAAGCCCACTTGCTCTGGCAATGGGGACACATTCTTTCCCCCTCAACACATGTCCCCTTTAAACCATTCTGCAGGCTTTATCAAATACTGGCAAAAATGGGGCGAGGCATATTCTGTGCAGGAAGAGAATGTTCAGGAAATCCACACATACACCCCCATTTCAACCTGTGCAAGCTCCAGGGGTGGGGGTGGGGCCTGTGGCTCTCCGGATTTGACTGAACTACAACTCTGTAATCACTGACCACTGATGTTGCTTGATGGGGCTGATGGGAGTTGGAGTCCCAGCAACGTCTGCAGAGCTGCGGGCTCCCCACACCTGGTGCATACTCACCCAACTTTTGCCACTGTGAAGCAGATTTTACAGGACGTTCTGAGTTTTCAGCAACCTGTTTGAACCAGATGCAAGAGAAATACACACAGAGAGCTCAAGGAAGCCTTGGATCACCTTCTGTTTGCAACAATTTCTCTCCATTTGTATTTACTCTGAGAGCAAAATACAGTGGTACCTCGGATTACAGATGCTTCAGGTTACAGACGCTTCAGGTTACAGACTCCGCTAACCCAGAAATAGTACCTCGGGTGAAGAACCTTGCTTCAGGATGAGAACAGAAATCGCACAGCGGTGGCACGGTGGCAGCGAGGTGTGCCATTAGCTAAAATGGTTAAGAACAGTTTCAGGTTAAGAATGGACCTCCGGAACAAATTAAGTTCTTAACCCGAGGCACCACTGTATTGGCAAAACTGGGCTCCTCTCTCACCTCTGCCTTTTTATAGCCTAATTGAAAGGCCAGTTCAGGTGTCACATCCACAAAATCTAGTGTGATATTCCCCCTGATCAGATCCTGCAACCCTTTTCTTGCAGAAGTAGCCCTTCCCCACAGCTGCATAGATTTTGCCTACCTGGGCAGCAGAAGTTGTGTGTGCCAAAAATTGAGGCTCAAGTCCCAATGTGGCAAAGAAATGGAGTGAAATTTGTCTCCCCCCTCTTTTTTATAGCGAAACCTCAAGGAGAGCATATTTCATACAATTCTCCACCTCAGATTATTTACTGGGAGAGCCCAGGACTCATTCATCATTAGTGCAGAAAAACAAAAACTACCTGCTATTGATTTGTGTATTTCAGACATGCAGATGGGAAATGGCACGGAAGAGGCTTGCATTGTGCTGACAGCTCTTTTGGCACAAAATGTGCGCTGCTCGCCATCCATTAACAATCCCCAGGTGTCGCAGGGGGACATTTTTCTTCCTTTCCTGCCCACGTCGAGAAGCCCTGCTTTTCCTTTCTCTTTTACGGTTGGCAAAGAGAAGGTGTAATTCTCTTCGCAATGAGCCGGCACAACAACAGCCTTAAGCAAGAAGATTTCACAAAATAGGGCAGAACAAAATCGGTGGCTGTTTCCTCTGGGACGATGCAATCTCCTGCTCCTGGACCTTTTATTACTATTGTTGAGAAAGAAAAGAAAGCACCCTTATTATTAGAAAGACTACAATAGCCCCACGTAGTTTGCAGTAAGCATTTGCAACCATGTTCCCAATCTTGGGTATGGGACAAAGCATGCATCACAGAAATATTGGTTATACTAGCCCTTATTCTAATGGTGACTTATTAAGACACACCATCATCATATGCTTTTGCTGTTTAGTCGTTTAGTCGTGTCTGACTCTTCGTGACCCCCTGGACCAGAGCATGCCAGGCACTCCTGTCTTCCACTGCCTCCCGCAGTTTGGTCAAACTCATTTTAGAAGCTTTGAGAACACTGTCCAACCATCTCGTCTTCTGTCGTCCCCTTTTCCTTGTGCCCTCCATCTTTCCCAACATCAGGGTCTTTTCCAGGGAGTCTTCTCTTCTCATGAGGTGGCCAAGTATTGGAGCCTCAGCTTCAGGATCTGTCCTTCCAGTGAGCACTCAGGGCTGATTTCCTTAAGAATGGATAGGTCTGATCTTCCTGCAGTCCATGGGACTCTCAAGTGTCTCCTCCAGCACCATAATTCAATAGCATCAATCCTTTGGCGATCAGCCTTCTTTATGGTCCAGCTCTCACTTCCGTACATCACTACTGGGAAAACCATAGCTTTAACTATACGGACCTTTGTGGGCAAGGTGATGTCTCTGCTTTTTAAGATGCTGTCTAGGTTTGTCATTGCTATGTTCTACTAAATCCATCATGCTATAATTTCGGGCCAAGATCTAGCAAAGTAGTACACATGTGCATGCTTTGTTTTCCCCTTCAAAAGGAAGAAGCAAGAACAGAAGGAACTGCCTTATGCTGAGAAAGACCATTGATCCATTACACTCTGTATTGCCTGCCCCAGGGATGGGGAACCTGTTAGGCTACCATTCCCAGCATCTTCTGCAGATCATGGCCAATGGTCAGGCATGATAGAAGCAGTCCAGCAACATCTGGAAGGCCACAGGTTCCTATCCATGGTCTACGCTAGGGTTTCCCAAACTTGGGTCTCCAGCTGTTTCTGGACTACAACTCTCTCTCTCTCTCTTTTTTTTAAAAAAATATTTTTATTAAATTTTCCACTTTAACAATCCAATCAAATCACATTAAATATTCCAAATTATACATATACATATCAAATAATCCAAATATTCTGCCAAATTATAATTTTTTTAATAGGACTTTCCATGCTTCAAGTTTGGAGGGTTCTGATCATCTCATACTTCTATTGCTTTTCATAGTCACTTCTGATGGTTCCTCTGTTGCTAACCTTTCATAGTCTTTGAGTTGTTCCCACAAGTGAGTTAAAACAAGCAATGATGTGTTTGTGTGTGGATTTTATGTCTATGATTCCCCTCTATAAGTTCGCAGCATCTCCTCACACTCTGGTGTTTCTGCTGAATCAATCCAAAGGTCTTTGGACTACAACTCTCAGTATTCCTAGCTAGCAGGACCAGTGGCCAGGGATGATGGGAATTGAAGTCCAAAAATGGCTGGAGAACCAAGTTTGGGAAATATTGGTATATGCCAACTCTGCAGTTTCAGACAGGAGTATTTTTGAGGCCTATCTGGAGATGTCAGGGATTAAACAAGAGACTTTATGGACAAAAAACATGTGATGTACCATAGAGTTATGTTTCTTCCCTTAAAAGGAAGCACTGCTCACACTTCAACAAACCAACATTAGATAGTGCTACTTGCTGGAATATGTATTTATACACACACACACACACACACACACACACACACACACATAGGAGGTGGCGGCTGCTAGTTGTTCTGTGAACCTCAGACCTCCAGGTATAGGGCGGTACATAAATTCAGGCAGTAGTAATAATAATAATAATAATAGTGTAGGAATTCCTAGTGATGAAGAGAGAAAAGGTCCAGCTCGCAAAGCGATTTCTCTCTTTGTCCATGCATTTTCCTGAAGTAAAAGCATTATCCTAAACTCTGCATGTCTCCTTGCATCTTCACCTGTAAATGCAGATTGCTTCATTGGGTTCTGGCACTAATCTGTAAATTAATATGGCTTAGAACTGCCTGTTACTGATTAAGAAATGCATCTTCCTTGTAGTGGCTACACACAGGGGCTTATCAAATGCTTACTAGATCCCGCTGATTCATGTAGTATCTCACCATGCTTCTCCTTTCTTTAATACCTCAGTGTTAGGAACACTGCTCTGGTGCCAAACATATTCTTTCTTGTTTTCGTTATATTAGACTAACTCATCCTTACAGCTCCAGAATCCATTCACAGGGGCCTTTTTAGATAATTACATTGTTGGGGTGGGGGGGAGGTCCTTGTTGGATAAAGGTCCTCATTTCTCCAATTTAAAGCACAAGGTAATTCATTTTGTGTTTTGCAAATAAACAAGGCTCTGAAAAGGCCACATGCATTCTCCTTTGAATAATAAGACTGGGGAAACAAAAATAAGTCACTTAGCTTTTAAAGCTCTAGGGTCAGTCAAGTGATTCACTCTAAGGAGAAAGACATGCATTCCAATTGCCCGTCTGGGCTGTATAATACATGCAAAGAAGAAGAAGACGCTGGTTTTCTTGCTGCTGAACATTGTGTTACATACGTAACATGACATGTTAACACAGTTTATGACTCCTTAGATGAGGCTGGAAAGAAATTCTGATTCACTGCCATTAGCAAAAGTGCTCAGACTCCTGGGAGTTCTTCTTGGAAGGCCTGCACATATTCTCCATCCGACCTAATTTAAACAATGTCATGAATTGGAATAGATTGCTATCAGCTCTGTCATGCTTGTCATAACGTGGCAGTTGAACAGAAGACTGCCCTTCCCGAGAGAAATCCCTGCTATGGAACTGTATTATTTAATGGAGTTTAAAGATTTTTCCCTTCAAAGTTTCAGTAGGCTGGCTGGCTAAGAACCCCCAATTCAGAAGAAAAAGTATGTTGGACTTTTTACAGAGGAACTTACGGTCTTCAAATAAAAACATCTTGAAGGTCCCAGGCCACAGAGAGGTAAGGCTGGCCTCAACTAGAGCCAGGGCTTTTTCGGCTGCGGCTCCAACCTGGTGGAACGCTCTGTCACAAGAGACAAGGGCCCTGCAGGACTTGACATCTTTCCGCAGGGCCTGCAAGACAGAGCTGTTCCACCAGGCCTTTGGTCAGGGCGCAGCCTGACTCCCTCCTTTGGCAATTTTTACAAAACTTTAGTTTGTGGTTGCCATCAATTTTGATTTTAATTAATTTTTATAATGTTTTTATAATGTTGCACTGTTTTAGTGTTGTTAGCCACCCTGAGCCCGGCATCGGCTGGGGAGGGCAGGATATATATAATTTATTATTATTATTATTATTATTATTATTATTATTATTATTACATCTTCAAACATAGATAAACTATGAAATTCATTGCCATAAGGCAGCTGGGAGAAACCTTTGGAACTCCAGGGCTGCCGAACTAAAATTCCCATCAGCCCCCACAAGCATAGCTCAGCTAATGGCCAAGGGTGATGGGAGTTGTAATTCAGCAACAACTGAAGGGGCAAAGGTTCCCATACCTGCCATGGCTGGATTGAAAGCACGGATCCAACATTTGTTTCTGTCTAAAACGAGCTGTTTGCAGACAACAGGTGTACCTTTTCACTGATGTAATGTCTCTGTAACACTGCAGAATGAGAGTTCTGTTTGAATGGGAAAGCTGCATAATCTAAATATTTGATATCTTAATTGGCCCACCTGGTGGCACTGTGAGTTAAACCACAGAGTCTAGGACTTGCTGATCAGAAGGTCGGCGGTTCGAATCCCCATGACAGGGTGAGCTCCCATTGCTCGGTCCCTGCTCCTGCCAACCTAGCAGTTCAAAAGCACGTCAAAGTGCAAGTAGATAAATAGGTATCGCTCTGGCGGGAAGGTACATGGCGTTTCTGTGCGCTGCTCTGGTTTGCCAGAAGTGGCTTAGTCATGCTGGCCACATGACCCGGAAGCTGTACGCCGGCTCCCTCGGCCAGCAAAGCGAGATGAGCACCACAACCCCAGAGTCGGTCACGACTGGACCTAATGGTCAGGGGTCCCTTTACCTTTACCTTAAGCCTACAGCAGGTGTCCAACATGGTGGCTTCTAGACATTGTTGGATTCCCATCAGGCCCAATCAACACGGCCAATGGATGGTGGAGGTGGTACTTCATAACATCTAGGTGGCATTGTGCTGGCTTACAGTCACCAATAAGATTTTTTTTTTAAAAAAAAAAAGTTCAGTTCACGCAGTGAATGACCTCAATAGGTAGATTTGGGAAGTGTCTCCAGCTTGTCATGAATTGAGATTTCAGTTTGCTAAATTATTTTACCAAAGTAAAATAAGAATGAGTTAGATGTTCTGGTCTTCTTATTTTTGGAATCTACATCTGTGTTTATGTCAAAGTCTACTTGGGGAGTTCTTCGCACGAACCATACTTTTGTGTCGGAGGCAAATGTGGGCTGATTGCTAACCTACGGTTGTAATTGCTCCAGAAACACCTCACGGCGCATCAAGAGCTCTGCCTCTAGGAATAGAAGGCTGATGAATCATATGGCATTTATATGATAAACAGAAAATGAACATTATGTTTGTTGTACTGAGCGATTTCCAAAATCTGTGAGGGAAACACTAGATTAATGTCTCTTCTGTCAACTCGGATATTAACAACCGATCTTTTACATGTATTTCATATTCTTCTACACTTTATCGTTTTGTTCCATGGAATGCTTTTAATTGCATGTCAAGGTATAAAGCTGCCTTCTACCCAGTGGCAATGAATGTGCTTGCATCTAACTCATCACAAATATGGATGATGGATTCTTGACACCCCTGGAAGGTTATCTCAAATGCATAAGATTAACAGTGAGGATACCCAACTGTCTCAGGAAGGAGCCCAGTTTGAGGGCGGGGAGATCCCTATAACCTCCACAATCAGTGAAGGGGTAGAATTTGAGCAAACTCATAAACTCATGAATTCAGCAAGGGCTGGAAATAAGTCTGGCTAGCTTCCTCATGAGGCCAGGCTTGCAAGGGTGGGGAGGACTCTATGGAGGTAGAACACAGCCATTGTGTTTAGTAGCTAGTAAGCTAGTACTGATACTTAACCTCCATTAATTTGTTTAACACCCCTCCCCACCTGAAGACATCCATCTTGGTAGCCATGCAGGAAAAAATGCTTCCTTTTTTTCTGCTCCAAATCTTTCAACATCTGGCTTCACTGTACGACCCCAGTTTCTAGTATTATGCGATCAGGAAGTAACTTTTCCCCTATCTCATACCCTCCAACATTTCTCCAATGAAAATAGGGAATTGCTATTTACTACTACTACTACTACTAATACTACCCTGCCCACCTGACTGGGTTGCCTCGGCCACTCTGGATGGCTTTCAACATATATAGAAACATACAGGGCTGCCTTCAGATGTCTTCTAAAGGTTGTATAGTTACTTATCTCCTTGACTCAGGGGTCACAGAACTCCATACCCTCCAACATTTCTCCGATGAAAATAGGGATGTCCTAAGGAAAAGCAGAATATTCCGGGATCAAATCAGAAACTGGGATGGCTTCTGTAAACCTGGGACTGTCCCTGGAAAACAGGGACACTTGGAGGGTCTGTGGCTGGATCTACTAGACACATCAAAAAAGCGATTCAGTTAAACATGTTGGAAACTTCATAAAGGGAAATCCCGTTGCAAAAGATGAGACGCCACAGTGCCATCTGGTGTCACAGTGCTATAATGCATCTAAAGCGTTTTTCTTTACCAATGTAGCTGAATCCTGTTATCCATCTTCTCCATGCTGCACATAGTTTTGTACATCTCTAACATGTCTTCCTTTTACACGCCTCCCTTATACAGCCCATTCCCTTATTGTAACCCAACGAAGTCTTTGTAAGTAAAGACAACAACAAAGCTAGATACGGCAGTAGGGTAAGGGACAGAAAAGGGCAAGCAAAATGGATTTGGACTAATGCACAAAATGTAACCAAGATCTCTTGCAGGGCAGAGATTCATAGCCTGTGAGGCCATGTAGGCCAAAGAGGGTGACCACAGCATACAGCTGAGAAAGTATTATAACCTTGACATGGGCAAAGAGAGCAACTGAGATGAATGCTAATGCAAGCAGAGTCCGGATTTTGAAAGCCCTTTAGCTCAGGGGTGGCCAATGTGATACATTGCAGATGCTGTTTGACTCAAACTTCCATCAGCCCCAGCTGGCATGGCCAGAGGTTAGGGTCAATGGGGCTGGCAGTTTAACAACCACAGAGAGGGCAACTCATTGGCTACCCCTTCTTTGGTTGATATCTGCTAAAATGCTTTCACAACTCTGAGCAGAAGCAGGGGGAGAGGCACAACTCAGAGCTGGCAGAATATGACCAGAAATCACATTCTGTGAGCTCAAGGAAAAGTGAGATAGCTGACTTTGTTTTCTATGTTCTTAGAAACAATGTTTTTCAGGCGGACAGCTGTCCTTCTCTTCCTTAGATTTTGCTTTGTGAAGATCTCGCACACAAGTATTTGTACCTCCCAAGGAAGTTACTGGAAAGACTGCCTGGGGCACCAAGGGAGACATTAAACTTTAGGAAATAACCAGGTGAACAAGTGCCACGGGGAAATGTTATTTCTGGGCTATTTGTCAAGATATATGAAGCTTCCTTGGGAGGAGAAGTGCATTGGGAACAAATCGACCCAAGTTCTGGAAAAGTAGCCTCGTAAAAGCCAGTTCATACATGCAAATGTACCACCCAGAAATAGCCCCACCCCAGATTGTACTAGTTCAGACTGCAAAGCGGGTGATTGTTAATCATTTCACTACGTAAATAACTTCCAGCTGCACAGAAAAGAAGACGAGCGTATAAAGGATAGGGATTCCAGCCTAGGTTTCTCCCTGATTTCCTAGATTTTGTTTCTTTATTGCATTTTCAACCCAGCTTTTTCTTCAAGGAGTTCCTGCTCCTCAGTTAACACCCCCCCCCCCACAACAACCCTATGTTGTAGGCTAGGTTGAGAGGCAATGACTGGCCCAAGGTCACCCAGTATGCTTCAAGGCTGAGTGGGGCTTTGAGCCATGGTTGCCTAGGCCCCTCACACTCTAAACACTGCACAACACTGTTGTGGAGAAATTGTTTATATATTTTTTTAAAATTGTAAATCTTCCTTCTTCCCCGCTCCTCACATACTTCCTATTTGAAGCTTTACTGTCCCAGTTATTTTTTGATTATTTCGAGTGATCTGTACTTTTGAATGGTTCCCTAGTTGATAGCAACATTCTAAGAGCAATATTGGTCTGCAGTTACTTTGGCACTCTAGAGATGTGCCCATTTACCTGTTTACTATACTTCTATGCCACCTAGTGCTAACCAAAGTTCCCTGGGCAGTTTACAATGTTGCAGGGCCCGTTTCATTATGGCCATGAACCGCACGAACAAAACCCTGATTCATAAGATGCATGGAATAGATTGACAAATAGGATGGACACTTATGCATTGACACCAGTTTGCGTAAATTGCATACCACCTGTATATGGCATTTGACATGCACAGAGGCAAGTGGAGAACTAACTGCTTCAATTTAAATAGAAACACAATGCATCTTGCTGTAGTGGGGGAGACACCATGTAACACGTAACCCAAATAGCCGTTTCCTCCAATTCTGCTTTAAAGAGCGTGTTTTTGCGGGGAAAGCTCCATAGCAAAGAACCAGGTGCTCTGACGTGGAGCTTTAAAGCATGGGCCTGTGCCTGGACAGAGTGAGACTACAGGCTTTTTTCTGGGGGTATGCAGGGGTATGCATTTCCTTAATGTTTTGTGAATCTTTGTACTTTTGTCCATTTACTGTATGTATTTTTCCCTGATTTAAATTATAAAATGGTGGTTTTCTTGAGTCAAAATGAGAGTACCCCTAAACATTTTTTAAAGGAAAAAAGCACCAACTACAGGTAAGTGTGGAAAAGACCTCAGGCAGAGGCCACCTTCCAACAGAGAATGTCCCCTGACCAGAGGCGTAGCAAGGTCAGGTGGTACCCGGTGTGGAAAATTTATTGTCACCCTCCCCCACATTCAAATTATTAAAAGAAGGAAAAATAAGGTACAGTCGTAGGTGTTAATTTCTGGTTTATTTACTGAACATTGTGAGCATAAGCAGCTTTGGCTTAGCAGCCCAGGAATTCATCTGCTGTGCCCGTGTGTCCCGGAGCCCAACCACTGTTGGTGACCTTGGCGGCCTCCGCGTGTGGGCAGCCTCTGTGGCCCTCTGCTTCCTCAGAAGGCTGCTACAGTGGCCCCCAAAAACCAATCTTTGGGAAGTCAGCCTCGGCAGCATCAGGAAGTCAGCCTTGGCAGCAGCAGTCCTTTCCTTGTCTTTGCCTTGCCCCCAGCCCGCAGCTGATTGGCCAGCGTGGTTGCGGGTGGGGCAAAGATCCCACGACAAGGAGGGTGGCATCTGGGACCCGGGAAGCCCCGCCCACCTCTCGGAGAGGAGCTTCAATAAGTTTATTTTAAAAATACTTATTTTCCCCAGATTGTCACCCCTCTCAGCGGTGACACCCGGGGCGCACCGCCCCTACCGCACCGCCTTTCTAACACCACTGCCCCCGACAGCCTTTTGAAACAGAACACTGGCCTTCACATGGCCACTCCATTGACAAGGCCTTTTGGGGTGGCTGATTGCGACGCCCACCTGATGTGCATTGCGAGCTACTGGATATAAAACCTTCCTCTGGTGAGAGAGCCTAAAAATGTCTCGGGGATGCCTACTCACTTTGAACTAAGTGTAAACGAAGGTCTCCTTCTCTGGATCTTGCTCACCTTTTTGCACCAGTTATTGATGGCTAGTCTGGGTAGGCTGGCTTTCCAATGGTAGCTACTAATCCTAACGACTCCGTGCTACCTCTATTGTCAGAAGTTGTATACTTCTGAATATCAGTTTCTGGAAACCACCGGAGGGGAGATTGCTGTTGGGCTGAGGTCCTGCTTTCAGGCTTCCCATAGGCATCTCTGTGAAAACAGGATGCTGGCCCAGTCCAGCAGGCTGTTCTTCAGTTAAGCTTGTAAGTTCACGGTGGCATTTCTTCAATGTATTCTTCTCTATGATTCTGACAGGCAAAGGCTTCTTGTGCTCACACTGTGAAAGACTGATTCAGGAAGAAGTCAGAATGCCTTCCGCCTGCATATGCCTATTAAAAACTGTCTGCTTCCTTCTGCCCCAGTTCACCAGTCAGTTCCAATACAAAAATCTCAGCCTGCAGGCAAGTTGGAATAATCTGGTTTCTTATATACAGAGATCAGTCCGGATTTATTTGTAGATGAAACTCTCTTGATAGCATAAGGCAACATATTAATCCACTCAGCCCAGGCCTCTCTAATAGCCAAGCCTGTTACTCTCACTGGATAACAAAAAGCATTTGGTTTGATTAAATCCAGGAACCGGGAGGGGGGAATTGTTATATTTCAGTCCTAGTTAATTTTGAAAGACTTTGATATTTCTATCTGAGGCTTAAAATTCCTGCAAGACGACCAGAAGTTTATACTTCAAATAATTAAATGTGGGCTCAGAGTGGTTTTACATCACTGCTCCATGAAGGTCAGCAATGTGGGTGTGTTGGGAGAATCAGCATCTACTGCAGGGAGGGAAAATCTGTGCACCCCCTAAGTGTCATCAAACTCTAACTCCCATGATTCCTGATCATTTCCTTTGCTGGCTGGGACTGGTGAGAACTGGAGTCCTGCCACAGCTGAAGGGCCGCAGATTCTCCATCCCTGCTCTACTGATTCCATTTCACAAAATCCTCCCAGGATTGTGCTCAAGTTGGGATGGGATATTTGGCCATCACTCCCAATTGTGTGAAAATGTACTTTTGTAATAGACTGCCCAGCTCCAGGCTGTGCTGCCCTCCATCTCTCCTGCTAGACTTGGTTCATGTAGGAACCAGCCAGCACATATTGATGTTATTCTTCCAGCTGGCATGTGCTGAACGGCTGTTTGAACTGTCTCTGCCACTCTGTTCCTTGTCACTGAGTTTAGATGATTGAAGTGAGACAGTATCAAATATATATATCAAATCTTTGCAGGACAAAATAGCTAGCCAGTGGTCAGCAGGGGAACACGCACACCTGTTTTCAGACCTGTGATTTCCATGCTAGCAGGGGTGCCAGTTCCTTGGGGGGGGGGGGTGAGCTGTTTTGGGTCCCCTCAATATCTTTTGGGAGGAGGCTGGGCCTCCCCCAATGTTGAGGGGGAAGAGCGCAGAGCCAAATACTACACAGCTCCAGTGGCTGGCTCCTTCTCCTTCTCCTCCTGAAAGTGAAGGATGGAGAGGTGTGTCTGTGCACACAGGTAAGGCTCACACCTGTTGATCTGTCGATATTCCTCATTTTTGCTGCACTTAGTACTCAGGATGAACCTACCATTTCACCTCTGCCTTAGATGTTGCTGCTGTTGCTATCCCAGCTGCTGCTTTTTGAAAATTCCATGGGGACCATGGGGGCCAATAACACCCCAGCCCCAGCTCCAGCTCCAGCTCCAGCTCCAGCTCCAGCTCCAGCTCCAGCTCCAGCTCCAGCTCCAGTCCCAGCCCCAGTGCCTGCTATCTAGAAACTAGGATCAGGTAGGGTCAAATGCTTTGGTCCTTGGGGAAGAGGCACCTCCACCCATGGGCAGCTGGAGAGCCTTCAGATCCTGGCTTACCACTTCCTGATTGCAGGAGGACCCAATGAAGGAATCGCGGGGAAGATGGTGGGAAATGTCCAGACGTGGGGAACCTTTTTCAGCTTGAGGGCCACATGGTCCTGTGGGAAATCTCCTGGGGGCCATGGGCAGGGCCTGAGGTCAATGCATGGCACTCTTACCTTCCCAGATGCCATATGATGGATTCCATTTCTGATGCTAATGCATTGTGGAGCTGCCGTTTCTCTTTAGGCTAACGAGATCTTTTAAAGCCTTGTTGTATTCTGGTCTTATGAGCTTTCTGACACTGTTTGGATGTAATTTTATTTTATTTGCTTAAGTAACTAGTCCTACATATGACCCCTTTCTCAAAAGAACAAAGTCTAACAATGAGCTGTTTTCCATGTTTGCACATATGTGATTGACCAAGACTCCCACATATATCATCATCAGCCAAATAAGCCCATTATATTTTTCCAGCTTCGCCTCTTTGGGACTGATCACAGTGCTTAATAGAGACGTTTTCGGGTCTCTTCTGCTCTGCTTTCAAACCAGATTTGACCCTGTTCTATTTCTCCCCGCTTTCCTTTGCTGTTTTTCATTTCTATATGAAAACATTGGTGCAATGTGGGAGAGTTTATTTCTATGCTTTAAAACTCATTCCAATCATTCTAAATTCTGTTTCAACTCTTTTCCGTTTAATTAGTTCTTCTTGACATGATCCTATATTGCATTTTCCTCCCACGGGGCTTTCACTTCCTGTTCTCAAATCTATCAATTTCTTTGCACAGCTAGGTACGCCTGCAGGTGACAACAGTGGAATAAGCAAGCACTGGAACAGCCTTGAAACAGCCACGCAATGTGTCTAGTGAACTGTGCACAAAGGGGGAGGGGGAGTCTCGGAAGGGGAGGGGGAGATTCACCATCACATCACCAGGTCAGAAATGTCACAGCTTTCTGCGCAATCCGTGCACATTTATTCAGAATTAAGTCTCAGTATGTTTAGTGGGGCTGACTCCTAAGAAAGTTGACGGCAGAGCCACAGATCATTTTCGACGGATAGAAATGCTGCAGTAAAATGTCACTCTCCCCAAAGTATGTGGCTTCTAGTTACCTGAGTTATGCTGGCATAAATATTCACACAAATGCTCAGTTGAATGCTATACATTCAAGAATTTCTCAAAGGAAACAAACAATTGAATCTGGCTTGCAAATCTGAAATGTTTCAGCTGCAGGAAGTACCCAAAGGCACTGCCAGGCCCCAAAATATTAAGTAAATGTCACCAAAGAAATAATGGTATTTTAAACCAATTTTTAAAAAAATATTACAGGGGTTGCTATTAGCAACCTAGCACCTTGCAGTCAGGACTGCATCCATATACTTTACATACCCAGTGCATCCAAGATCATATTTAGAGGAAGATATGGGGCCATAAAGATGGCCACACATGGTTACATTATTGCTTTTGTTTGTCATTGTTACCTTTCGGTACTGCTGTCACTATTGTGTCAATGACAATTACACCCCCTGATGGTTGAAAGCACTGCCCATGTTACAGTAATAACCCACCTGCATCATCTCATTTACTTGCTTGCAAATTAAACCTCAATATGAAAGCACCCAGAGAGTAGAAATGCTGGTAGGCTCACAGCTTATGGATGTATTGAATTTTGTTTTCAGGTGGGTAGGTAACTGGCAACAATCAACCAACCATTTTTTCCCCCTGGAACAACCACTTAGATTAATAAAATCCTATTCACTTGTGTCAGATGGCTGTTGCGGTTGCTCGAGAGTAACCAGGCAGGACTCCAAACCTGTGTTTTACAGGTTTTTATTTTGGTGCAAACTATTTACAGTGAAGAGCCCCAAAGCTCATGTCTGGATCAAACACTTGCAGAATCTGGGAGTGGTCTTTTCTTGGACCTCCCCCAATATAAGTTTTGTTACCCCCAACCTTCTCCTTCTCTCTTTGCGCCTTAGGCTACTGCACAGGATGGGTGATGGCAATGGCGTGTTTCCCTCCTGTCCGCCTTGCCCAGGAGCAGAGTTAAGGCTCCCACCAGCATCCTCTGGTCCTTGCACCTCTTCCCCACTAGAGGTGGGACTTTCCTCCTCCCCGGAAGAGGAACTGCTTCGCAAGATTTTCGGAGGCTCCCTGTAACACAACTGCCCTTCTATTCCTCGCCTCTGAGCCGATGGCAGTTCCCTGACAACCTGTGTCATTCATTCAGCCTTTATTGGCATAATTTAGACAATAAAAATCATAACAGAACAGAGAAAGAAACAAAAAAAAATCATCCATTAAACATTGGTAATTCAGACAAATTAAATGCACAAATATACAAAATAATCAGTATGTCAGGGGCAGAACTAAAGATGAGAGGTGCCCCCCCTCTCCTGAACCTTCTTGAGAACAAGAGGACAATATAGATTAAGAACAGTGGTTTGCAGAAGGTCATAGTTCAGAGGCTGCAGAGGGGAGAAGCTGGGAAATATTGGAAGAGGAACAGCAAGAAGAAGAAACTCCAGGGGAGAGGCAGCTGACAGACTCAGTGTCTTTGGAAAGCATTCCTGACCTGTGCCGCCCCCCTGTTCCTCCCAGGACCCGGCATGCTTTGAGAGTAGTAGAACAAAAAGCTTAGAGGCAGAAAGCACAGATAAGCCGGCGCAGGGATGACGTAGAATAGGAGAGAGGGAGGAAGTGGGACTTCACTCGGAGCAATGGCATTATCTAAGGAAGACTGCATTCCTTTGTCTCTCGCTGTGAATATTGAATAAATTAATTGGTAAGAACTTTTATTGTCTATCTGCTTCTTGGCTGCCACTGTGGGAGGGATAGGATTCCCCAAAGCCTGACCTAGTAGCTACATTAAATAAATCTAAGTAGCTTTGGATTTGATTTTAAAAATCTCAGTTAAATATATTCACCTGTTCTACCCTCTCACCCTCGCATGATTGCTGTCACATGAGGGGCAGGAGTTGGCTCTGCCCAGTCCTGTATGCCCTGCCTGAATGTCTGCAGCAGGGAGTTCCTTCTCCTTGAATAGATTCCCCAAACAATTTAGAACAGTGGACTTCCCAGAGTTATTAATCCTGCAGAGAGAACATGCTGCCCGCTGTAGCCATTTATCCCTCAGGAACTCCGATGGGGATGTGCCGGAGGGGTCTGGGCTGGCTGGGCCAACCTTATTCTCCCCCTCTCATGCGTTGGAAATGGGAAAATGAGCAAATAGGGCTTTATTTTTGTGTGGAGCATGAAGTCCAAGAAAGAATATTTATATGCTTGGGAGAAAGGAGCAAGTACGACTCCTTTAGCCCACCATCTTTCATTATTCAAGCTAATGGGACTGTTGATGTTGCTGCCATTGCCAAGGAAGAGACATTTTAAAGAATAGGGGCCCAGCATATCAAAGGCATCTGAGAATCGTACTTCACCATCATGCTTTATTGAAATGCAGTATATAACTCAGAAACATACTAGGTGCCTCTGCTCTTCGTCCAACTAGCTCAAATATATAATAAATTTCTGGCGAGGGTGTAATGAAAAAGATGCATTAACTTGTGTTTTGTGACTGCCATAAATTATGCCAGGGGAGCGTGGTGGGGGGAAGAGGAGAGGGAATTGATGGAAATGATATAACTTACTGTACGGGCTGTTAGAACTATGCATGCAGAACCTGCTCCTGAGAGATATGAATCTTTAATACACTCTCCCTCTGAGTGCTGGATGCACATTAATGACAAGGAGGTGGGAAAGGAGAGATGAAGCAACTGGGGCAAACCCGCACCATTGAAATACGACTGCGTAGGCTAAATGCCCTGTCTCTGCTCAGAAGCACGTTACGCACCTAGGAGTTTGAGGACTGGTTGTTATGTTGCCCCTTGAATGGTGGAATGCATGCAATAGGCAATCCAGCAATCAGGGCCTCCAACATCTAGGGTTGCCAAGTGCCCTGCTTCACAGAGGATAGTACTCTTGGCTGGATAGCTCAGCTGCTTAGCTGATGATGCCAAGGCTGCAGGTTCAATCCTTGTATAGGGTAGCTGCAACTTCCTGCATTGAAGGGGTTAGACTAGATCAAGGGTCAGCAAACTTTTTCAGCAGGGGGCCGGTCACTCAGACCTTGTGGGGGGCCAGACTATATGGGGGGGGGGATAATACAAGAGAACCACGAGCCCTGGTGGCTGCTTACCTGTGTTTTGTGAGCGGCAGGGACTGGCGGCGGCGGGATGATGGGTGATGTGCAATAGGGCTCCAGAGAGGGGCTGCTTAAAATGGCGGCCGCTCGAGTGCTGCTGCTGGTACCAACAAAGCCCAGCCCCTTCCTCCTCTAGGCAGGGCAGTGAGAAGCCAGGAGGAGGGAAGGAGGAGGCGCCGGCACCGCCACCGTGTGAAGGAGAGGGAGGGAGAGGGAAAGAATGCGTGCACTGGCGAGCCACGCAGTGACTCCTGGACTGTCTGCAGGCTGGATCCAGAATGCAATTGGGTCTGATCTAGCCCGCGAACCTACCCATGGCTTTGCCTACCCATGGGCTAGATGATCCTTCCAATTCTACAATTCTAAGATTCTTTAGGGGTAGCCAATGTGGTGGCTTTCATAATTCTGGGGCTGTCCCTGGAAAATCGAGACACTTGGAGGGTATGGCATAGACAATATTGAGTTAGATGGATCTTGGTCTTACTCATTATAAGACAGCTTCCTAAGATTCCTTCGTAGGCAGGGATTGTACCTCTAGACTGAATCTTTGTTGTGCCCCCTTGCCAAGATGCACATGGGGAGGACTAATTCCAAAGGGGGGGTATTGAAACTAATACAGTGGTGCCTCGCAAGACGAAATTAATCCGTTCCGCGAGTCTATTCATCTTGCGGTTTTTTCGTCTTGCGAAGCACGGCTATTAGTGGCTTAACGGCTTAGCGGCTATTAGCGGCTTAGCGGCTATTAACGGCTTAGTGGCTATTAACGGCTTAGCGGCTTTAAGAAAAAGGAAACAAACTCGCAAGAACTCGCAAGCCCATAGGGAAATTCGTCTTGCGGAACGACTCAAAAAACGGAAAATTCTTTCGTCTTGCGCGTTTTTCGTCTTGTTAGGCATTCGTCTTGCGAGGTACCACTGTATCCCTGAAAACTTCAGGGAAGCCATGGCAACATTGCAGAAGGGTATAAAAAACAAGGGGGGGGGGAAGGCAGAGAGAAAGTTAAAATATGGTTTGTCCTGATATATTCACCTGTATATCAATTACAGTGGTACCTCGGGTTAAGAACTTAATTCGTTCTGGAGGTCTGTTCTTAACCTGAAACTGTTCTTAACCTGAGGTACCACTTTAGCTAATGGGGCCTCCCACTGCCACTGCACGATTTCTGTTCTCATCCTGAAGCAAAGTTCTTAATTCAAGGTACTATTTCTGGGTTAGCAGAGTCTGTAACCTGAAGCGTCTGTAACCTGAAGGGTCTGTAACCCGAGGTACAATTGTATATGGATTGGAGGGAGTATTCACCCCCCTTTTTTTGCAATCAGTCTCTTTAAAAAGTAGAACAAAAGAAATGAAATTGTTTGCCGCATATTAGAAGGGTAAGATGTACGATTAAGCAAGTGTGGGATGCAGGGATCCTTGGGAAAGGCTTTATAAAGGTAAGCAGCAATCTTATTTCACTTAGGAAAGACTCCTACTGTGTTCATTAGGTATTAGATAGAACTCTTTGCGCCTTCAGTGAGACCTGTGAATGGGAGGCCTGTGACCCAACATAACCTCAGCCATTTGGGAAGGTATATGGTTTAAAGTGAAGATCAGTGACAGTATATGGTTTAAAGTGAAGATCAGTGACATGCCATGCTCTAGTTATGGAACATTACAGTTACTAGTCTATGGATGTCTTCTCTTTTTTTTTTTTAATAATAATTTTTATTGGTTTTTTAACAAAAAGACAAACAAAACACAAAACAAAAACATATAAAAACATTTAAAACATGACTTTCCCATACCTCCCTTTCACTGCATCCTTGTTTTACAACTCTTTAGCAACCCTTCAGTCAATTTCTCTAGTAGTTTTCTTTAAATTTCCTTTAACATTTACAGTTGTAATTCTCTATTTCTTACCCCTAGACATCTTGTCAGTCCTCAATTTTACAACAATTTTTAAGATATATTTTAAATTTCTTCCAGTCCTCTTCCACTGTCTCTTTCCCCTGGTCGCGGATTCTGCCGGTCATCTCTGCCAGTCCCATAAAGTCAATCACCTTTGTCTGCCATTCTTCCAGAGTAGGTAGTTCTTGCATCTTCCAATACTTTGCCAACAGGATCCTTGCTGCTGTGGTCGCATACATAAAAAAAGTCCTATCCTTCCTTGGCACCAACTGGCCGACCATGCCCAAGAGAAAAGCCTCCGGTTTCTTTATAAATGTCCACTTAAGGACTTTTTAAATTTCATTATAGATCATTTCCCAAAAGGCTTTGATCTTTGGGCAGGTCCACCAAAGGTGATAGAAAGTACCTTCAGACTCATTACATTTCCAACATTTATTATTGGGCAAATGGTAGATTTTTGCAAGCTTGACTGGGGTCATGTACCACCTATAGATCATTTTCATTATGTTCTCTTTTAAAGCACTACATGCCGTAAACTTAATACCGGTGGTCCATAACTGTTCCCAGTCAGCAAACATAATGTCATGACCGATATCCTGTGCCCATTTAGTCATAGCTGATTTAACCGTATCCTCCTGTGTATTCCATTTCAACAGCAAGTTATACATTCTAGATAGATTCTTAGTATTGGGTTCTAGCAGTTCTGTTTCTAACTTTGACCTCTCCTTCTGAAATCCTAATTTCCTGTCCTGCTTAAATGTCTCATTTATCTGATAGTAATGTAACCAATCTCGAACTTTAAACTTTAGCTTCTCATAACTCTGGAGTTTAAACTTTTCACCATCTTGTTCTAGGATTTCACAATATTTTGGCCAGTTAGGTTCCATGTTTAATTTTTTCACCGCCTTGGCTTCCATTGGTGACAACCACCTAGGGGTTTTACTTTCCAACAAATCTTTGTATCGAATCCAAACATTATACAAAGCTTTCCTAATAATATGGTTTTTAAAGCCTTTATGCACCTTTACCTTGTCATACCATAGATATGCATGCCAACCAAGGTTATTACCATACCCTTCTAAGTCCAAAATGTCTGTGTCTTCAAGGAGTAGCCAATGTTTCAACCAGCAAAAAGCCGCTGATTCATAATAGAGTCTTAAGTCCGGCAGGGCAAAACCCCCTCTATCTTTTGCGATATGGATGTCTTCTCTTGCCTGTGCTCCAGTGCTGGAGAATCTGCAGTATTGAATCTCTGGCAGCCTTTGCAGTCAGCTGTAGGCCACAGACGCATTGCAAAGAAGAGGCACAGATTTGCATATGCTACTTTTTACATAGAGCCACAAATTCAGAAATGGTTGCTAGCACTATTTCATGGGACATTCTTGGAGAAGCGGGGATGCCCTGGAAGAATCCTCACAACATTGAGCAGTTTTCATCTTTCTGCATCAGTGGAACAAGGTTCCCTTTCCCCCCTCGTGCTTGCACCACTCCCCTCCTCAACCAACTTTGGAGGATTGGGGGGACTCCTATAAAAGGTTTAGGGGTGCACAAGGGGAGGAGAAGGGCAGAAAAGTCCTATCGATCAAGCGAACGCCATTCCACATCTGCATACTCCTACTTAGCGCTCTGTTGAATGCAACCCATTCGCTTCAAAAGCTCCTTATCTGTTTTCCAGGATTGCGTTCTGTACACAGTTTACAGAATAAAATTTGGTTAATAAAAGAAGTCTTGCAAGTGTCAAGCAGAAGAGGGGATCTCACTGGAAGTCTTCAAGCAAAGGCTTGATCATAATCTTTAGGAGGGAGATGGACCAGATGGGCCACAATCTCCTCCTCCCACTCTCTGGATGGAATCCATCTTAGTCATTGCACACGCAGAAAGATCTTTGCTTATGCAATTGAACTTCCTTTCCCTCTTCTCTCTCTCTGCTTGCCTTCCACATCCTCCTCAAATCTGCTCCAGGTGGTTGGGAGAACCTCTAGAGCAGATTTTTTTTTTAAGGTGGGGGGCAGGGGCTCACATAGAGGGAGGAGATGGTAGGGAAGTTCCATTTCATGAGCAGAGGACATTGTGTTTGTGCAATGACTTAGTTGGATACATCCCTCTGATTCTAAGCTGACACACTGCCCCTCATGATGTCAACACAAAGCCTACTCTCTGAAAACAGTATTTCTCTTTTTAAAAGTTTGTCTTTTTATTTATAAAGCGAAGCATGAATGAATGTAACACTTTGAAAAATTAAAGCATGTGGATGAGAATCAAGAATGGCTGAGCCAGGTTTCATTTTGCTGGTGTCCATACCTGCAATTTCAGTTGCAATGCAATGTGAAGATTATACCACAGCTGAAGGATTTGTTGTGAATCCTTCATCGTTAGGGGGGAGGTCTAGAAACGGTTGCCAACTCACCTAGCAGCATGCTAGAGTGTCAATCAGAAGGAGTTATAGAAGAAATGGAAATACACTGGATTAATTCAGGTGGATTCAATGCCCAAGCCAGGAAGATTGACCAAAGGACCACTTGAAGCCGTTTAATCTTTCAGGTTGCCCATCAATAGGGATGAAGGTTATCTTACTTTGAGTAGAATAGCTTTGGGCAAAAATCCTGTCTCTGGCAGAAGGCTGGACTTGATAATCTATGAAGTCCATTGCCTCTCATAGAATCATGTTCCTATTATTATATAAAATCACCACTCCACATGGTATATTACTTGCAGGTCCCAGAAGACACAGGATATTTTTTCCCCGTGACGTACTAGGCTTTTCAATAGTTAATTTGCTCATTTCAGTGTATAATGTATCTATGAACTTTCTAAATTTCACACAGAAAATATGAAAAGTGGGCTACATTATCCAGTGGAGGAGCTGTAATAGAAAAACACTTTTGTATCATCAATTTTGTATTAGTTGAATGCAAAAGGATATTAATATATGAATCAATGAAAGCAGCAATATACCAAGGTCCTCTTGGGAACCTGGGTTGATATTGATTAAAGATGCATATTGCCAGTTATGAAAAGTACTTTGTTTTGTTCCTGTATCATTTGATGCACAACTCTACTCTTCTCGGAGTGTGATTATTTTGTTCTAAATACACAAACAAATCCCACTGTTTCCTGCTTATCATTAGTATTAATAGTAGTAGTATTTATCATTTCTACAGCATTACAATACACAAGGTACTTTGCAATCTGGATCTCATTTATGTAGCAGTCTGAGATAACTTAGGGTTCAACCCTGCTATCAGGCTTTAATTAGATTTATGCATGAATAACTGCATGCAGGACTGTGGCATTAATGAATATTTAAAGTATTAACAATACAAAGTTCATCTGGGTTCTAGACAAAGTGTATTGTTTTGAATATTCTGCATTTTTGTGGCAACAACAACAAGAACAACATTTTATCTCAACGCCAAATGGTTAAGGCCACTATAGGTTAATTTCAACACCCTACTCCAGCAGTTCTTAAACTTTTCTGCAGTATTTTCATACTATTAGTATTATTTGGGGTAGTCCCTCCCCCTGTAGACCACATATTTTCTTATGCTATAGGTTTCTGAATGAAATGTCAGTGCCTTCTACACTGCAGTGCAGCTGTACTGAATCTGTAGGGTGAAGGAAATGGGAATTTAGGTAGCAGATTAAAGAAATGGGTGGGGTGGGAAATAGAGAAATGACAAGTAGTGAGAAGGTGAGCCCCCCCATTTTCTTCTACCCCCCACAACAATCCTTCGCATAAGATGGCTGATTCTGTATTGGCATTGTGTGTGTGTTTAGGTGTGTGGTTGGAAGTGAGGAAATCTGGGGGAAATACACAAGGTTTGAGCACCATATGTTGCTAAGACTGAGTGTGAAAATTTCATATTTCCAGAATCTCAGGCAAAATGTAAACACAGCTTTGCACAAAGGAACAGATACTTTCAAAACGGTAAATGGAGAGCAAGGCTTGTTTGTTTATAGCTGCATCCAGAATTAATCATAGCTGCATCCAGAATTATAGCTGTATCCTGTGTTAACTGACAGAGATGAGTGTGGGTGCTGCAAAGAAAAGTTGTGAGTCTCACCTAATATACCTAATTATACAACAGGTGAAGAAATACCAAGAGATATTAAAAGACTCTTTATGTATGCGACAACTGCCGCAAGAATGCTACTTGCCCAGATGTGGAAAGAACAGAAAGTACCAACAAAGGAAGAATGGATTTTTAAAAAATGATGGACTATGCCAAAATGGCAAAATTGACTGTCAGGATCAGACGTCAAGATGACAAAAAAATTAACAGAGACTGGATAAAATTTATAGAATATCTGAAGGCTCACTTTAATTACATAGAAACATTAGTAGGATTATGCTGGGAAAAAACATTTAGATACAAAAATGGAGGAATTTGAGAATTAAGAAAATATAATTAGATGCATGGAATAAAAGTTTTTCTTTATGGAAACCCGGGATGGGTGGGGGGAAGTCTGAGGGGAGGGAAAGTTTTAGTATTGTATAAATGGAAATATGTGAATTGCATGATAAAAAAATGTTGAAAATTTGATAAATAAAAATATTTTAAAAGGAAATAAAAGTTTTGAGTCTCTTAGGGGTTGGTAGATAGCAGGGATGCCTACTTGAATAAAATATTGAAGGGGACAGGTAAGCCCTGTCCCACATAATCACATGACATGGTGCGCAGAAACTATTTGAATGGCAATGCCCACCAACTTGGTGGACGACGACAGCCCCCTCAAATATTTTATGGGGGGGGCAAAAACCCATCGGCCCCTAGGAGTTGGCTCTGATGGTAGATAGCTATGCCTCCATAGGTGCCTTTTTGGCCCAGTGAGCCAAAGGTCTTTCATATTTTTGTTCTCCGGGGACAGTCCATGCTCAAGACCCTAAAAGCAGCTGAGGAGAACGTATAATCTCGTTATACTCATGAGTCTACTCATGGATAATCATGAGCTCCAAGGTGGAGTTTGGAGGTCAAAGCAGAACTTGTCTTGAGATACTTGGGCCAATGGTCACAGGTGGCAAGGCTTCTGAATTCCAGTTGATGGAGGTCATAGGTGGGGAAAGTGCTCTTGCGCTCAGGCCCCACTTGTGGGTTTCCCACAGGCCTCTGTGAGGACAGGATGCTGAAGTAGATGGGGCATGGGCCTGATCCTGTGCACCTAGTAAGTAGGATGGCCATTTACACATCATTAGAAGAGGGCATGCATCACCAGCCAGAGAGAAAACAAGGGAAGGCACTGATTTGCATAAAAATTGCTTATGCAAATTGCTTATGCAAATTTATAGGTAGCTATGCAAGTTTTCAAATTCAATGTCATTTAAAGTGAAATACTACACATCTCGCCATAGCGGAGAATGTAAGAATGGCCTGCTGGATTAGGCTACCCAGTGATGGGCAACTTCAAGGGACCTTTTGTTTGTTTGTTTTAAAAAAACATTTTAGCCAGACTTTTAGCCTTCAAATAGAGAACACTTTCAAACTGAGGAACTGCCATCTCCGAGATCTCTTCAAACAGACGCCTGCCTTCAAAACAGGAACATGGCCAGCTTGCAATTGTGCTCCACAAGCCAAGGGTTAGCTGAGGCCTGACAATGTTAGTCCTAGTGCTGGAGGTGGCAGCAGCTCTCTGTTCAGTGACAAAATCATTTTTAAAAGCTAAGGAAATGGAGTTCAAATCATGGGGCAGTTTGTGTGGAGAGAAATGAGTAACCCCAGGCTGTTTCTTTCCTTTTTAAAAGACAAGTTTACATGTTTTCATCGTTTACCTTATTAAAACTGTTTTAAAAGAGATGAAAATCTGTTTCAGGAATTGTGGGAAGAGTTTGTTGCCTGGCTGCACTGGCAAGGTTAGGCTGGCATATTCCAAAGAAGGAGAAGAAGAAGAAGGAGAAGGAGAAGGAGAAGGAGAAGGAGAAGGAGAAGGAGAAGGAGGAGAGTTTGGATTTGATATTCCACTTTATCACTACCCGAAGGAGTCTCAAAGTGGCTAACCTTCTTTCCCTTCCTCCCCCACAACAAACACTCTGTGAGGTGAGTGAGCCTGAGAGACTTCAGAGAAGTGTGACTGGCCCAAGGTAACCCAGCAGCTGCATGTGGAGCAGTGGGGAATCAAACCCGATTCACCAGATTACGAGTCCACTGCAAACCTGGGGGAAGCAGCGCCAGGAGCCGTCACAATCCCTCCTGGCTCAGGCTTTCTGGCCGTGGGTTGGCTAGGGTTGCCATATGTCTGGAGTTTTCCTGGATATTTGAGCCATTTCTGGAAATTCCACCTGGACGCTATGTAGTATAAACACTCACAACAGAGAAACACTAGCCTGTGAGTGCTCCAATTGGAGAACAGCCTTTACCAAAGGTGTCATGAGTTTTGAAGATGCTCGAACTCAGGACCAAAGGGAGAAATGTGCTAGGAGGAAGGCATGCTTGGCAAATACACAGTGTAATCAACTTCTGCCCAGAAACCTATGTCCCCACTATGGAAGGACGTGTGGATCCAGAATTAGACCCACTGTTAAAACCGTGTTTGTGGAAGACAGCTGGAAGACAATCTTGTTGTTGTTTAGTCGATTAGTCATGTCCGACTCTTTGTGACCCCATGGACTAGAGCATGCCAGGCACTCCTGTCTTCCACTGCCTCCCGCAGTTTGGTCAAACTCATGCTGGTAGCTTCGAGAACACTGTCCAACCATCTCGTCCTCTGTCGTCCCCTTCTCCTTGTGCCCTCCATCTTTCCCAACATCAGAGTCTTTTCCAGGGAGTCTTCTCTTCTCATGAGGTGGCCAAAGTATTGGAGCCTCAGCTTCAGGATCTGTCCTTCCAGTGAGCACTCAGGGCTGATTTCCTTCAGAATGGAGAGGTTTGATGTTCTTGCAGTCCATGGGACTCTCAAGAGTCTCCTCCAGCACCATAATTCAAAAGCATCAATTCTTTGGCGATCAGCCTTCTTTATGGTCCAGCTCTCACTTCCATACATCACTACTGGGAAAACCATGGCTTTAACTATACGGACCTTTGTTGGCAAGGTGATGTCTCTGCTTGGTTGCCTACAATCTTACTTGGCTACAAATGACTGCCAAAGAGAAGAGAAGAAAGAGACTGTACCTGGCAGCATCTTCCTAGGGCTTCAGGCAGGAGATTTCCACAGTGCTACCTGGGGATCTATCACCTGGAAACTTTGGTATATCAACCTCACTGATGCATTTGTTACTGATGATATTGAACTCTCTTAACTAACATTGCATAATAAAGCATATAAACTGCAGACAGAGACTGCCAGTTATTGCCAACCCTGGTTCAGTGCATTGACAAGCCATGTGGCACAAGGGTAAGAAAAAAGTTAAATGAAACTTTTAAAAAGTTTGAGTTGAATACTTACTTATCCTTGAATCAAATCAGAGTTTTATGGTATTTGTAGACTTAACAGTGGGGAAGGATGATATTCCAGGCAAATGCCTACGTGTCAAGAGGGCTGATTTGCTCTGTTCTTGGTGATTTTATGCACCCCATAGCAGGGCCCAGCATGCAGCAATTGATTGGCTGGGAAGAACAATAGACACAATTAACAAACCACAACTCAAATTTGCCTTCTTGCTGTGATCAGGCCTAATAGGGCCTGAATGGATGCTGTGTCTGGAGAGCGGTAATAATACACCCGCAACAGAAGGGCAGCCTTGAGAGCAAACACCTGGACTGTTCAAAAGAAAGCAGCCAGACTTACAACTCTTAAGAACCTGTGATTTGTGTTTTGTAAAGATCAACCTACAACAGGATCTTTACTGATTCATCCATACTCTGTGGACAGCCTTATTTGTGGCTTTCTTCTCTCTTTTTTAAAACATCCATTTCACACTTTTAAATGTCAGCACCATAGTTCAAGAATAAACTAGCCTAAGCAACATTTGCTAATGACAGCGCCTTTCTTTAAAAATGCGAAGTTCCAGCACTGTAAAAGTGCAGTCACATTGCTGTGAATGTTAATGACAACTTCAGATACCTTGCAATCTATCACCATTTACGTGTGATAAATGTAAACTCATAGACAGGACACCTTTGCCTATTTTCAAAATTAGCAAATACCTCCTCTCTTTTTATTTAATTTTTTTAAGTCGTCATTTATGCAAAACGTTTCCTATTTTTCCTTTTTAAAAGTTACTTTTATATTTTTTTTTTCTCCTGCCACATGGCTTGTCAAAACACCAAATTATTAAACCAGGGTTGGCTAAAATCAGCAACATCTGTGAAATATACTCAAGAGTTGAGTGCTGATTTCATGCTCTTTGTTTCAGCTCATGGTAAACAGTGAGTGAGTGCTTTCCCCCAAACCCTCTGACTATATATACATTATTTACACAATGGGTCTCATATGATTGGTTGATTCAATTCCCCTCCTGGAGCCTGATTGGACTGTTCCTGCAGACCAACCGGGTTGCTGATTCACTTCCTCCTGAAGCTGGATTGGGCGGCTTCTGCAGACCAATCAGGTTGCTGCCTTCTAGGATCCTAATTGTCTATTGTTCTAGGATCCAAACTCAGTACATAACACTCTGCTTGCAGTTTATATGCTTTACTTGAAAGATCACCTCGCCCTATGTGCCCGTTTGACTGCTTAGATCTGTGGAACTGCCACGTTTACAAGCACCACATAAAGTTTGTTCTTAACTTTCAAGAACTTGATCCTGTGTTGTGGCAGCATCTAAACTTTGGAACTCCCTCCCTATAGTCTATGATTTTAGACAACATGTTTTAACATTATTGCTTTTATTCTGTATTTTAAACCTGTTTTTAATTGCTTGTTTTGTATTGCTGTTTTTTAAATGAATACTTTAGACTGCTGCAAATGGCATAAAGGTCTTTTGTTCCAGTAAGATGCTTATAAATTCTGTTGAAACAAGCAAACAGTTCCATCGGCCAGTTTCTTTCTGGGCTAGTAGACCTTCTGATTTTTCTAATAGACAGGAGACTCATTCAGAATCATTAGCTAACATACCACCCCCCAACATTTCTCCAATGAAATTAGGGACATCCTAAGGAAAAGAGAAAATAGGGACACTGAGCTTAGCTTGCCTAATTAAAATAGCAGACACAATTCATGTGATGCATCTTGTTTGCATTCACCCGTTTCCATTCATTCTCCTCCATTCTCCGTCCTAGAAGCTGCCTCTGAACCCCTTTCCTTCGCATTAAGCCCCCCCCCCCCAGTTAAAAAAGATGTAGGGTGGATTTGAAAAAAGAGCTTTTCAAAATGCAGCTCAAGGGACATTTAAACATACAAAGATGCCTTTCATAGAGAAGAAGAAGAAGAGGCGGAGGAGGAGGAGTTTGGATTTGATATCCTGCTTTATCACTACCCTAAGTAGTCTCAAAGCAGCTAACAATCTCCTTTTCCCTTCCTCCCCCACAACAAACCCCCTGTGAGGTGAGTGAGGCTGGGAGACTTCAGAAAAGTGTGACTGACCCAAGGTCACCCAGCAGTTGCATGTGGAGGAGTGGGGAAGTGAACCCAGTTCACCAGATTACGAGACTACCACGCTTAACCACTACACCACACTGGTGGATTTGGGGCAGTACGACCAGATCTGCCGCACTGGGTGCCAAGCCTTGGGGGTGCCGCAGGGGTGCCACAACGATGACATAGTGAATTGAGCACAAAGGAAGGCGAAAGGCAGCAGGGGGAGAATTTTGGCCTTGCACAAGTTGCCACTGAAATATGAAAGACCAAAGCCTGCCCCTGGACAGGCTCTGATGTTGTTATGAAATTCTGCATACAAAAGCATACGCTCTGCTCCTTAGTTATTTATTTTTTAAAATTATGCCACTTAATATAATTAAAAATCTCTAAGCGGTTACAGCCTTTGCCAGTAGGGAAAACAGTAAGCTTCCGATTGTGTTTCTCTTTTGAAAGGATTAAGAAGCAAGGCAGATAATATGGCTTGAGCCCCAGAACTCTTCCTTTTAGAAATTGCATGTCATTATTGGATAGATAAGGGGAGTGCACTGTGCCTGCATTTAGCTTGAGATCCCACTGTGTGTATTTTCTATATGTACCTGGATCTGTGCTGTAGGAAGTGAGCCCCAGGGCTGGTTATGTTAAGAAGATCCCTGGTCAATTATGTGTTTCCGGAAGTATGCAGCCTCTTTTGCTCTCTGTAGAAGGAATCGGTCCAAGGGGGTATGTTACTCCTCGCGCGCACTGTAGGGCACTTCATGACATTTCGAAGCAAGAAGGCTTTTCATTATTATTATGCTGTAATAGAGATCTTTACACAAGCTCATCACACTTAAAGCTTTGAAAAATGGAGCAGATAGGTTTTTGAATAGTCAAATGAGAAAAGACTAAGTGGGTCATTCTCGGCAAGGCTGATGCAAGCACAGAATAATTTGCCCGTGCTGCATTTTAATGTCGACATAGCAAGGATGCACAGAACGTTACATGCTTCTGGGCTTTAAGGGGGGAAAAATGGAGAAAGCATCCAATTTGCTTTCTGAGATAAGCTCATGAGCTTATAGCTTCATATAAATCTGTAGATGCTAATAATTGATGATGATAACAATAAGCAAGTGGATTAAATTATATTAGCTCTAATGCCATTTTGTGTTCTGTATTCAGATTAGCTGAATCATATTATTGCTCTGCTCGCTTTTGTAAAGTAAGCTCATACACACACACACACACACACACACGTGGCCTATTATGCATTGCAAAAGGCATGTCTGCACATCGCCAGAAAAGGACAAAAGAAGGGACCAATTTGCATGAAATTTGTGTATGGTAATATCTATGTGAAAATGCAAATTTAAACAGAATTAATATAACTTAGATGGAAATACAACACACTTCATCACAGTGGGAAAGGCACTTGTGTGCCTGCTCGCTCACTTCACTGACCAGGTGCTGCTAACTGCTGATGGGCAAATTCAGGGCTCCCCCACTTTTCCTAATCTTTAAACCAGACTTGGACTGGGTGGGCCTCAGACAGAGGTCACCTTCAAAGAGAAGACTGTTTCCTGGCAGCCTTTCCAACATAAAGTTGGCCACATGGCTACTCTGTCACGTGTGCACGGGCACCTACCCACCTGTGCTAGCTGGCCCTACTAAGTTGAGCATCTCCACCCCTATCACTCAGTCTGGACACTGAGGTCCTCCTTTGAGGGCCTTCTGGCGGTTCCCTCACTGCAAGAAGTGAGGTTACAGGGAACTAGGCAGAGGGCCTTCTCGGTAGTGGTGCCCGTCCTGTGGAATGCCCTCCCTCCAGATGTCAAGGAAATAAACAACTATCTGACTTTTAGAAGACATCTGAAGGTAGCCCTGTTTAGGGAAGTTTTTAATGTTTGAAGTTTTATTCTGTTTAATACTCTGTTATTGTTGTTGTAGTAGTAGTAGTAGTAGTAGTAGTAGTAGTAGTAGTAGTAGTAGTAGTATCTGAGTCTGCCGTACTGGATCCAGTAGCACCCCCAAACTATGGAACTACTCCTTCCAGGAGAGTACAAGCCTTCCCTCCTCCGCATGTCCAGAACAGGCCATCTCCTGCTCCCACTGCTGTATCCCTCTTAAAGAATCTATGAGCTGGATAAACAAAGAAGCAAACAAATAAATAACTGGGGGGATTCGGTCATGTTGTGTAGTGCCATGGGCCTGCACAGGCTGCTGAAAAGTGTTCTGTAATGAGGCTTCAGGAATCACAAAGTTATATTGAAAATGGTGGATTGTTGTAAAGGAAATCTCTTTCTCCTGGACCCCCTCTAATTGTGGCATCTATTCTTGTTTCCCAGCTCTTTAATGCATATGTAGGGAAGGCAAATTATAGTGCTGAAAAACGATGCTTTCTTACCCATTCACACTATTGTATGAAAGGACTAGTCAAAGTAGCACAAAACCTGAATTATTTATAAAGAGCTGCAGCGGGACTGTAGTTAAGGGTCTGTCAGCATTTCCAGAACACCCAGCTTTACAGGAAATTAGCACTTGGGCACTTTAACATTTTATCAAGTGCAAAATGTAGTACAAGAAATGACATAATTTCTCTCTTCTTTTCTTTTTAAGAAAAAGAAAGGAAGGAAGTTGTATCTAATGTTAGTTATATACAGAGGAGACCCACTCATTTCAATGGGTCTACACTGAGTAGAACTTTGTTGACTACGGTCTATGATTGCACACACCACTTGCCTCTTCCTCAAGAGCACAGACTCTCTGCCCCCCCCCCCCAATGTTGTTTAGACTGACTGACCAAATATCCCAAGGATTGGCACCAATATTAATAGTCCTCGCCAGGTACAGTGCTCTAACCACAGTACGCAGTGCTGGATTTATGTACAAGCTAAATAAGCTATAGCTTAGGGGCCCACTCTCTTGCCCCCCCCCCCAAATTTAAAGGAATAAGAAACTGGATATACATTTCCAAAACATAAGATAAAAAACACTATTAATATACTTCTTCTTAATTGTAGTTCACTGTTAATATATTCTTAATTATATTTCAGTTCAGCAATTACTTTGATAAAATACATATTTTGTTATGTGCAAATGGCTTTAGATACCTATTAGGTCTATAAATTACCATATAGCATATATTCAACACCTTCAGTAGTTTAGGACTTCATCAAACTTAACTCCGTCCCTGACTCTACGACACAGGCATGGTGTATCAGTAGGAAACACGGGACAAAGTCACAAAGCATAAATTTCAATTAATGGCACACAAATTCAGGCCACTTTTGCCAGCAATCAAACCACAGTAAGCCCTTTTATTTCAGTGTGAGATATCAGCCACGCTTAACTTTCATGTGGAAATTAATAGGATTTAGCAATTGGCTTGAACTACCCAATGAGACTCCTGCCAACCTAGTAGTTTGAAAGCACGTCAAAGTGCAAGTAGATAAATAGGTACCACTCCAGCTGGAAGGTAAACGGCATTTCCGTGTGCTGCTCTGGTTCGCCAGAAGTGGCTTACTCATGCTGGCCACATGACCCGGAAGCTGTACGCCAGCTCCCTCAGCCAATAAAGTGAGATGAGCGCTGCAACCCCAGAGTCGGTCATGACTGGACCTAATGGTCAGGGGTCCCTTTACCTTTACCTTTACCCAGTCAGAGGAGAAATTTGATGAAGGAGAAAGTCTGGTGGTTGTGTTTTTCAGTCTGAGGAATATACGCAAGCATCGCCCTCACTTCTTGGTTCTAGATGGTACACTAAAATTTTAGGCTCAAGTTCTCTTTTGAGAGAAGCCTTATCAAGAACACATGAATATAGGAAGAATCAAAGGTCCATCTATCTAGATGAGCGTTTTCTCTCTCACACAGTGGCCAATGAGTTCCTTCTGGGAAACGTACAAGCAGGGCATGCCACCATTAATAGTATGTCTCCAGCCACAGGTGTTCAGAAGTCCCTTATACAATCCTGATAGATCATTCAAGACTTCTCAGCTCCTATTGCCTCCCCTTACCCCAAACCAGTTTAAAAGCTACCCTGTGGCCTTTTTGATCTGAAGTGCAACCAGTCTGCTAGAGTGTGTTCCTCAAAAGCACATTCTGTTACAGTCCATGAACCATACATTTTTATAAGATGACCGCAGTCTAGCAAGGTTTGCTATGCCAGCAGCACCTCCTTTGAAATACAGTATACTCTGTATCTTGAAGGCTTGATCCTTGGCAGATCAGCAGACCTCCTGCTTATCTCCCTGTACTTCTCATTCCCTTCTGGTATTATTCAGTTCTTATTACAATAGGGCCTTTTAATCCGCTATAGCCTGCCCAAGACATTCTCTGTTAAAATATACTACTCCTCAGTGTTGTTGTTTTTTTAAAATAACACCAGCTGAACATCAGACTCTTGCATAATCTGGTGAAGGAGACGAAGAAAAAGCTGACCATCAAAAGAAATCACGTTACCAATTTTATCAAGGTGTCATCTGGACGCAGCTAGGAGACTAGATCACTTGTATGCTCAGAGGTGTTTACAATTGCTTGACATCTCTTCCCACCCGAGGCTTGTGGCTTAATGGCTGCTGCTTAAGCATTGGAGCTGCCTGTTCCAGCATCTGAATCAGAGGTTGCAGCTTCCTATTGACCTGTTCGTTAGGAACTCGGTGTTGATTGCCATCGTATCTGACATGTTTGGGGATGTTTTGGATAAGCAGGGGTTGACAAACTGCTAGCTGCCTTACACCTGACAGTTTTGGATTCACACTGTTCACAACAGCTGTTGTTAATACCCGCCCCCCTGCTCCCCAAGGCTTCAGGGAAAGTAAGTAAGCTTTCATATACCGGGGAAGACTAGATCTTGCAGCTGTATGCTAATAGTAGCAGCTGGGATCACAGAACCATAGAATTTTAGAATTGGAAAGGACCCTGAGACTCAACTAGTGCACCCCCCTGCAATGCACGGTGGTGCAATACACATCATGCTGCTTCTGGGTAGTTCGTCCACCGTTGCACTCAGCTCTCACCTGTGGCTCCTAGAAGCTGTCACCATGTGACAGTGGTCACACATGGGGAATGATATTGACTGGCTAGCAAAACCAGTAAGTTAGGGACTTGTCTGTCCTCTGCATGCAAAGACAGGCTCCAGCAGATTGAGAGGACAAGAGCAATAGTGGGCTCAATGGTCAAGAAGGCAGTTTCTGCATGTGCCGTTGAGGGAAATGAGGGGCAGAGGGGGCTCATCAACCTGGGAAAGTAGCCCATCTAGAAGGAGAACTCAGATCCTTGTGGAATATCTTTGGGAGAAGGAATGGCTACGGAGTAAACCCTACACAAATCCAGGGTCCCAAAGACGGTTGGATGGCATCTTGTAGAAAATCAAGACTAGCACCCATCATTACAGAAGTGGTGTTTCATTGGATTTTGGCACCAGGTCCCAATGGCTCTGACACCAAACTACTCTGATGAATTAAAATAGGAGGAATTTCAGAGAATTCTCTCCCTCCCTTCCCCCCACTTCTCTCTCATAGGTCTTGTGTTGATATACAAAACCCTGAACACCTTGGATCCAGGATACTTTAGGGACCACCTGAGCCTGATCACTGAGATCATCTGGAGGAGCACTACTATTTGTCCCCCAAGTTGCAGAGGCCTAACTGGCCTCAACCAGCAGTCAAGTATTTGGTGTTAGTGGTCCCATGCTGTGGAACACGCTTCCAACAGAGATGCAGCAGGCACCCTCGCTTTTGACTTCCATGTTTCTCGTGAAGACTTGATTCATGCCACCAGGCAGTCCTATGAAGGATATTTTGTGTGTGCGTAGCCAGTCATTTTAATGATTGTACATCACCCTGATATTTTGAGAGGGGGGTATATAAGCACACACACACACACACACACACACACACCTGAAAGGCAGGATCTAAATATTTAAAATAAATAAAGAAGTGTGCAGTGTTGTCCCAGCATGAGTGCAGAACTCATTCCATGATTACAAATATGTTTCCACCCACGCTCTCTAAATTATAAATATCTTTATGCAGCAGTGAGAAAGGTGCCAGGATAAGAATTACACCGCCATCCAGATTGGCTTCTATGTCACTTTCCATAGTCCAGCTGTGCAAACCCCATACTTGGGAGTCAAGGGCTTCTCCTTGCAGAGCCAAGAAGCTAATCTCGCAAAGTACTTTGGAACCCAAACTCTCTCTCTCTCTCTTACTGCGAGATTGAAGAATGGAATAAAACTGCTAGTGGGACTAAAATGGGTTTTCAGCATTAGCAAATATATTTGACGTTTGCTTAGGTGACTGGCTGTTTCTCGGATAAAGAAAGCAAATACTTTCCCCTGCTAATTATGATGTATATGAAATCGCAATGTTCTGCTCTGTTTTGGCATGGCCATGGTGAGGGATCATATTTATGATTTTAATAATTGGAGTTGGGTTTCATGCCCTACTTGAAAACCAACTGGAAGAACAGATGTGGATACAATTCTGCTGGGTCTAACAATACGTGACCGATGTTCCACACCACTCCACTGCCTTCTCCAGCTTTCCCCAACCTGGTGCTCTCCAGATGTTTTGGACTACAACTCCCATCAGCCCCAGAAGGCATAGCCAAGGTTTAGGCATGATGGGAGCTGTAGTTCAAAACTAGTGCAGGGTATCAGTTTGGGAAAAGCAGCGCCCGTCCCTTTGCCTCTTTGACTTGCCTACCAACCAGTCCATCTTTATATGTTCTTTGACAAGAACAAATACTAATTCATAGTAGATAGTTGGCCAGGGTAGCTCATCCTTATGCCTACACAGGCTGTTTTGAATGTTAAACTAGGATCAAAATTAAAGGTAAAGGTAAAGGTACCCCTGCCCGTACGGAGTCGTGTCCAACTCTAGGGTTGTGCGCCCATCTCACTTAAGAGGCCGGGGGCCAGCGCTGTCCGGAGACACTTCCGGGTCATGTGGCCAGCGTGACAAAGCTGCTCTGGTGAGCCAGCACCAGTGCAGCACATGGAAACGTTGTTTACCTTCCCGCTATAAAGCGGTACCTATTTATCTACTGGCACTTAGGGGTGCTTTCGAACTGCTAGGTGGGCAGGAGCTGGGACCGAAAGACGGGAGCTCACCCCGCCGCGGGGATTCGAACCGCCGACCATACGATCGGCAAGTCCTAGGCACTGAGGTTTTACCCACAGCGCCACCCGCATCCCTCTAGGATCAAAATTACCATTTGTTTAAGTGTTAACTTCATACATTTCTTCTAATATCTAGAAATTGTTCTAATGGCCTCAGAACCAGAGATGCTATTCTTTTCCCAATGTATTACCCACCCTTCACTCTAAGAACATTTTGGAAGTCCCAGGTCGCAAGGTGGTTAGATTGGTCTCAACTAGGGCCAGGGCCTTTTCAGTACTGGCCCTGACTTGGTGGAATGCTCTGTCACAAGAGACTAGGGCCCTGCGGTACTTGACATCTTTCCGCAGGGCCTGCAAGACAGAGCTGTTCCGCCTGGCCTTTGGTTTGGACTCAGTCTGACCCTTATGTTTCCCTCCCCTTATGGTCTTGATTTATCGGCAACTTTTAAAATGAGGGTGCATTTTAAATTGCATTTTAACCTGTATTTTAAATTGCCCCCCATTATGTTTTTTACTGTGATTTTATTGGTGTTAGCCACCCTGAGGCCACCTTTGGCCGGGGAGGGTGGGGTATAAATAAAATATTTATTCTTGTTGTTGTTGTTGTTGTTGTTATCCCAGAGAATATTACAAAAACTGAAGCTTGGTGTTATGGACAGTTGAAAACAATTCACAATAACACACAAACACACACAAAATTATCACTCAAAGTGAAAAGTGGGTGTGACAAAAGGGGGAGGATGCTCAAGAGAGGCCTCTCACACCCACACCATTGCCCAGCTGCAACACAACAGCCCTGCAGTGCTGCCGCTGGGTCTTACTTACCTGGGATGCGCTGAAGCAATTAATTTTTAAAAGTTTCGGAGCCGGTGCCCCAGCACTCCTCTGTTCACTCTGCACCGTTGTGGTTTACAAAGAGACAACCCGCATTCTCCCTGAGTCTCTCCCAGACCCCAGAAAAGTGAGCTGGTCACTTATAACTCCTGTTCTCAACTCCCAGTACCCTGAGTGCTTAGCACCTAGCAGGGGACATGGGGATTCTAAAACCCTGAGGCTGGCAAGCATGCACACCTCAGCAGCTAAGTTAAGGAACTAAAATGAGCAATAAAAGGTGGGGGACAGCAGGCAGGAGGTAAAGAGTACAAAACAAGCTCAGTATCTGTGGTTCTAAAACGAAACTCATCCTAGCCTATTCATGGCACTCATTCAAGTTTACTCACAAAGACTCAGCAAGGCTGACCAACTTTGTAGAAGATTCTATCTTGGAATCTTGGTGCTGGGATGGACAGGTAGGAGACACCTGACAGCCTCACTGAGAGAAATGGTGGCCCTTTCTTCACAGAGGGCATATATCTGGATCTGTCTTTCCCAACATGGATGGCTCCTCCATCCAGTCATGCCAATTTGGTCAATGATATCTCAAGAGGCATCTGAGCAGAGGGAGAACATATGGAGAGACAGATGACTTTCCAAAACATATAGTAGATGTGCATCCTTGCAAACATTACTTGGCAGACAAATTGCACTGAACAATCCAGAGTAGTTTATATTTGGAAGGACAGTTGTATTTAAGTTTGTGTCTTGTTTCAGAGAATGTGCATTAGACACACTTGCCTTTAAATGCAAATTAATTTGAATACCTCCCTCACCCCTAGGCAGCGGTAGTAGGGTTCACTCATAGAGCATGTGTGTCTTGTGCAGATGGGCCACGTTTTGTCTGGCTGAGTCTAGCCAAGCAAGGGAAACAAAAGCCCAGTTCTCATTCCACTTCGCTTTCAAGCGATTCCACAATTTTTAAAAACCAGCTTTGGACATTTTCTTTAGCTGTCATAGAAGCCATAGCTTTTTCTTCCTTTTTTGTTTTCTTAAAAAATCCAGGCAACACCTGTTGGGTTTAGTTAAATATGGCAGCATACACTCCTCACCTGAGGAAAGGGTTTCCAATTCCTGTTCTCTAATAAGGTCATTTTAAGTACACACTGACAGTGTTTGGGCACTGGGAGCAGTTTTCTCCCTCCCCTCAAGAAGCATCTCTTTGGATCCAGGTTTCTATTTATGATGAAGGAAGAAAGCAATGAAGTAATGAAACAATTAATTGACATAGACATTGTCTGCTAGAGCAACAAAGAGATGGTAGGTGATGGAATCGAGCAAATCCAGGTTTGTATGCGTGTGTTTTTTGTGTGTGTTTTGGAGGGGGAGGAAAACACACACACTCATCCCCCTGCTTTCTCTTATTATTCCTTCTGCCACATTTGCAGTTTTAAAATGCTGATTGTGCTGGCAGGGTTCTCAGTGTAAAGGAGAGGGTTGATATTGTAATTTTCTTTTTCACCCCCACAGGTTCTCCTAGTTCAAACACATATAAGAGATGCAGAGGTAAAAAGTGCAATGAAAATAGTACAAAGTAGGGGCTGAGACTTTTGGATGGCTCTCTGCTCATTAACGAGACATCCGGGAACGAGCAAAAAAGAACTACAGCCAAGACTGACTCACGGGAGATCAGATGGCGGGAACCGCGGGTATTATTACAGCGGATCACTATTTATGATTTGCGCGAGGTGGCAGTGGAAAATGTACGAGTTTTTCTTTAAAAGGGAAGTACTCTTTAAACTACCAGGGCAGTTCGATGTGGGAGCTTTGATGCCAGCAGGCTGAATGGAAGCTTATTATGAAGCAGCACCGAGGCCGGGAGGTGACTATGTAATGCAAAGGCAAGGGCCTGAGGGCCACCTTCCATTCTGTGCCACCTTCTGGAGGCCAGAAATGGGTTGGGCCAGAGTTTAAAGTGGATGCGAGTCTTACAATGGTGCAGTAGGCAAGTCTTTACAGAGATTAGCTCAGTCAGCAGCGCATGAGACTCTTAATCTCAGGGTTGTGGGCTTGAGCCCAATGCTGGGCGAATGGATGGATGATGCTTGAGGTCCTTTCCAACTCTACAGTTCTGTGATTTGATATCCTCTATCCATGCAAGCGTGGGACGTGGGTGGCACTGTGGGTTAAACCACATAGCCTAGGGCTTGCCGATCAGAAGGTGGGCGGTTCAAATCCCCGTGACGGGGTGAGCTCCCATTGCTTGGTCCCAGCTCCTGCGAACCTAGCAGTTCGAAAGCATGTCAAAGTGCAAGTAGATAAATAGGTACCGCTCCAGCGGGAAGGTAAACGGCGTTTCTGTGCGCTGTTCTGGTTTGCCAGAAGCGGCTTAGTCATGCTGGCCACATGACCTGGAAGCTGTACACTGGCTCCCTCGGCCAATAAAGCAAGATGAGCACCGCAACCCCAGAGTCAGCCATGACTGGACCTAATGGTCAGGGGTCCCTTTACCTTTATCCATGCAAGCAAGGTAGAAACACTTGAGAAGGGTATGAAGCAAGGCGAACAAGGGGTGTAACTGGGCAACAGGGAGGATGTGTGACCTGGGCCAGTTAGAGCACCACTGAGGGGCACATTTGGCCCTTGTGCCTGAGGTTCCCCACCCCTGCTATAACATTTTAGGATAGCTTTCCCTCAGCTTGATGCCTTCTTGGTGCCCTTTGGACTGCAACTCCCACCAAGCTGGCTGCGGCTGATAGTTCTAACCATGCCAAAGATCTGGCGAGCTCCAGGTTCAGGAAGGCTGTTTCAGGGTGTGTCAAGGCCAGCGACACTTTGGGACTTCAGAAAGTCCCCATCTGTTATAAAGTGATGTGGAAACGTAAGAAGATTCCTGCTGTATGAGACTGATTGGTTCCAGCATTCTGTGGAAGAGTACTGACGTGCTCTCTTTTAGCTGAAAAACAGAGTTGTTTTTCTATGCTTGTTCAAACAGCTTGGGGGGGGGCAAAGTATTGTGAGCAGGTTGTACAGCTGTGCATTTCCTCATAAACTTCCCCCACAAGCTTTGTCCTATCCAATCTCTCAGTACAATGAAATATTAAATGCTTATGATCTCTGGGAGCTCTTTTCTCATCCTCCAGTGATGGTCTCTCCAAAATATATTGGAACTTATTGGTAGGTCTTGGGAGAGCCAGCGTTCCCACTATTGCTTCAAGGTCTGATGTCTTTCAAACCACAAAGCTCAGTAAATAAGTGTAAGGAAAAAGGGAATCCGACAAGGCAATCTGTCTACATAAGCTTTATTAAAGTAAGCACGGCCATAGATCTTTGTTATTGCCGATACCTCGAGACTAAAGGATGAGATAAACTTCTGGGGGTTTTTTGTGTGTGGTCTTTTTTCCCCTCTTTACAAAAAAAACCCTTGCTCTTTCAAATGAGTCCATCTTTCTGTTTGAGCATCTTCCCAATATATCTGAGTTGGTGTGGTTTTAGTTGATAAGAACTGAGATCAGATGGTTCAAAATCTTAGCTCAAAAGCGATCTGGGTATCCATGTGCAAGTGCCATAAATAAAAGTACTGGTTACAGCCAAAAAAACAGAAAGCAGAGAACAAGCATCTGTGCTTGATGAAATGGATCCAGCCTGAGGTTCCCCAGAGCAAAACCCATGATGTTTGTTTTCATTATTCTTTTGCAACGTCTTTAGCTTATTCCAGTTTAACAAAGGAGACAACTTTGCAAAGGTTTCTATGGGTGACGGCATGAGGAACTATTGCAAATCCCCTGGCATTAGTTCCCAATCGAAAGGGTTCTAGTCCTCATGAATATTAGAAATGTTTTGGGGAAAGAAAATGTCTGATTGTCTGAATGTTTCATGCACCAAAATAGAACCTGTCTTCCAAACTCTGAAATATAACTTTGTGATACATAGATGATTTATAGCAGCTTGTATTATAGGTGAAAAAAGTAAGATCTGCAATTGCTGTACCAAACCTCAGCAAGTAGCCCTTCTGTTTCACTGTGTTGAATACCTATAGTACTTGGAAGTAAGTCCTATTAAACTCACTGAAAATTGCATGGAAATGCACGCTCCTCATTTCCCAGCATCTTGCAGAAAAGTGTTAGTGAACCTTGGATTCCTCACAGCCTATGAAGTAGCAAGGGGAGCACATTACAATATATTATATTTATCCATCTCTTCTTGACCATATATTTTCTTGTCATCTTACTCTTAGTTCTCCTCTCATTGTTACCTTTCAACTGCCTTGGTGCTGTCATGTGTCCTCAGCCCAAAGGCACATAATCTTTTTCATGACCACTCCTTTCATCTTAAACCATCCTTCTCCATCTTGGTGTACTCCAGATGTTTTGGACATCTGAGGGAACCTGCTGGGGAATGCTGGCAAAGTCTGGACCAAGATGTAAGGGTTCTCATTGAGGACAGTGAAGAGATGCTTCCAAATTTGAAGAGGCCTTCAGAAAGGGTCTTCATAAGAACATAAGAAGAGCCTGTTGGAGCAGGCCCATCTAGTCCAGCATCCTGTTCTCACAGTGGCCAACCAGATGTCTGTGGGAAACCAGGAAGCAGAATTTGAGCACAAGAGCATTCTCCCCTCCTGCGCTTTTCAGAAACTGGTATTCAGAAGCATTGCTGCCTCCAGCTGTGGAGAGAGAGCCTGGACATCATGGCCACCTTCAGAAAAGGTGGCCTCCTTTTACATCATACCTCCCCCTCATCACCAGGTGTACTGTATATGGTGCATTCATCATCAGCTGGAATTAGCACCATGACCAGCGCTGGACAGTTGGAAGCTGCCCACCCTTAAAATTTCTCTCCCTGCCCTGACATGGTATCACTCTGGGGCATTGTCATGGTGTGAAATTAAAATGGGAGGTGCTCCTAGACCAAGAAGCCTGGCACAGGATTAGGCCCTTCCTGGCTAGTTGGGGCCTCAGCACCTGCCTGAGGATGCTGGGTGCAGACTCTGGCTCTGAAAGAAAAGTTTGAGACCACACACACAAATAGATGGTTGCTTGTCACAGCTGAAACTTCCCTGCACATTTTTAAATAATACTTTTAATGGTTTTAACATATCAATTATAAAATGTACCACGAAACTTATCACTTATATAATCTTTTTTGACTTCCATCAGCACCTCTGATAATCCACCGTTTTATCTACTTCTTATACATTTCTTAACTTTATATTGCCATTAAGTCTCTTAACAAATTATCCTTCCCCTATCTGTTTTTGCAATTCTTCCAATAATACTCCTCACAGAACTTCTTGCAAAGAAATACCCCTGTACATTGATGGCAGATGCTTTGCATTTTTCTACTTGGGCAACATCTGAGAAGCTCAGGTGACTATCTCCGTTTCTCTTCCACTAGTCCAGTGACTTTTAAGTGGGTTGGATTTCCTTCGGCATCTATCCCCACATAAAATTTGACCTTGGCAATCTGATGGCATTGTCACACCTGTTGTTTGACCCGTGTCTTTCCAAGTGGTTGCTAGATTTAATTTATGACGCATTTCCATTTACGGAATAAAAAATATTGCTACTTTATAAGTCCACGGAGCCTCAGCAGTTTCAGCTCACCAGATGTTCCCTCCCTATTTAAATAGTCCATTGAGCACGGCAAAGTACAATAATTTTAAAACGCAAAGAGGTTGGGGACATATAGTGAAGACGGGACTTAGATAGAGCAGGGGCAGCTCATGCAAACAGCAGGTGAGGTGGCAAATGTGTGTCCGCTGTAGGTTGATGGGAGACATTTGTGTAGTTTGCCTTTTAATGTGAGCCTGTCCTGTTCACACTTCCTGAACCAATGTGTGAACCAAAGCACAGCCATTCTTCAAAACACACTTTTCCTATTTTGCAATGCAGTTTTCTAACTTCTTGCAAAAACCCCCACAACTGCTTACAAAAATACATTTATCGGGGGGAAGAGCAGGGCGAAGTGCATTTATGAATGAAAATATTTGAATAAAGCGCATATCTGAATAAAGATAACAAATAACCTTGGGTAGTTTGTTAAGAACGCTGGGAATTGTAGCTCAGGTCCCAGGAGTCTTTGGGAATGGCTATATGCTTTATATGCTTTTTGGGGGGGGCGCGGGTGGCGCTGTGGGTAAAACCTCAGCACCTAGGAATTGCCGATCGTATGGTCGGCGGTTCGAATCCCCGCGGCGGGGTGAGCTCCTGTCTTTCGGTCCCAGCTCCTGCCCACCTAGCAGTTCGAAAGCACCCCTAAGTGCCAGTAGATAAATAGGTACCGCTTTATAGTGGGAAGGTAAACGACGTTTCCGTGTGCTGCGCTGGTGCTGGCTCACCAGAGCAGCTTTGTCACGCTGGCTACGTGACCCGGAAGTGTCTCCGGACAGCGCTGGCCCCCGGCCTCTTAAGTGAGATGGGCGCGCAACCCCAGAGTTGGTCACGACTGGCCCGTACGGGCAGGGGTACCTTTACCTTTACATGCTTTATATGTATATTTTGTGCGCAGCCTTCATCTGCAGTTCTGCACACAAAGCCTTGGCTTGTGGACTGGGTTTTTCAGAATTAGGACACACTACATTTAGTTCTGTTCGACTGAGACATGTGTCTTTCCACTAAGATTTAGCTTTCTAATTTTATTACGAGCAATTTGGGTGGAGTATTTTTTATTTTATTTTAAAGAAGGGGGCATTTTCTACTTTATAAGCAACCTTTTCTATCCAAATTCTAAATTCTGGGAAATGGTGACATTTAATGAAGACTTGGCCCCATCTTCCTGGCATTTGAATGATCCCTCTACAATATGCACACTGCTAAATGTTTCCTTATCATGCTATAAAGTGTGAATTAAATTATAATATGATGGGGGGGGGGAGAGAAGTTGCAGTTTGTAGTAATTCCAAATGTGGCAATTCTTCAGCAGTGCATAAAATTATTCAGTGAACTGTGGAAAACATCAGAGCAATTCAAGCCTTCAAGCCTTTCCTCCAACAACCCAAAAAGTGCCAAAAACAAGCAGGCATAGCTAAGCATTTCATCTTGGAAGCAGCTTATTGAATTAATAAGACAAGTCAATTAATGTAATGCTCTGTTGCTTCAGGATAAAACATGAAAAGGAGAAGAAAAAATATATATGGAGCTGTTTACTGTAGTGAGATCAAGCAACCATGAAACTCAGAAAGTGAAAGTTGCTTGCTTCTCTAAATCTTAAAGAAAGGATCAGCTTGTATATGTACATATTTTATAGGGGTGGCAATTCTTCTTGGGCAAATGGAGCTGCACCATCTCACCAAAAGAACAGAGCCAGAGTCCACACTCCATCTCTGACCCGCCCCCCAATATATTATTGTCAATTAGATCATTCATTTGGTCTCTCTGAAATCCATAGTCTCTGTCTCCAACGGTCAATGCAAGCCACCACAAACATGCATTCAACGAGCAATTGCTGTGTTTTGCTAGGCCCCATCCCTGTCTCATTCCTCCTCAAGCCATCCCTTCCCTCAGAGAGAAAGTCCCTGTGAATTTAGTCTGATATGCAAAAAAGGAAAAGAAGAAAAAAAGGGGGGAGTAAGCTGATAAGTCCTATGCACTGGCGTAAATCCCCATGATCACAGTGGAACTTACTTCCAAAGGTACCTGCAGAAGCTCAGGCTGCAAGCTTCCCTCATACCATCGATGTCGCCATGCAATGAAGAGCTTCACTGTTTAATTTCAGGCTGCTGTTAAAGGTGCAGGAGTGGGAGCTGTAGAAAAAGTGGTGGGAAAGTGGCTATGTTCCACTTGCTGTTTGCTACACGGTCCTCCACCTGACCAGGTCCAATGGCAAAATCCACCACTATAGACTCATGTCCTTAAGGCTTGTCCTTTGCTTCCTGCTTCCTGCCCTCTCCTTTTGACCTAGCAGGAGAGTGCGAGTGGGTGATGGGGGAAGGAGGAGGAGCAGCGGTTGCTGCTGCCTGCCTGCTTGCCTCTTTGCCCTAGGCAGCACTGACATTGGTCCCAGAGAGGGAGGGGGAGAGAGGGAGAATAAATGGGCGATGGCGGGGATGTGGAAGGAGTCCACTACACATCCTGGAGCTCTGCTGATAAATTTGCATGTTTTTTGTGTGTGTCCCAAATCCTAGATGTGGATTCATCCTGGCTCTGTTGATACATTTGCATGTTTTTTGTGTGTGTCCCAAATCCTAGATGTGGATTCATCTCAAGATCATAGCAACGATTGGACCAAAGGTCCAACTAATCTAATCTGCTTCTTCTTACAGTGGCCAACTAGAAGCTTTTGGGAAGCCCACAAACAAGGCACAATGGCGATTGCCCTCTCCTGCTGTGCTGATGCTTCTTTAAAACTGATATTCTGACACATGGAGGTCCCATATAATCCTCAGGACCACAGACTAGGAGTGGTCGTCTGTTAACTGGAGAAGAAACAGCAGCATAAGAAAAGCCTACTGCTTCCACTCATTGACAACAGTGGGGGGGGATGCAAGTCCAATTATGCGCACTCTCCAGATTCCACCTAGCTTTACTGAAAGAGACAATGCATGCTCATTTATCTGAAAGCATTGGACAATGCCATAAGATATCTGGATGCTTTGTGTACGTAGATTATATTGACATGGTTGACCCTGAAGTGCTGGGAGTTTTGGATAAGCAAGGCTAATGTTTACTTTCCCAAATTCTCTTCAGCATTTAGAAGGCTGTCTTGTCTTACTTTGAAGAGCTCAAGTGCCAGAAAAGTTCTTGTAAATCATACGCTTGCCTCTTTCCCATCACCCCAACAAGGACATCATTTTTGCCCATCTAAAATTGCACTCAGAATTTATGTTCATTCTCTTGATGGAGTGGATTTATGGAGTTGAGATCATAACAAAGTTGTTAATTCCGTTGGGCACAGGACTTCTTTTTCTTAAGAAAGTGATTGTCCTTATCTAAGGCTTACGCTTGACAACTGTCATGGTCACTTGGTCGTGTGAGACTTCTATCCCTGATCAGTTACCAAGGACATACCTTTTGTTGTTATGTGGATGTGGTTCATTCCATTTCAGAGTGTGCATTCGCTATAAAGAGAGCTCCATGCATTCACACCCAGGATCTAAAGAAGACAGCCAAGTAGAAGGCACTTCTGTGAACAGGCGCATGCACAGAGTGTGGTGGGCTTGATGGATTTGGACTTCCATCTTGCCATGTTGACCCTCCAGTTCCACTCCAGAGGGTCACTCAGTCTTCAAAGGCAGGGCCAGTCCATAGGTTGCATTATTCACCCTTGAAACTTTGCAGGGGAGGCTCACACTCACAGACAATGCAATCTTACACCATTATGTCTGTTCAGGAGAGCTGTGCCCCGGATGCAACCAAAGCCCAAATGAAATCTGGCTGATTCGAGCAGTTCCGGGCTTCAGTTGAATTGGGTTGAGATGGTCCTGGATTGCTCTAAGGTTGGGTCAGTCTACACGGAGTGACCCATGGCCAGTCCAAAGGCAGGGTGGCTGAGTGGCAAGATGGCCAGGCCGTGGATGAGGAGAGAAGGAGTGGCCCCCTTTATCTCACTCAGACTTCATTTCAGGTGAACATGCACAGTAGTGGCAGGTGGGCTAGATGGCATTGCTCCCTTGGCTTCCCAATGCCACACATCACTGCCTGTAACCAAAAGGGAGAGAGGAGTCATGCTTACATGACTTCCCAATGCTGTGCATCACCAGTTACTGAGAGGGGAAAAGGTGGCGCAGTGGGGATCTCAGTAGGGTGCAGGCACAGTGGTAGGAATGGTGGACTGGCACACATTTGCAAGTAAATTGACGTTTAAAGAGGGCTCAAAAGGGATTGTGAGCTTGAAAGGGACCCGGGTGGGGCAGAGATGACAGCATAGAAGCCTGAAGATAGTACTATATACTATTAATAACAAAGAAACACTGACAAAGCCTTAACCTTATACAATACTAATGAAATCCCCTAGGGTTTTTTGGGGGGCCCATTAATATCTTCATTGAACTTTAAAATACTGTCTGTTTGATCTTAATTACGAGAGCCTTGAACTGCTCTGAAACCTTGGGGTGGGAATGGGGGGGGGGGGAATGCCATAGTGTATCCCAAACGGAAAGAAAATATTTCAAATAATTTCTTGCCGTGGTGCGTTTTTAAAAGTATGGGGAATCATGTTATATATATATGATCTATATGACATTGTCCAGTAAGCACTGGTTTCCACTTACGGAAGTGTTATTGATGGGGAGGCAGATTGCCAGCAGAAAACCCCCCTGCATGGAGCGGATGGAGAGGGATCCTTTCTTCCTTCAGCCTCGGGGGGAAGGACCATAGTGAAATGACAGGACACCTATTTTGCACCCAAAAGCCTCCAGGTTCAATCTCTAGCATCTCCAGCTGCACTGGGAGAGGCCACAATCTGAGACTGGTTAGCCATGGTCAGGCAGCATAAACAATCCTGATCTAGACAAGGCAATGTTTTTGGCTCAGTAAACAGCACCGTCCCATGTTCCTTGCTAAAGGAACGGGCGGCCTCACACCAGGGCTTCTACCTCCCCCTGCTGACAGCCATGAAGAGCATACCCTCCAATATTCCTCAGATGAAAATAGGGACATTTTCATCTGGGTATACTGATCCTTTGGCGTGTGTGTTTCTGCTGCCACTGCTCCTCCTCTAGGAGAGTTTTCCAAAACTCTTGTTGATATAGAGTTCAACTATATCAAGAGGGCCACATGTTCCCCACTCTGAGGTAAAGCAAGTGGAGGTTGCTACTTCTTTAACCTCACTGCATTCAGAGACACCAGCTGAACAGGCAACTGTTGGTTTCTGCTTCCTTCACTGAGCAGCGAAGTGCTTGTCACAAGACAATGTTTACATTCAACAGTCAAGTGCTGTTGGGTTTTCTCACGGGAAAGGAGACTGGATGTGACGTACACTGGTTTCCTGTTTTTCACTGTTCTTTGCAGTTCAGTGGTCTGATTCTCTCCGTGCTTTAGAGGAGAGAGGATGCCTTTCTCTGCTCCGGCAGAGGGAAATGTTTTTCTGTAAATTACCAGCTTTGAAGTATAAATAAAGTAATATAGAGCATGTTGGCACGTACTTTTCATCATTCCGCTGTGCACTGGACACTGCTTATCTCCAACATTTGGTTCCGGGCCCAGAAAAACGCAGTGTTTTGAGAATGGACTCCAGAAGTCGGGCTCCTGGCAAAGGAACAAAGGAGCAAAGAATTGGAGTGCCGGCAAAGGATCGGAATGCAGAGGGCCGGATCGGACGATATCTCTGCGCGTCAAGATGATTTGATGAGGTATGTGCTACAGCTCCGGGCAGCCTGCCAGCTTCTAATTAATGGCTTTATGGCTGGACTTTGAACTTTTATAGCCGGTTTTGCCGTGGCACAGGCAAAAGGCTAGAAGGATAAATTTTTCCTATGCTGGGGGAAATCGAAAGTAAAGCAGCTGCAGCAGTGTCGCAGCATGAATTTAAGACAGCAGAGAGAACTTTCACTTTTGAACTTGCCTTTGGAATGCGGTTAGAAGCAGCTGCAGATAAGCAAAGCAGTTAAGCAGAAAGGCACAGGTTCATAGGCAGAGGCTGTTTTTGAATTTGCTTTTGGATTGAAGCAGCTGTAAACAGACACAGCTTGTATGAAGCAGCCTGATTTAAAGCAGCAGAGATGACGCAGAAGGCTAATGCCAAAGTCATGATGGCTAGCTGCAGAAGGCTGGATGATGCAAGTGGGGAATTTGATGCCAATCAGCCAAATGCTCAACTCACAGTAGCCTGTGATACTGCCATGATTCAGAATGAAGCAGACCGCCAGGGTGATAGCTGCATGGGCAAGGGGGAGTCTTCACAGACGTCATCCCATAGTGCAGTGGAACCACCAGATGGCGCCAAAGCTTTGAAGGCAGTGAAATGCTACTCGTGTGGACGTCTAGGCCATATGAAGAGGGAATGCAGATATCCCAGGGCCAAGACAGAGCAGCGCAGCGAAAGCTCATCGCGTGGAAAAGGCCGAGGCAAAGGCAAAGGTCCGGTGTCCAGGACAACGCAGCACAAGGCAATGGTCTCACGCTTCACTCCAAAGGTTGCAGAGGTCCAGAAGACGTCTAGATCTTTCTTCGTTGTTGATTCAGCGGCGACCCACCACATGTGCAACGATAAGCGACTGTTCGTGTCTTTTACACCGCAGGAAGGTGCGATTCACCAGGCGGATGACCACACAATTCCCAGTAAAGGCTACGGAACTGTTGTTCTTCACAGTTTGGACTTATCGATACAGGATGTGCTTTATGTGCCAGATGCCAAGCATAATCTGCTCAGCGTTGGACAGCTGAATGAGCGGAAAATTGGCGTTTCCTTTAAGAACAAAAGGTGCATCATCACAAAGAAAAATGATTATGTATTGCATGCTGAATATGTTGATCGTTTGTATGTTTTGTATTTTGATGATGTTGTGCAGGATGACACTTGTTGCATTGCAGGTTCTAACAAAAGTTTGCATGCAGAATGTATTCACGATTTTCATAGAAAATTTGGTCATTTGCATTTTGAGGCAGTATCTAAAATGCCTGCCTTGGTTGAAGGTATGACTATTAAACCCTGCAGGTACCACATGAAGTGCAAGGCATGCGCAGCAAACAAGGTAAAAATGGCTGCGAAAGGTAAGGTGTCTAGTAGGCAAGCTACAGAACCATACCAGGTTGTTCATGCTGATTTGGTTGGACCACTAGCGCCCTCTTTGGGTGGAAACAGGTACTTCATGGTTCTCATTGATGCATTTTCCAGGTATATTTATGTGTACAATCTCAAGCAGAAATCAGAGGCTTTTCCAAGGTTCAAGGAATTCTGTGCTTGGTTGGAAAATGTGCATGGTAAGAAGGTAAAGACTCTTTTCAGTGATCGCGGGGGAGAATTCACTTCTCAGCAGTTTGAAGCTTTTCTGACTGAGAAAGGAATTCAACACGATTTGTCTAGTCCTCGCTCGCCATGGCAGAATGGACTTGCGGAACGAGCAAATCAGACATTGCTTCAAGGGTTAAAAACCTTGCTGCATGATGCCAATCTTCCAGAGAGTTATTGGGCCGAAGCTCTCTCATGTTTCACTTACAGTTATAATCGCAGGTTATCTTCAGCGATTGGTTGTACCCCCTATGAGAAGATGTTTGGCAAGAAGCCATACATCAAACACATGAAAATTTTTGGTTCTGACATGTGGGTTCACTCACCACAAAGCTCCAAGTTAGACAAGCGTGGATTGCATGGTATCTTTCTAGGTTATCAGAAAGGGTCTTACAGAATAATGATGACTGACTCTAAGGAAATTAAGCTCACAAGAAGTGTTGAGTACAATGCCAAGTGGGGGGAGAATGTGGGAATTTTCCAATGTTATCCTGATGACAGTGATGAGACTGAGGATAGTCAAAAGCAACCGCAACAACCCACACCCACTGATGAAGGTTCTGATTCTGAGTCTGAAACTGAATCGGGTGATTCAGAGGATTTCAAGAGTGCGAAAGCCTCTATGCGACCCTCTGAAAGCTCTGATCAAGAATTAGAGGAACCATTGTTCACAATAGGTCACTTTTCTCCTAAGAAGGAAGAGGAGAGTGTTGAAGACTTAAGGCTAATTCGCAGGTCACAGAGAGCAACAAAAGGCAGACCTCCAAAGAGATTTGCTGATGAGTTTGCTAAGATAGCAGTAACAGCTGTTAAAAGCTCCAAGAAGGTGTTTGAACCTTCAAGTTTCCAAGAAATCCAGGATTTGGATTCAAAGGAAGCTGAGCCATGGTTAAATGCCATGAAGGCTGAGCTTGATTCCTTGGAAAGGAACAAAACATGGGACCTTGTTCCAGTAGTTCCAGGAATGAAACTGCTTGGAAGCAAATGGGTCTTCAAAGCGAAGACAGATCAAAATGGCAAGATAGTCAGACACAAAGCCAGATTGGTAGCCAGAGGTTTTGCACAGGTACCAGGTGAAGACTATCACGAGACCTACTCACCCACCGTGAGGTATGAGAGCATTAGGCTTATGCTCAAGCTAGCTGCAGAAGAGAATCTACACATTAGTCACCATGATGTGAATACAGCTTTTCTGTACGGATCTCTAGATGAATCACTTTATATGCTTCCACCTGATGGCGTACAGGTAAAACAGGGATTTGTTTGTGCTCTGAAGAAGTCCCTTTATGGTCTCAAACAAAGTGCACGGTGTTGGCACACAAAACTCACTGAAGTATTGTTTTCTCTAGGTTTTAAACAAGGGAAAGCTGATCCATGCGTATTTGTCAAAGAGGAGGGGCAAAAGAAACTGTATTGTTTGTTTTATGTTGATGATCTTTTATTCTTTTGGAAGGATGTCACAATGTACAATAACGCCCTAGCTCAATTGAAAGAGCACTTTGACATGAAAGATCTTGGTGAGGTAAACAACTACCTATCTCTGGAAATAGAGAGAGATCAAGATGGTAACATTCTAGTACACCAGTCACGTAAAATTGCTGATGTGTTAAGCAAACTAAACCTGATGGATGCTAACCCTGTAGACACACCGATGACAACAGGTTATCAGGTAGATGACACTGGAGAAGCATTTTCTGACACTACACTGTACAGAAATGTGCTAGGCAAGCTAAACTTCATTGCCAGATGTTCAAGACCTGACATTGCTGTTAGCTGTAATTTGCTAAGCAGACAAGTCAACAATCCTACTGTTAAGGATTGGAAAGCTCTGAAACGCATAGCGCGGTATTTGAAAGGCACTATGCATTACAGACTGAGATTTAACAATCAGAAGTCTGGTGGTCTTGAGATATTTGCAGATGCAAGTTTTGGAAGTGACACTACAGACAGGAAAAGTACGTCTGGAGTTTGCTATAAGTACAATCAGGGTCTATTTGATTGGTCATGCAAGAAGCAAACAACAGTTAGCTTAAGTACTTGTGAAGCTGAACTGAATGCACTGTCTTATTCACTTAAGGATTGTGAATGGTTGTTACAATTGTGCAAAGACATGAAAATTCCTGTCAAATGTCCAATCCAGGTTTACCAGGACAACAAAGCATGTTTGGCTTTGCTGAATTCTGAAGGTTGTAAGCAAAGCACGAAACACTTGCAATTGAAGTTGCAACATGCTAGGGAACGTATTCAAAAGGGACTCGTAACGGTGTCCTATATGCCAGGTAATGAAATTCCTGCTGATGTATTGTCCAAGATTGTATCAAGGGATCAACACTGTACCTATGTGCAGAAGTTGGGTTTGTACTAATATTGTACGAACACGCTGCCCAGTGATGTTCACAGAAAGGGGGAGGATGTTGGTTTCTGCTTCCTTCACTGAGCAGCGAAGTGCTTGTCACAAGACAATGTTTACATTCAACAGTCAAGTGCTGTTGGGTTTTCTCACGGGAAAGGAGACTGGATGTGACGTACACTGGTTTCCTGTTTTTCACTGTTCTTTGCAGTTCAGTGGTCTGATTCTCTCCGTGCTTTAGAGGAGAGAGGATGCCTTTCTCTGCTCCGGCAGAGGGAAATGTTTTTCTGTAAATTACCAGCTTTGAAGTATAAATAAAGTAATATAGAGCATGTTGGCACGTACTTTTCATCATTCCGCTGTGCACTGGACACTGCTTATCTCCAACAGCAACATCAGCTGGGAAGAGCAGGGGCAGGGATCCAGATATTAGCACTGGGCCCTCTGCTGTGGAGTGGGTCCTGGCAGGGGCCCAAGGATGCCAATCCTGTCTCAGAGTAGGGTAATTTGAATCAACTGATTGGGAAACATTTTGGTTGAGTGGGAAAAGCTTGCATTCCTTGCTTCTGGGGAGCAAGGTGAGGAAGAAAAGGGGATGGAAAGGAAAGGGGTAGATTAAGCAGGTAGCACAAACTTTTCACACAGTCAGTCCATGATGGCGGCAGAGGAGAAATAGGAAGGGTGAACATAGCAAGCTTCCCAATCAGGAGAGCCCATGAGAGTCCAAATTTTAATGGAGAACCTTTGGTGATTTCATGAAAAAGAAAGAGGGTACACATGCAGAAATATAATTGAAGTTGTTAATAATACTGGGAACAGGAAGCAAAACAATGCAAGAGAAGTGGGGACAAAAATTTATTCAAGGATTCATAAAATCCATAAAATCATCTTGGTATGTAAAGACAGTTAATGATATCTACTTTGCTGAATTAATGAACAAATGAATTAAGTTGCTTTTTTAACATTGAGGGGAAGGAAGATTTGGAAACAATAAAAAGTAAGTGAAAAGCAGAGGCTGGTCATGTGCATGTTTACTAAGAAACGGAATCAAAGAATCATAGAATCTAGGAGTTGGAAGGGACCCCACGGGTCATCTGGTCCAACCCCCTGCAATGCAGAAATCTCAGCTAAAGCATCCATGGGAGATGGCCATCCAACCTCTGCTTCGAAACCTCCAAAGGAGGAGAGTCCACCACAATTTGAGGGAGTTCGTTCCACTGTCAAAACAGCTCTTCCTGCCAGAAAGTTCTTCCTGATGTTTAGTTGGAATCTCCTTTCTGAAATGGCTTTCATTAGGCAACTCTTTGAGTAAGTGTTGCTTTCATGTCCCACAAAATGGTTCAAAGCAATGTTTAGCAAGACTGCTGATTGTGACAAAACATTAGCATATGCTCCAAAAATCGAAAAAGCTGGTTGGATTTAATTAGAGTAAAACAAAGCTATGGGATGTCGCAAAGGCATGTAGGACAAAACGAGCACGCCACACCAGTTTTTCATGGATCTAAACTCAGACAAATCTATGCTGCGTTTGGAATATTTTGTACTGTTCTGGCACTCTGTATTCTCAGAGGGGCTGTCAAAAGAGCTGGGTAAGGTGTGAAAAATGGGCAAGGAACATGGCCGGGAGATGGCACTCATCCAGGCAATCTGTGCAGGTAAGCATTCTTCCACAGGACTTCCAAGCCATTGCTAGATCCAGACAAATGGTTCTTAGTTCCGACTCAAGACACTTTGTTGCCTGAGTCCAAATGGTACCCTCCACCCTGTGGGGGCCTGCACTTCAAAAACCTTTGCCCATTGCTGCCTTCCTCTATTAAGCAGAGGTTGGATGGCCATCTGTCATGGAAGCTTTAGTTGTGATTCCTGTGATGCAGGGGGTTGGACAGGATGACAATCAGGGTCCCTTCTGTGATTCTATGTCACCAATTATTGCTTGACATGGGTCACTTCCCTCTGCTGAATGTTGGGTTTTATCCTATTCTCGGTAGACATTAGCCCTATTCAGGAATTCAACCTGCATGACCATAAAAGGTGGAGACATCATGGGTCCATAGGAAGCTGCCTTGCACTGAGTCAGGCCATTGGTCCATCTACTTCAGTATTGCTTACATTGACTGGCAATGGCTCTCCAGGGTTTCAGGCAAGGGTCATGCCAGGGATTGAATCTGGGACCTTCTGGGTGCAGAGCAGATGCTCTCTACCACTGAGCTACAGCCCTCCCAGTTTAGGAAAACCTCACTGTGCAGTGTTCTTGATGGCCAGGAGGGTTCTAAGTGCATTTAGCTGATTGTGTGAAGAATCCCACTCCAGACGTTCCCAGTGAATGCAGGAAAACCAAGCATGGAGCTGGTGGGGACAGGGATTTCCCATTGGCCAAACCCACCACATTTTATGCCCCCAATAGACTCCGTTCTTTCTAAGAACCTCCAAAATATATTTAAAAACTTGTCACACTATTGCCTACTCCCCCCCCAAAAAAAAATTAGACAAGCCTAGTCCTCCAAACTTTCCCTTGTATTTACTTTGTTGTTGTTTAGTCGTTTAGTCGTGTCCGACTCTTCATGACCCCATGAACCAGAGCACGCCAGGCACTCCTGTCTTCCACTGCCTCCCGCAGTTTGGTCAAACTCATGCTGGTAGCTTCGAGAACACCGTCCAGCCATCTCGTCCTCTGTCGTCCCCTTCTCCTTGTGCCCTCCATCTTTCCCAACATCAGGGTCTTTCCCAGGGAGTCTTCTCTTCTCATGAGGTGGCCAAAGTATTGGAGCCTCAGCTTCAGGATCTGTCCTTCCAGTGAGCACTCAGGGCTTATTTCCTTCAGAATGGAGAGGTTTGATCTTCTTGCAGTCCATGGGACTCTCAAGAGTCTCCTCCAGCACCATAATTTAAAAGCATCAGTTCTTCAGCGATCAGCCTTCTTTATGGTCCAGATCTCACTTTCATCCTAATCCCCATTAAATTTATCCCTTGTCTTTCACCAGCAGGTCCCAGGGTGGGTTACAATTTAAGTTTAAAAACAGGCATGCAATCCTTGGGTTAAGATGAAACACATGAGAGAAGAGTGCTTACAGTACTACAATGGCCTGTACTTCCCTTGCTTCTGCGCTGAGCTTTGCTTTGTGTAAGCTTGGAACCGAACTAATCCTGCATGGTTACACCTGCCGTTTGTAATGTTTAATGAAAATAATGGGGGGGGGGAATCTTATTTATTTAAAAAGCATATAAAATTTCAAAATTGAGAATAGTTAAAACAGATTACGACAAAAAGGAATAGGATTGCCCTGAAAACACACAACTCGGGTCAAAGACCAGAGTAAATAGTTCTTCCTGTTTTGTGTTCTGGGTCAGGGCAAGAAAGAAAGGAAGAGGATGAATGTTCTCAAGTTCTGTTTCTAAAAATAAGACAGCGCCAGCATTTCTCTCCCCCTCCTCTGTTTCCTTTCTCTTGCCACATCTTAAAACTCTTCCTCAGTTCAATTGAGGGAAGTGGATACAGGTCTTGTCATGAGGCAGGTGGGTGACAATAGCATCCTGCCTCTGTATGGTTCCCACCTAGGCTGAGTTCAATGCCGTCCTCTGAAGCCGTCAAGCCTTGCAAGTCAGGAATAAATAAATAACAGAGCGCAACATAAAAGAGAGGCTCCCAAAGGCTGTTCAAGGCACACATTTTGGGCCGCAGCACTTTTCTTCAGCTCCACCAGCAGCAGCTACTTAGTTTTCACACGTCTTTGAGCGCCTGGAGGCCGAGCCGTATAAAGTATTAAATGAAAAGGAAGCTGCATGAATGAGAAGCTGAAAAGCACCACAGCTCGAACGCTCATCTTAAATGCCTTTGAAGATCTCTCCCTCCAAACCTTGCCTGGGAAAAATAAAAAAAGCAGAGAGGTGGGGGGGAGGGGGAGGGAAAGAAACTATAAAAACTTCGCCCACTACCACCATCTCCTCCTGCCTCCATACCTCCAGCCCTGTGGGAGTGTTTCACGGAAACCCACTCAAGTAGCAAAACCAAGTAATTAGTACACCTCGCTCAATACGTACCTTTAGAACGAGGGGCAGAATCTACTAAATGCTGTGAAATTTCAATCATTTGCACCATGTCTGAATTAATTAGGTGCGTATCTTGGAGAAGTAAACACACAGCACCATCTTTTTCTGAAGCTTGAGAAAGCTCGCCCTGCTGAAATGGATGCAGGATGCCGTACCAGATGGACCATTGTGATGCAGCAAACTCCTCCATCGATGCTCTAACTTACTGATGGAGAGGGGGAGATATTCAGTTCAGTTTGCAAGGAAGGGCGAACCTCCTGAATGAACACTTTCTGAAATGATGCACAGAAACAAAGCCACTAGTCAAGTTTCACGCACCTTTGAATTTTGCAAAGTACTTCTCCAGCCATGTAATACATGTAAAAATGCACATGCTGGGAGTAAATTGTCCATACAAATGCATATATTGGTGGCAGTAACCTGGAAGAATGCGTTATGTTGTGGGATTTTTAAAAAAATATTTTTTTTGGCAAAAATGTGTGCATTAGGAGAAATTTGCACTGATATGTTGATGAATTTTCACCAACTGAAAACTGATGTGGGCATGTGCAGAGCTGAGCTTAACACTGGGGAAATGAGGAAATGAATAGAAATGATGTCCATCTCTCCTCAAAGGTGGTTGACAGACTCCATTTTTTGCCACTTCCAAGATGAACCAACCAGATTTTCACGAGCTGGACTGATGTGAACATCGGAATTTAGTGATCTATTGAATTTGATGCTTTCTGAATATTGTGGCACAGTTTCTGGTGAAAAAATATCAAAATGTGTCAAGAAAGGAATATTTCTGAGAGAAAGTCCATGTTAAAGATATGTATTTAAATGCATTTTTAAAAAAGACAAAGGGGTGGGGCAGAAGGGGTTTTTGAATGAACATATGCAACATTGACATGAGCTAGAAATGGACTGATTCACCCTTGCTCCAACTGTGTGGCACATCCAATCCAAGGGAGGAGATGCCCTCGTCCAAAACACTCCATACATTTTCCTAAGATTTGAATGCAAGGGTTCAAATCTAGATCTAGATCATGGGCTCTAAGATCACTACAAGTTGTGGTCCTACAGATGCTCTTAGACTTTGACTCCCATCATCCCTGACCATTGAGAGGGCATCAGTTTCCCCACCTGTGATCTAGATGCTACTTTAGATGATACTCAGTGGAGCCAAATCCATTTACTTTATTTATTACATTTACTGTATTTTTTCATGTATAACAGGTCCCCATGTATAAGATGGGGACCCCCCCTCTGGGGACCCCAAATTGAGAAAATGGGGGGGAGATTGTATTTGTGTATAAGACGACCCACAATTTTGAACGTAATTTTTAAATAAAAAAACCTAGTCTTATACACAGAAAAGTACGGTATATACTACCTTTCATCTGAGGATTGCAGTTTACAGTATAAACACACACACAAACAAAATATAGTAATGAAACAATGTTGTTGCCCCTCAGTTGAAAGAGCCGTAGATGGTTTAATTAGTCAAAGGACTAGGAGGAAGAGGAATGCTTTCGCATGGTGCCTAAAGATATGTAACATAGACACTAGGTGAATCTCCCTGGGGAGAACATTCCACAAATGGGGAGCTACCACAGAAGTGGCCAGTTGCTGCCCTCTGGTCCTCTCTCGTGGAGGAGGCACACGAAGAAGGGCCTCAGATGGTGATTGCAGGGTCTGGTTTGGTTCATATAGGGAGAGGCGGTCCTTGATGTGTTATGGTCCTGAGCTGTTTAAGGCTTTGTAGGTCAAAACCAGGACTTTGCATCAGGCCTGGAAACTAATCGGCGGTCAGTGTAATCAGGCCAGGATCAGTGTTATAGGCCTAAACCATCTCACCCAGAGGGCAAGCGGTCACCCTGACTGATCCAAGCACCTTGTCCACGTCCTTGAGCCTTATCAGCTGAAACTTATCTAGCACAAAAGTACTAGACAGTGCTCTGGACACTGCTTGAGATTCATCTGCTCAATGTCCCAGCAGATGCCAGCAATTTTATCCTTAAAATGCTTTGCAAATAAGTCACAGTGGAATACTTTGAATTCTTCAAATGAAGCACTGCTACCCAACCTGATTAAAAGCTGAGTTTGTGCTTGGTGATGTTTTCTGCACATTCATAACAAAGTCTTCAGTCATAGCTTAATTTCTTTTTGCTCTGCTGGTATTTCAAAGCAGAGTGAATCTAGTTAACAATGTGGTGGGGAGGGCTAATTGTTAGGGCTCTTTGCACATATTTTTAGGTGGGGGCCTAGGGTTCTATTTTTTTTTTTTGTAACCAAAATGATCATACACATAGCTCAGTAGGTTAGAGCATGATGTTGATAACGCCAAACCTGCAGGTTTGATCCCTCTAAAGGACAGCTGCATATTCCTGCTTTGTAGGAGGTTGAAATAGATGATCCTCAGTGTCCTTTCCAACTCTGTGATTCTATGAGAAATCTTTGAAATGTGAGACACAGGTGTTGCAAACATGGGCAACATGATGCATCTATCAGAAAGCCCAAATTACCATATTTTTCGCTCTATAAGACACACTTTTTCCCTCCTAAAAAGTAAGGGGAAATGTGTGTGTGTCTTATGGAAGCGAATGCAGGCTGCACAGCTATCCCAGAAGCCAGAACAGCGAGAGGGATCACTGCACACGATCCCTCTTGCTCTTCTGGCTTCGGGGATAGCCACGCAAAGCCTCTTGAGTGCAGCGGGAGCGCTCCTGCCTCTTTGCTCAAGAGGCTTTGCGTTACTTTCTTGTTTCTTGTTTTCCTCCTCTAAAAACTAGGTGCATCTTATGGTAGGGGGCATCTTATAGAGCGAAAAATACGGTAGCTGTGGCTCCCTGTTGACTGAACAGTTGGTGGTAACTCCAGGTGTAGGTATTTGCTGCATAATGTGAACGGAGTAAGTCATTCTTTGCTGGGGTATTCTGACTTACAGACTTACCACTGCGGTTTGACACAAACTTACCTGGGTGTGAATGCCACTGAACACATGAGATTTATTTCTGAATAAGCAGTCATAGGATGGCACCATAAATTTGTGCCTGCTGGATGAAGAGGGTGAGATTCTGAAGAAGATGGGTCAGCCCCACCATTAGGCAGCGTGAGGCAGTTGCCTCAGGTGCCGAATGATGGAAGGTGGGAAGTGGTGGTAAGATATTGGAGGACAAAACTGTGTGTGCTTGACACTGCTTCCCCTACAACCCCTAAGTGAAGCTGCTGCCTGCCTGGTGGAGGATGGTGATCTGTTGAACTGTCCATCTGGCTGGCTTCTGTCCAAGCAGTTCTATTTTTCTAGAAAAAGAGGTGCCGGAACTGAGTTCCAGTGAGTTCCAGCTGAAAAAAGTCCTGACTTTACCCAGTTTTATTGTGCTGAGGACATCCTACTTCTCTTTTGTTCTGAAACTGGCTGGTGGGAATGGAAACTTAGCAGTGTATATATACAGTAATACCTGAGGTGTATGTAGGAGAAAGTAAACATTTCAAAACCCTCAATATCCCCAGGTGGTGTTGAGAACCTCCCATGCTTGAAACCTTGGAGAAACAATATGCTTATACGTATGCTACGTATATCCTATACACATCTGCACAGATGTAAGAACCACTGAGCGTAATGGACTTACTCTGAAGTTGGGACCTGTGAGACTATCATTTTTCCCTGTTGGAGAAACTGGGAGGGAATGCTATCTTGTTCTTTGCCTCAGGCAGCAAAATGCCTTGGGCTGGTCCTGTTGGGGAAGATCTAATAATAGAGAAGAGGTTACAAACGGTGGGTGAAGAAGAACTAAGATACATCATCATCTAGTAAACCAAATGGGCACTGCCAGCTTGAAGGGGACCAATAACATTTGGGAGATGGGGAGAATGGTTCTTTTCTACTCCCTTTCTGTGAGAGCAGACAAGTTGGCAACAACTGTGTAGAGATTTCCAACCCCCCATACAATCCTGGCCCATCAATCATTAGAGTGCCTGAACTGGACTGAAAACAACAACAACAACAACAGCCAGTGCTAGTTGCTATTCATTGAACTGATTTATGGTTCTGGACATGGGACAAATGAGCAGACATCAGCCGCGTCTGCTTTTGTTTCCATTCCTGTTGGAATTCTCTGACATTCTTAGTAGTAGAGCACATGCTTTGCCTGCAAGGGGTCCCAGATTCAATTCCTGGCATTTCCAGGAAGGGCTGGGAAAGACTCCTTTGTCCGAAACATTGGAGATTGCTGCCAATCATTGTAGACAAAACTGAGCTAGATGTAGCAACAAAATGATTTGGTAGAATGATCTAACTTTGGGGAAGACTGTCGCTTGGTTGTAGAGGACATGCTTTGCATTCAGAAGGTCCATGAAACCCCTCTGCTGAAGAGCTGCTGCTAGACTGTGTAGCTAGTTGGACAAATGACCTGGCTCAAGATAAGGTATCTTCCAATGTCCCTTCCCTAGTCTAAGGCAGTTAGACGCGGGTGGCACCATGGGTTAAACCACTGAGCCACTTGGGCTTGCCGATCAGAAGGTCATGGTTCGAATTCCCGCGACGGGGTGAGCTCC